>NC_091315.1:41549951-41777451 GCF_038502225.1 Cherax quadricarinatus
CGCATCCTGGGGGACAAGATTAAGGACCCCAATGGAAATAAGTTAGACAGTCCTCGATGACGCACTGACTTTCTTGGGTTATCCTGGGTGGCTAACCCTCTGGGGTTAAAAATCCGAACGAAATCTTATCTTATCTTACCCACTCCATTTTCCTGGCTGTCGTGACATTGGTCTTAGTGTGTTCTTTGAAAGAAAGGTCAGCACACACGATCACTCCTAGGTCTTTCATGTGAATATTTCTTTAATTCTATTTAATAACCTTTTTAGGTTTCGTACAGTGTCACTTTTTGAGTTTTTAATTCTTTCCATATTTAAGCTGTTGGAATTTATCACTGAACGTCATGTTGTCCGCCAATGTCCTATGGAAAATCCTGCTTGTATCTTCCTGTATTTTTCCCGTCTTCTACCGAGGTGATTTTCATGTTTATTTTAGTCCTCCGCAAATGATACAAAACTGAGACGGGTGTTTTTATGCCTGATACCTAAAGTCAGTACCTGACCAGCCGGGCTGCGGTTCGTAGGTTGGGTTACGTGCAGCCGGCAGTTGTAACAGCCTGACTGATCAGGCCCTGATCCACCACGATGGCTGGTCATGGACCGAGCCATAGGGGCGTTGACCCCCGGAACACTCTCCAGGTAGATATTCCCTCTAGATATGAGGATAAGAAATGGTGGAGGCTCTATGACCGTGCCTTGGGGTACCGAGCTTTCTACCTAGCTAATGCTGGATTTTGCTATTTACTACTACCTGCCTACCTGGAATCTACCTGGAGGGCATTCTGGGGATCAACGCCCCCGTGGCACAGTCCAGGACCAGGCCTCCCGTGGATCAGGGCTTGATCAACGAGGCTGTTACTGCTGGCCGCCCGTAGTCCAACGTACGAACCACAGCCCGTGTGATCCAGCACAGACTTTAGGTATCTATCTAGCTCCCTCTTGAAAACAACCAGGGGTCTATTAGTAATGCCCCTTATGGCTCTTGAACAGTCTTGGGCCCCGGACACTGATTGTTTTCTCTTAGTGTACCAGTGGAGCCCTTACTTTTCACTGGGGGTATGTTGTATCCTCTGCCAAGTCTTTTGCTTTCGTAGGGAGTGATTTCTGTAGATGAGGAACCAGTCCCTCCAGAATCTTCCAGGTGTAGATTATGATACATATCTCTCGCCTGCGTTCCAGTGAGTACAAGTCAAGCGCTTCCAGGCGTTCCCAGTAGTTAAGGGGTTTGATGGAACATAAACGTGCAGTAAAGGTTCTCTGTACATTCTCTAGATCTGCAGTTTCACCTGCCTTGAATGGGGATGTTAATGTACAGCACTATTCCAGCCTAGAGAGAACAAGTGATTTGATAAAGGATCATCATTGGCTTAGCATCTTGAATGTTCTCATTATCCATCCTATCAGATTCCTCGCAGATGTGATAGTGGCATTGTTGTGGTCCTTAAAGGTGAGGTGTTCGGACATTACTCTCAGTAGTACCAGTTACCAGTAAGCAGTTACCAGTAGATGACTCGCTACCAACCGTCTGTGTGAATCACTGACTTATTCACGTTGCTGCTGACCATAGCATGTTTTTGAATGCCGCTCACCCCCTAGACACTGGTGGGTCAGTCTGAGAGAGCAGAGAGGGAGGCAGGGCAGCCTGGTGCTTCCCATACTTTCCGTTATAATTATACGTACTAACCAGCCTACGTGAGTGTTTTTACTCCATCCACGTTATCGAACCCACATGACATTACCACATCCAGGTCCTTCACAGTACTTTTAGGCTATACTGTGTGATTAGAGTTTGTAGTATACTCAGTCCTACCTTTTATTTCCTCCAGCTTTCCATAATGGAGTAGTTGGAATTTTTCTTCATTGAACACCATATTGTTCTCCATTGCCATTGGAAAACTTGGTTTATATCTTGGAGATTTGCCATGCCCTCCATGGATGGCACTCTCATGCAATCCTAGTATCGTCTGCAAAGGATGATGCAGTGCTATGGTTTACATCTCTGTCTGATATGAGGATGAGGAACAGGATAGAAGAGAGTACTGTGGCTTGTGGAACAGAGCTCTTCACTATGGCAGCTTCCGATTTAACTTTGTTTACCACTACTGTGTTCGATTGGTTAGAAAGTTGAAGATCCATCTGCCTACTTCGCCAGTTATCCCTTTACCACGCATTTTGTGTGCTATTACACCATGATCGCACTTGTCAAAGGCTTTTGCAAAATCTGTGTATACTACATCTGCATTCTGTTTTCCAGTGTATCTAAAACCATATCATAGTGTGCAAGAAAGGTATAAAATACCGACGAGATGAAATTTAAGACATGTGCAACATCTTGTTATCTTTTGTATATAGTTCTACTCTTCTAATTATGTCCTATAATCTGTATTGATATAGCCACTGGATGGAGAAACGTCTACAATAAAGATAACCAGATGCTGCACGTGTCTTAAATTTCATATCACAGTGGTCCAATAGTTGCGAGAGGCAGGAGCGACCTGCTCTGAAACCATGTTGCCCTGGATTGTGCAATTTTTGGGAGTCCAAGTGGTTTGCTATCCTGCTTCTTAGAGCTCTTTCAAAGATTTTTATGATATGGAACGTTAAAGCTATTGGTCTATAGTTCTTAGCTACTGCTTTGCTGCCACCTTTATGGAGTGGGGCTATATCCGTTTTTAGTGACTGGAATCTCGCCTGTGTCTAAGTTCCTTCTCCATAGCATCCTTAGGGTCCGTGAGAGGGGTTTCTTGCAGTTCTTAATGAACACAGAGCTCCATGAGTCTGGGTCTGGGGCTGAGTGCATGGGCATGGCGTCGATGACTTTCTCAGTCTAGTGGAGTTAGGGTTATGTCAGAAATTTGGCATACATTGGCAGGGTTTGAGGCTCATTCTTGAGGCTCATTTTTGAGGCTCTGTGCTCTCTGTCAAGAGTTGAAAATCCATCTACTTACCCTCCCCACTATGCTTATGGCTCTCATTTTGTGTGCGAGTATCCCATGATCGCATTTGTCAAACGTCTTTTGCAAACTCCGTGTGTACATCATGAAATAAAAATTGAATAAAAACTTAATAAAAATTTATCATAAGCTATTCAACATCTTACCAGATGTCAGAAATACAAGTGGAAACTATCGAACTTAAGCTAAATGACTCTTACAGGAACCAGGAGAGGCAGGAGGAGCTTAAAGCTATTAGTGAAATTGAAAGAAATTCAAAATATTTCTTTTCATATGCCAAAAACAAGGCAAATACCACATCTAGTATCGGGCCCTTACTCAGACAGGATGGGACTTACACAGACGACAACAAGGAAATGAGTGAAATATTGAAATCCCAGTACGACTCTGTGTTTAGTGAACCACTAATCGGTCTGAGGATCGACGACCCAAATGATTTCTTCATGAATGAGCCTCAAAACTCCATAAATGTATGCCAGATTTCCGACATTACCATAACTCCGATAGATTTCGAAAAAGCCATTGACAACATGCCTATGCACTCAGCCCCGGGCCCAGACTCGTGGAACTCTGTTTTCATTAAGAACTGCAAGAAACCCCTCTCGCGTGCCCTAAGTACACTATGGAGGAGGAGCTTGGACATGGGTGAAATTCCACAGTCACTTAAAACAACGGATATAGCCCCACTCCATAAAGGTGGCAGCAAAGCATTAGCTAAGAACTATAGACCAATAGCTCTGACATCCCACATCATAAAAATCTTTGAAAGAGTGCTAAGAAGCAGGATTGCAAATCACCTGGATTCCCAAAATCTGCACAATCCAGGGCAACATGGGTTCAGGGCAGGTCGCTCCTGCCTCTCACAACTACTGGATCACTATGACATGGCCTTGGATGCACTGGAAGAAAATCAGAATGCAGATGTAATATACACAGACTTTGCAAAAGCATTTGACAAATGCGATCATGGCGTAATAGCCCATAAAATACGTGCTAAAGGAATAACTGGGAAAGTGGGGAGATGGATCTTCAACTTCCTAACAAATCGAACACAAAGAGTAGTGGTCAACAGAGTTAAATCGGAGGCTGCCATAGTGAAGAGCTCTGTTCCACAAGGCACAGTACTCGCCCCCATCTTATTCCTTATCCTCATATCAGACATAAACAGATATATACACCACAGCACCGTATCATCCTTTGCGGATGATACTAGGATCTGCATGAGGCTGTCATCTGCTGAGGACGCGGTTAACCTCCAAGAAGATATAAACAAAGTTTTCCAGTGGGCAACGGTAAACAATATGATGTTCAATGAGGACAAATTCCAACTACTCCGTTATGGAAAACTGGAGGAGATAATAACTAGAACAGAGTATACTACTGACTCCGGCCATACAATAGAGCGGAAAAATAATGTAAGGGACCTGGGAGTAGTAATGTCTGAGGATCTCACTTTCAAGGATCACAACAGTGCCACGATCGCACGTGCAAAGAAAATGATAGGATGGATAATGAGAACTTTCAAAACGAGAGATGCCAAGCCCATGATGATCCCTTTCAAATCACTTGTTCTCTCTAGGCTGGAATACTGCTGTACATTAACATCTCCATACAAAGCAGGTGAAATCGCAGATCTAGAGAGTGTACAGAGATCCTTTACTGCACGTATAAGTTCTGTCAAGCACCTTAACTACTGGGAACGCTTGGAAGCACTTGTACTCGTTGGAACGCAGGAGGGAGAGATATATCATAATCTACACTTGGAAAATCTTGGAAGGAATGGTCCCAAATCTGCACACAGAAATCACTCCCTACGAAAGTAAAAGACTGGGCAGGCGATGCAAAATGCCGCCAATAAAAAGTAGGGGCGCCACTGGTACACTAAGAGAAAACACCATAAGTGTCCGGGGCCCAAAACTGTTCAACAGCCTCCCATCAAGCATTAGGGGAATTGCCAATAAACCCCTGGCTGCCTTCAATAGAGAGCTGGACAGATACCTAAAGTCAGTGCCGGATGAGCCGGGCTGTGGCTCGTACGTCGGACTGCGTGCGGCCAGCAGTAACAGCCTAGTTGATCAGGCCCTGATCCATCGGGAGGCCTGGTCATGGACCGGGCCGCGGGGGCGTTGATCCCCGGAATAACCTCCAGGTAACCTCCCCCCCCCCGGAATAACCTCCAGGTAAGTCTTCAAGAGGAAGCTAGACAAGTAGCTCCACTAAGTGCCAGATCAACCATGGTTATGGATATGTGGGCCAGAGGGATGCCAACAGTAACAACCTAGGTGACCAAGCAAGCACCGGACAAACGTAGCCCAGGACCGAGCTCCGGGAGTAAAAAAAACTCTTTAAAATCATCAAAGGTATATCAGCTCTGGGCTCAACACCCCCACCACGGACACTGTCTGCGGTTAAATCCCCGGCCGGGTGGAAATATTGGGCGTGTTTCCTTACACCTGCTGTCCCCGTTCACCTAGCAAGTAAGTAGGCACCTGGGTGTTAATCGACTGGTGTGGGTCTCATCCTACGGACAAAATTGAAGGACCCCAATGGAAATAAGACAGATCTCGATGACGAAATTACTTTCTTGGGTTATCCTGGGTGGCTAACCCTCCGGGGCTAAAAATCCGAACAAAATCTTATCTAGCACTGGACTCTAAACCCCTATCTTCACCCCTTCCCCCATATTCAGCCCTGGATCAACACTAGTCTGTTCTAGGGGAGTCAATGCCCCCGTGCCTGATCAACCTGGCTGTTACTGCTGGCCGCACGCAATCCAACGTACGAACCACAGCCCGGCTGATCGGACACTCAGTTTAGGCATTTGTCCGGTTCGCTCATGAAGACAGCCAGGGATCTACTGGTAATTTCCCTTATGTATGATGGGAGGCTGTTTAACAATTTTGAGCCCAGGATACTTTTTGTGTTTTCTCTTAGTGTACTCATGGCACCCCTGTTTCTTGGGGTTTGCTGCACCGTCTGGAGAGTCTTTTGCCTTCGTAGGGAGTGATTTGTGAGTGTAGACTTGGGGCCGGTCCCAGGTGAAGATTATGACTGATCTTTCTCGTCGGTGTTCCTGGGAGTACAGATCATGGGACTTAAAATGTTACCAGTAATTAAGGTGCTCGACTGAGCTAATGTGAAAAGTGGAGGTTCTCTGTACATTCTTCAGATCTGCAATGTTACCGACCTTGAAAGGGGCTCTTAGTGTACATCAGTATTCCAGCTTAGAGAGAACAACTTAAGAGGATCATGATTGGCCTAGCATCCCTCGTTTCGAAACTTCTCATTATTTATCCTATCATTTTCCTAGCAGATGTGATAATGGCACTACTGTGAACCTTGAAAGACTCAACACCCCCCACCTTCAGCCCTGGGCTCAACATACCCCCACCTTCAGCCCTGGGCTCAACATACCCCCACCTTCATTCAGCCCTGGGCTCAACACCCCCTACCTTCAGCCCTGGGCTCAACACCCCCCACCTTCAGCCCTGGGCTCAACACCCCCACCTTCAGCCCTGGGCTCAACACCCCCCCCCACCTTCATTCAGCCCTGGGCTCAACACCCCCCACCTTCAGCCCTGGGCTCAACACCCCCCATCTTCAGCCCTGGGCTCAACACCCCCACCTTCAGCCCTGGGCTCAACACCCCCACCTTCAGCCCTGGGCGCAACACCCCCGACCTTCCGCCCTGGGCTCACCACCCCCCACCTTCAGCCCTGGGCTCAACACCCCCCACCTTCATTCAGCCCTGGGCTCAACACCCCCCACCTTCATTCAGCCCTGGGCTCAACACCCCCCACCTTCATTCAGCCCTGGGCTCAACACCCCCCACCTTCATTCAGCCCTGGGCTCAACACCCCCCACCTTCAGCCCTGGGCTCAACACCCCCACCTTCATTCAGCCCTGGGCTCAACACCCCCACCTTCATTCAGCCCTGGGCTCAACACCCCCACCTTCATTCAGCCCTGGGCTCAACACCCCCACCTTCAGCCCTGGGCTCAACACCCCCACCTTCAGCCCTGGGCTCAACACCCCCCCACCTTCAGCCCTGGGCTCAACACCCCCTACCTTCAGCCCTGGGCTCAACACCCCCCTACCTTCAGCCCTGGGCTCAACACCCCCCACCTTCAACCCTGGGCTCAACACCCCCCACCTTCAACCCTAGGCTCAACACCCCCCACCTTCAGCCCTGGGCTCAACACCCCCCATCTCCAGCCCTGGGCTCAACACCCCCCACCTTCAGCCCTGGGCTCAACACCCCCCACCTTCAGCCCTGGGCTCAACACCCCCTACCTTCAGCCCTGGGCTCAACACCCCCACCTTCAGCCCTGGGCTCAAAACCCCCTACCTTCAGCCCTGAGTTCAACACCCCCCACCTTCAGCCCTGGGCTCAACACCCCCCACCTTCAGCCCTGGGCTCAACACCCCCCACCTTCAGCCATGGGCTCAACACCCCCCATCTTCAGCCATGGGCTCAACACCCCCCACCTTCAGCCATGGGCTCAACACCCCCCACCTTCAGCCCTGGGCTCAACACCCCCCACCTTCAGCCATGGGCTCAACACCCCCCACCTTCAGCCCTGGGCTCAACACCCCCCCCTTCAGCCCTGGGCTCAACACCCCCCACCTTCAGCCCTGGGCTCAACACCCCCCACCTTCAGCCCTGGGCTCAACACCCCCACCTTCAGCCTTGGGCTCAACACCCCCACCTTCAGCCCTGGGCTCAACATCCCCACCTTCAGCCCTGGGCTCAACATCCCCACCTTCAGCCCTGGGCTCAACACCCACCTTCAGCCCTGGGCTCAACACCCCCCCCACCTTCAGCCCTGGGCTAAACACCCCCCACCTTCAGCCCTGGGCTCAACACCCCCCCCCACCTTCAGCCCTGGGCTCAACACCCCCCCCACCTTCAGCCCTGGGCTCAACACCCCCCACCATCTTCAGCCCTGGGCTCAACACCCCCACCTTCAGCCCTGGGCTCAACACCCCCCCCCACCTTCAGCCCTGGGCTCAACACCCCCCCCACCTTCAGCCCTGGGCTCAACACCCCCCCCCCACCTTCAGCCCTGGGCTCAACACCCCCACCTTCAGCCCTGGGCTCAACACCCCCCACCTTCAGCCCTGGGCTCAACACCCCCACCATCTTCAGCCCTGGGCTCAACACCCCCACCAACATCAGCCCAGGGCTCAACACCCCCACCATCAGCCCAGGGCTCAACACCCCCACCTTCAGCCCTGGGCTCAACACCCCCCACCTTCAGCCCTGGGCTCAACACCCCCACCATCTTCAGCCCTGGGCTCAACACCCCCACCATCTTCAGCCCTGGGCTCAACACCCCCACCTTCAGCCCTGGGCTCAACACCCCCACCTTCAGCCCTGGGCTCAACACCCCCACCTTCAGCCCTGGGCTCAACACCCCCACCTTCAGCCCTGGGCTCAACACCCCCACCTTCAGCCCTGGGCTCAACACCCCCACCTTCAGCCCTGGGCTCAACACCCCCCCACCTTCAGCCCTGGGCTCAACACCCCCCCACCTTCAGCCCTGGGCTCAACACCCCCACCACCTTCAGCCCTGGGCTCAACACCCCCACCACCTTCAGCCCTGGGCTCAACACCCCCCACCTTCAGCCCTGGGCTCAACACCCCCCACCTTCAGCCCTGGGCTCAACACCCCCCACCTTCAGCCCAGGGCTCAACACCCCCACCTTCAGCCCTGGGCTCAACACCCCCACCTTCAGCCCTGGGCTCAACATCCCCACCTTCAGCCCTGGGCTCAACATCCCCACCTTCAGCCCTGGGCTCAACACCCCCCCCACCTTCAGCCCTGGGCTCAACACCCCCACCTTCAGCCCTGGGCTCAACACCCCCCCACCTTCAGCCCTGGGCTCAACACCCCCCCACCTTCAGCCCTGGGCTCAACACCCCCCACCTTCAGCCCAGGGCTCAACACCCCCCCCACCTTCAGCCCTGGGCTCAACACCCCCCCCCACCTTCAGCCCTGGGCTCAACACCCCCCCCCACCTTCAGCCCTGGGCTCAACACCCCCCACCTTCAGCCCTGGGCTCAACACCCCCACCACCTTCAGCCCTGGGCTCAACACCCCCCACCTTCAGCCCTGGGCTCAACACCCCCACCTTCAGCCCTGGGCTCAACATCCCCACCTTCAGCCCTGGGCTCAACCCCCCCACCTTCAGCCCTGGGCTCAACACCCCCACCACCTTCAGCCCTGGGCTCAACACCCCCCACCTTCAGCCATGGGCTCAACACCCCCCACCTTCAGCCCTGGGCTCAACATCCCCACCTTCAGCCCTGGGCTCAACATCCCCACCTTCAGCCCTGGGCTCAACATCCCCACCTTCAGCCCTGGGCTCAACACCCCCACCATCACTCAAGGAACGAGTCTTGGAAACTCCTTCATACTTTTACATTACTGACGTGAAACAACGACTGCGCCACCTGACGTCAGTCTACTGACCACGACGGCAAGATGGCGCCTGAAACTCCATCAATAATGACCTAAACCAACTAAACTAAGGCCAACGTGGAACAAGAATGTCCAGCCATTTTGGGGCAGCAACACTGTTATCCGCCCAGCCAAGGAGACGCCAATTACACCCTCCCTCGTTCATTAAGGTGGCTAAGGAAGTTTGTACTCACTTGTAAGTCGGATCTTCATCGCCCCGGTTCTCCTGGGCGGTGCTGGATTAGACATTCTGCAAGATTAATTACAAAATATTCACCATGACAGACGACACGTCCAGTTTCACTCAGTATCACTTGTACACTGCTTCCACAACACACTCCACCAGCTCATCCACGTTTACCAACACAACCAACACTCAGTTTTTGCCTCACTTTTCCTAATTTTTTTAGGTTATATGGAAAAAACTTGTATAAATTTATAACAACCATGCCTATATATTTAATCACCATGCCACAATATTACATGATTTTATATTTATCATGGGTTCAGTGAGATAAGGGACTGACAATGTAGAATGTTGGTACCGCCTCACATTTAACAAGATGTCAAATGCTGCCGATAAAATAATATATTTCTTTATTTTCACTGCAATTTTAGCATATAGCAAAGAAAAAAACTATAGAAGTATTTTAAAAATTACATGACTATTTAACAAAGTCAATTTATAATATCAGCGTGAGGATTACAAACGAAGATAAATGAAGATATGACTGGCATCATCTTAGGCAGTTTGTTAAACACTTTTATTTAATATTTTGTCTTGTTTAAACTCCAACTAAGGGACTTTATATGCATGATTAATTTCGTAGGTATTATATGTTGCATAAAATATACAGCAAGTACCTGCTAGTAGCTGAACGAGCGTCTTGTCATGACGGAGCCTGTAGGCCTACCAATATGAAAATAAGTCACTTAGTCTGACTTTTGTTTGGGTTATCCTAGGTAATTTATACTAGGTATGATAAGTTTACTTATGTGTGCCTGTGCCTAAATAAACTTACTACTGACCGATATTAGAATTCATTACCTCTCTCTCTCTCTCTCTCTCTCTCTCTCTCTCTCTCTCTCTCTCTCTCTCTCTCTCTCTCTCTCTCTCTCTCTCTCTCTCTATCTATCTATCTATCTATCTATCTATCTATCTATCTCTTCCTCGGAAGGGTGGACGATGGGCTCATTGACAGTTGTTTATTACAGCTTGAGTTCGTATAACATATGTGTAAATTAATACATGTGAACATTACGAGGAGCAGCAACACACAGGATGGTGTCTTCATACACAGTGATGGCTGCAACACACGTCCACACGTAACACCACATATCAACACATCAACATGATTATTTGCTTCCAAACAGCCCCACACTCTGCATGATAACGTAGCAGTATAACTATCAGACAGGTTGGGTAGAGGACGTATGAGAAAAGTACAATAATACATGAACCACCACCACGAACAATACCAGATCCTCGGTTCCATCCCCACCTCCAGCTTTCTCATCATATATATATACTTGAACCTGCCGCTTGTATCCATATATGAGTTTAACAAGACTAGAGCACCGCAGTAGGCTTAAGTACGTTCATGTAAGATAGGTTTTTTTCGGATTTTTAACTCTGGAGGGTTATCTACCCAGGATAACCTAAGAACTCTCTTATTTCCATTGGGGGTCCTCAGTCTTGTTCCTCAGGATGCGACCCACACCAGTTGACTATTACCCAGGTACCTAGTTGCTAGGTGAACGGGGACACCAGGTGTAAAGAAACACGCCCAGCGTTTCCACCCTTTGCCGGGGATCAAACCACGGACACTGTGTGTGAAGCGAGACGCATCGCCTACCAGGCCATAGGACACCCATTTCACAGCCAACCACATCCTCACATCACAGCCAACCACATCCTCACATCACAGCCAACCACATCCTCACATCACAGCCAACCACATCCTCACATCACAACCAACCACATCCTCATATCACAGTCAACCACATCCTCACATCACAGCCAACCACATCCTCACGTCACACCCAACCACATCCTCACATCACAGCCAACCACATCCTCACATCACAGCCAACCACATCCTCACGTCACAGCCAACCACATCCTCACGTCACAGCCAACCACATCCTCACATCACAGCTAATCACATCCTCATATCACAGCCAACCTCATCCTCACATCACAGCCAACCACATCCTCACATCACAGCCAACCACATCCTCACATCACAGCCAACCACATCCTCACATCACAGCCAACCACATCCTCACATCACAGCCAACCACATTCTCACGTCACAGCTAACCACATCCTCACATCACAACCAACCACATCCTCATATCACAGTCAACCACATCCTCACATCACAGCCAACCACATCCTCACATCACAGCCAACCACATCCTCACTTCACAGCCAACCACATCCTCACATCACAGCCAACCACATCCTCACGTCACAGCCAACCACATCCTCTCATCACAGCTAATCACATCCTCATATCACAGCCAACCTCATCCTCACATCACAGCCAACCACATCCTCACATCACAGCCAACCACATCCTCACACCACAGCCAACCACATCCTCACATCACAGCCAACCACATCCTCACATCACAGCCAACCACATTCTCACGTCACAGCCAACCACATCCTCACATCACAACCAACCACATCCTCATATCACAGTCAACCACATCCTCACATCACAGCCAACCACATCCTCACATCACAACCAATCACATCCTCACATCACAGCCAACCACATCCTCACATCACAGTCAACCACATCCTCACATCACAGCCAACCACATCCTCACATCACAGCCAACCACATCCTCATATAACAGTCAACCACATCCTCACGTCACAGCCAACCACATCCTCACATCACAGTTAATCACATCCTCATACCACAGTCAACCACATCCTCACATCACAGCCAACCACATCCTCACATCACAGCCAACCACATCCTCACATCACAACCAACCACATCCTCACATCACAGCCAACCATATCCTCATATCAGTCAACCACATCCTCACATCACAGCCAACCACATCCTCACATCACAGCCAACCACATCCTCACATGACAGCCAACCACATCCTCATATCACAGCCAATCACATCCTCACATGACAGCCAACCACATCCTCATATCACAGCCAACCACATCCTCACATCACAGCCAATCACATCCTCACATCACAGCCAACTACATCCTCATATCACAGCCAACCACATCCTCACGTCACAGCCAACCACATCCTCACATCACAGCCAACCACATCCTCACGTTTATGCAAACTTTCTGCTGCCTATCTGTCAACCATACCTGTGGAAAATTGCATTTATCTGAATGTAACTATGTACATACATAACAGTAAATGATAACAAAGATAATTATTATTTATCAATGTTACATAGACAAGTAGGAATTTAGGGACACCAAAGTCGCAAAAAATGTCCCCCTTCGATACCTACCACTGTCATAACCACAAGTTGCTCTGGACCTATTAAATGAAATATACATACACCAGGAATACTGGTAAATATATAAATTTGTGGACTGTATATTAAAAATAAATGGTTATATATATACACAATTACATAACAGAAGGAAAATATATCACTCACCAATTTGACTGGAGATTAATGTGTATCATACTCAGAAAACCTCACTCTAACTAAATCTATGAAAATAATGCTGGCCAGAATTACAAATCTAGAGAGCTTATCTGAGGTTCCTGGAGCTGTCTTGTCCAGTCGTCTGATATCTCAAGTTATGCAGGAATGCACGTCCACCAATTTCGCCTCCTATTTGAGAGGTGTCAACACAATTTTAACCTCTAGAGCACGAAAAATTCTTCCCATTACACCAACGTTTGTAATCCAAATTCAAAACCAAGATGGCGAGTCTCTTCTTTTTTTTCGATAACATACTTTTAAAAATACAATATAGGGCATCTATTTACCTATAAATTACTGTATTTCCGGAAAATATATACAGTATTTTCCACACTGCGGCTGGCCGGAGTTCGTTGCTAAACGACTCAAATTGCTCATTTGACAATGGTGGAGGACCTGGGTACATATAGGATCTGGCATCCACACGGCGACATATTACACAAGATTTAATCACCCTTTTTACACTTTGCCGTCCTTGTGGAATCCAGAAAGTTTCCCTAATACAATTTAAGGTATCTTGTACCCCACCATGCATTACATTTTTATGGGCATTTAGAACAATTAAATTTGTTAGATGATGAGTTTTGGGCAGTAAGATAGGGTGTTTAGCATAATCACCCAATTCAGCATTTTGTAACCTACCTCTGCACCTAATTACATTGTTCTCTAAATACAGCCCCAATTTCTCTATTATGGAACCTTTCACAATTTTTCTTTCCATCATCAATTTAATCTCATTTCCATAGATTTCCTCCTGTACCCTCTTTATCCAATATTCAAGAGGATGTGAAAACTTAAATGAAATATTCATCTTGTTTAGAAATTTAAACACCAACTTAGTTACATTGATTAGTTTGGGTAAAGAAGAATACCTATTTATATCAATGGCTAAGGAAGGACAAACTATTGGAGCGGTGGTCACAGTAATTTCAACAGGAGCAATATACGCCTTTTGTACAGGCCAATTAGCTTTATTTACCAACCAGCATTTACAAATTTAGCATAAGGTAAACCTCGAGACAAGAAATCAGCTGGATTCTCCTCACCAGGTATATGATTAAATGTTAACATATGCTGACCCAAACTATTATACTTCTCTTGCATCTGATTAATTTCAGCGACTCTGTTTTGTAAGTACACAATTTTACTGTTTCCATTATGAATCCATTGTAAGGATACCTCATTATCAGACCAAATTACAGTGTCACTAATATTTATCTCCTGCAACTTATTTCTTATATAATTAGCTAATTTGACACCTACATAAATGGCTGTTAATTCCAACTGAGGTAAGGTATGTGATTTAATTGGAGACACTTTAGCCTTAGACATAACAAGAGAAATAACACTATTACATTGAAGGTAAGCAACTGCTCCATATGCCAATTTTGAAGCATCACAAAAAATGTGGAGTACATTTTTCCCATTTGGATTGGCCACCTGGCGTGGGAACTCCAACATTGGAATTTTTTCATAATCACCAATTAATTCATCCCACCTGTTAATGAATTCCTCAGGTAGAATTTCATCCCAAGCACATTTAAGTTTCCATGCTTCCTGTATTAATAATTTCCCTCTTATAGTAAGGGGTGACACTAAACCTAGTGGATCAAAACATTTGGAAACTTCAGCAAGCAAAACTCTCTTAGTTAATTTATTGGGCATACTGTAATTATTAGGTTTTAACATTAACAAATCTCTCTCAGTATCCCAAGTTAAACCCAATACATTACTACATTTTGGTACTTCATCTCCAGGGTAATCTTTACTTATTTTGTCCTTTAATTTGGACGAATTACTATTCCATTCCCTCAGAGGCATATTTGCACTTTGCATTATTTTATTAGCCTCTCCATAAGTCATTAACAGTTCCTCTTCAGTTGACGTCACACCCAGGAAATTGTCCACATAAAATTGTTTGCTCATTACTTTACTCAATGGACTTTCCATACGTTTAAGGTGTGCATTTATCGTCGCTTGAAGTAGGAACGGACTGGATGTAGCACCAAATAATACGCTCCTAAAGCGAAAGGTTTTCAGAGGGCTAAGTGGGTCACTAGGATTCTCAGGCCATAAGAAGCAGGTACAATCCCGGTCAGCCTCTTGTAAACCCACTCTTAGGAAAGCTTTACTTATGTCAGCCGTAAAGGCATAATTCTTTACTCTGAAATTTAATAAGATATCTCCTAATTTTTCCGTCAACGACGGACCTGTCATCAAACAGTCATTTAAACTAGGTACATTTTTGTTACTCCTGGCACTACAATTAAACACAATCCTCAAAGGAGTGGTTTTAGAATCCTTCTTCACTCCGTGATGTGGCAAATAGTGACCATAAATTTTGGCTTGCTCAGGAGGTACCTCTTCTATAAATTTATTAATTAACTGCTCAGCAATTATATCATTATAGGCAGTTAACAATTCTGGTGTCTTACTCAGTTCGCGGAGCTGAGCCTTTAACTGTCCATATGCCATTCTGTAATTAGTGGGCAATTCTGGATGGTTCAGTCTCCACGGAAGTCGTACCCAGTATTGTCCAGATTCAAATTTTACATCTCTCAGGTATTGCTCCTGAGTAAAAGAATCGTCTGGACTTTCTTCATTTACATTTATTCCAATGCTGTCTAATTCCCACAATTTATGCACTGGCTCAACACCATCCTCTATGGAAGAATTATACTGGGGTACGATTTCATGAGTAAGACACACAGTTATGGTATTTGTAGTTTCCTCTAGTCATGAATTATTATTACGAGGAATCCTACCATACATTACATGGCCTCCTGCAGTCTTCAAAAGGGTGACACCACATTTCTTTACCATACCCTTTACAAAGGAGGCATAATAGTCACTACCTATCAAAATATTTATTGGGCCTACAGAATCATCACTTACACCAGAAGGTGCTAAATTTACATTATGTGAAAGTCTTTCTGTAGCTTTACTAAGCCCTACTGTAGATATTTTCTCTGGAAGTCTATCTACAATTACTGCATTAACACGTTTTTTCTCATTGCCCAACCTGACAGTTACATAAACAGTGTCATACAATTGAGACCTTTTATCCGAGAGAAAACCAGATAATTTTAAAGTTGTGGGATCTCCCATCTGTACTTTCATACCATCAAGACATTTACGTTTTATGAAAGTACGCTGGGATCCCTGGTCCAATAATGCATTTACATTTTTTGATTTATGCCTTTTATCATCAATTTTTACCTGTAACACAGGTAAGGCTACTTCAGCAAAACCATCATTATTAACATTAGCAGCAATTTTTACATTAGCTACTGTTGTGTCAGGATTGTCAACATTATCATTATTATCAACATTATCATATAGACCCTTACACATGACTATATGGTGTCTTCCTTTGTGACATTGATAACAGTTGTTTAATTTGGCATAACAATCCTTTACATTGTGATTACCTAAACACCTGATACATCTGTCAAGTTCCTCCAATCTTTCAACTTTATCATTCCATGAATTGTATGCATTGCAATTCTTAGAAAAATGAGTACCCTTGCAGAAAAGACAATCTCTCTTTTCTTTGACTGGTTTCTTATTAACTGGGCTACTCTTAGGAGGGTACTTATTCTTCTTACCTTGTGGAGAATCATTATTTCTGATTCCTGCTACTTGATATGCACCTATGCAACTATTTTTAGGAAATGAATTTTGATTATTACCATTGGGATAATTTTTCCCTTTGTGAAACTTGACAGATACCTCAGAGTTATTATGTGTTGCATCTTTAAAATGAGTTGGTTGGCTGGTCTGCAACTGCACAATTAATTCTTGTAGACCTAGTCTTATTTCCTCCAGACCAAAATAACCCTTGTGATATTTGTTTGAGATCCATTCAAGTGTTTTATAGTTTAATTTATTCTGTACCATGGCACTCAATAACCAGTCTGATTCCTTCAGATTATATTTATTACTTAAAGTTTTGAGAGTGCTCTCCAGTTTAACTCTAAACTGCTGTAAACCTTTGTAAGTGTGATCTGGAGATTTTAAATTAACAATGATATTCACTAGATCCAACCTACTTTGTTCTATATTACCATAAGTGACCTTCAACAAGTCAACTGCTTCCTTGTAAGAGTCATCTACATTGGGAAAGGCTTGTATGAGTATGTGAGCATCTCCTCTTACCTGTCCTTTGAGGTAAAATAATTTAGTTACACAGGCTAGGTCACTCCTGTCATGCACAGCTGCTTTAAAAATTGACCAAAATTCCTCCCAATTTTCACCAGGATTAAATACAGGTAAACATAATTCTGGGAGTTTTGGCAAAGACATATTATTTGTTGGAGCAGACTGATTAACTGCCTGGTTTACACATTTTAATTTATTCAAGGCCTGACTTTTACAAGAAAGAATCTTTTCCTCTAATTCATAATATTGATTAATCATGAGATCTACTTCAGTCTCATCTACACAGTTTACTAACAAATCTCCTTCACATTTGTTGTAATATAATTTGTATGAATCATATCTATTACCTAAAGCATCTAAATACAATTTTAAATCATCAGTATTCACAGTTTCTTGATTCATTAATTCCAAACATTTATTATATGCCTTGGTTACATGAACTTTTCTAGCTTGTAGTGATGCTTTCTTTACTCTATATTCCATATGTTTGTCTTCTACATTAATTTCCTTATTTTCAGCCATGATGCAATGTATTAAATTCAACTTTATTAATAACACTGATTACAACTTACAACACTGATACAACTTACCTTTGAATAAATCCTAGCTACTTGAGCTTAGCAATTACATGTGCAAGAAAATTATATAAATTTTAATTGTACATTAATACTAACAAACCTTTAGCCAGACTTGGCTTATCAAAATTAATATTATACAAATTAATAAATCCTTGCCAGAATTTGGCATAGCAAAATTAATATTATACACATTAATATAATTAGTTACACTTGGCTTATCAATTACACATACACTGATATAAATCTTGGCCAGAATTGTCTTATCAAATTAATATTATACAAATACATTAATATAAATCCTAGCCACTTTGGCTTTGCAAAATTAATATACACAATATAATTAGCTACACTTGGCTTATCAATTACACATACACTTATACACATTAATATAATCTTTAGCCACACTTGACTTATCCAAATTAATATTGTAATAATTATAATCCACTACACATTAAGTAAATTTGTGAACTTAACATCCACCTCCTGTCATTTCACATATAATTATTAAGTAATTAACTAATTAATGACTTCACTAATTACATCCGGTTCGAAGGACCAATGGGCAAATTAAATGTGGAAAATTGCATTTATCTGAATGTAACTAATTATGTACATAACAGTAAATGATAAAGATAATTATTATTTATCAATGTTACATAGACAAGTAGGAATTTGGGACACCTAGGTCGCAAAAAATGTCCCCCTTCGATACCTACCACTGTCATAACCACAAGTTGCTCTGGACCTATTAATTAAATGAAATATACATACACCAGGAATACTGGTAAATATATAAATTTGTGGACTGTATATTAAAAATAATAAATGGTTATATATATATACACAATTACATAACAGAAGAAAAATATATCTTAATATCACTCACCAATTTGACTGGAGATTAATGTGTATCATACTCAGAAAACCTCACTCTAACTAAATCTATGAAAATAATGCTGGCCAGAATTACACACAAATCTAGAGAGCTTATCTGAGGTTCCTGGAGCTGTCTTGTCCAGTCGTCTGATATCTCAAGTTATGCAGGAATGCACATCCACCAATTTCGCCTCCTATTTGAGAGGTGTCAACACAATTTTAACCTCTATTACACCATTACACCAACGTTGTATCCAATTCAAAACCAAGATGGCGAGTGTCTCTTCTTTTTTTCGATAACATACTTCTTTTAAAAATACAATATAGGGCATCTATTTACCTATAAATTACCGTATTTCCGGAAAATATATACAGTATTTTCCACAATACCTCTATCCAGGAAATTTTTTTTCCTATTCCGTGTGTCTTAATTTTCCTCAATAGTTTGATGTGGGACTATCAAAAGCCTTACTGAAGTCCATTTACACAATATCATATTCATTACCATGATCTACCTCCTCAAATACCTTAGTGAGAAAAGTTAATAAATTCGTAGGGCAGGAACGCCCTTTTGTAAAACCATGCTGAGATTCGTTGATCAGTTTATACTTTTCAAGATGGCTACGAATTGCCTCGGCAATTATTGATTCCATAATTTTTTCCACTCTGGGGGTTAGGCTTATTGGTCTATAATCTGACTAAGACCCTCGTCAGGAGACGATTGTCCTGCTTCCTGATAAACCTTACCTAACCTAGCCTGTGCTTCAGACTCTCGACGACTACTGTACTCTTCAACTCCGAGGCTGAGGGACTGACTACCTCGTTTTTTGTATATAGTTCTACTGTCTCCCAGTTATGTCTTTGAATATGTATTAATAAAGCCACTGGATGGCGAAACGTTTACAATAAAGATACCTAGAAGTTGCGCATGTGTCTAATTCTTCGCCTTACTGAGTATATAAGCTATGACACCTCTGCATTTAACTCACAAATGGTTATAACAATGACCATTATTTTTAAGAGGGTAGACCGGTAAGCCAGCGGAAGGTCTTAGTCAGATGACCATAAGCTCCAGCTTATGGTCATCTAACCAACACTTGTCCTGTGTCCTGACAAATTTTACCTAACCTAACCTAACATTTAAGCTATGTGCCTCGCAAAAAGAAGTTTTATCGTCACTATCAAAAGGTAACTTAATTAAGAGTGGGAGAGGGAGGGAAGTAGTTTATGGAATCCTGGCCTTAGATAACCTTCGCTGGAACACTCGTCTCATTTTGCTTTGCACAGTTGAAGAGTATCCCTATAAATAACTAAAAATTACACGATAAAACTGTAATATCAGCTGAAACACCTGGCTGTCGGGAAATCAGCGAAGAGAAACACCAGTGTCACACATAAATTTCAACACAGTGAGGTACTCCTACACAAGTTTTCCCTTAAAAATATGTTGCCGAGAAGTATGATGGCAAAGATACGAACAAGATATTTTGTGGCAATGTTTCACTCTGTGGAACTTTGTCTTGACTTGATTAAACTCTGCACAGAAGAGGATTGCTCAGTAAAGTTTTATTTTGTAGCCAGTCTTGTTGCACATACTGTACATATATTGTGTGAGTGTTAAGGATTGTGTGAGTGTTAAGGATTGTGTGAATGTTGAGAGACGGTCGATTGTCAGGTGAAGGGAAAGTGACTTGCAAAAAAATAAATATTAACAGAAAATAATGTGGACAGAAGATGTACAAAAAGGAATTAAAGATAATTGCGTAACTATTCTGTGGAATAACTTAACATTTGCTTGAAAAAAACAAGAGTGTTTGTAATTACCTATTTGAATGTGCAAAAGTTCAACCTCAGCTTCCTGGCCGCAGCAACTTTCCGTCGACTGGTGTCGTCTCACTCTTTTTTTTTTTATTTTTATTTTTTGCATGCAGTTGAATTTACAGGCCAAGAAGTGTTAGCCAGCCTCAACTCATTTCAAAGTCAAACCTATCTAAATTACACGTGTTTCGGTCAATGCATGATCCGAGAAAGGTATCCCTATATCCCATAAGCCCAGCCGCCACTACCTTAATGAACGAAAAATTAATAGCCCAAGGGTAGTCATAAAATTATAATGCAGCAAAATATAGAAATATGCATTTGTACATATATGCAATAAGTTCACAGTAAACAGGTGATTTTAAAATATGCAAAACAACCACTGTGAAAGAGTAGTGAAATTCCAAGCGCTTTCGTGACTACTCACATTGTCAAGGAACTATATATGTGTGACAGACTCGTAGACGACAATGTCATATAGCGTCTGGGTGAATGGAAGGCAACAAAGGTCGAGTTATGGGAGGTCGAATAAGCCCAATTCTGTGGATCAAATTTCTCACTGGCACCTTTCATAAGGAAAACCTATTCCACAAGTTCGCCAGATGTAACGTGCGATGATAGGAATGCAGGTGATGCTGTCTGTAATACCTGGCACACAGCCGGCCCAGGTGCACCTGAAGGTGTGCTTTAACTAGAAATTTTCTGTAGGAGACTGTAAGTTAGAAAGAGTTAATAATGTCTGACATAGCAACACACTATGGACACAGTTAATAATCCATGATAACCCAAGAATTTTATATATATATGGTTTCGAAAATAGAAAAGCAGATGAATGAAATCCTTGAGCAACACCTGGTTGTCATTACTGTGGAACCTTGTTACCAACCAATGATTTTATCAGTCAAGACTGTTAGACTGAGCACATCTCTAGGCTGAGGGACTGATTATCTCAAACTCCCTCTTCACATCTTCCACCGTTATTCTCTGTATTGGACTGACAAAGCCACTAGTTGGCGAAACGTCCCCACAACAAAAATACCTAAGTGTTGTACATGTGTCGTTCATTAAAATTACATTTATTCTATGTACATTCTTAATATCTTTGTATAACTGTATATGCCATGCTTTTTTTTAATTCTGTTATGTTTTATTAGCACTAGGATTGTTGTAACATTGCTCGAAATGCTCTGCATAACCAGGGGCTCTCCGTGTGTATTACTACTTATTCAATTTTATAAAAACCATGTAACGAAAACAAATTCAATTATTCTTATAATACTCCCTATACATATCGCTCCGCCCAGAATTTAACTCTGATCCTGTCAGTTGTGAAGCGAGTGCCTTACCACTGTGCTACCAGTATATCTATGACGCCAGGAGCTGGTAATGTCCTGTACTGTGACTAGGAGCTGTTAGTGTCCTGGACTGTGACTCCAGTAGCTGGTATTGTCTTGGACCAACTCCAGTAGCTGGTACTGTCTTAGACCAACTCCAGTAGCTGGTACTGTCTTGGACCAACTCCAGTAGCTGGTACTGTCTTGGACCAACTCCAGTAGCTGGTGCTGTCTTGGACCAACTCCAGTAGCTGGTACTGTCTTGGACCAACTCCAGTAGCTGGTACTGTCTTGGACCAACTCCAGTAGCTGGTACTGTCTTGGACCAACTCCAGTAGCTGGTACTGTCTTGGACCAACTCCAGTAGCTGGTACTGTCTTAGACCAACTCCAGTAGCTGGTACTGTCTTGGACCAACTCCAGTAGCTGGTACTGTCTTGGACCAACTCCAGTAGCTGGTACTGTCTTGGACCAACTCCAGTAGCTGGTACTGTCTTGGACCAACTCCAGTAGCTGGTACTGTCTTGGACCAACTCCAGTAACTGGTACTGTCTTGGACCAACTCCAGTAGCTGGTACTGTCTTGGACCAACTCCAGTAGCTGGTACTGTCTTGGACCAACTCCAGTAGCTGGTACTGTCTTGGACCAACTCCAGTAACTGGTAGTGTCGAGGGGGAAAGAGGTGCGTGGAGGGAGGTGGTCAGGAAATAAGCAAGCTTAGGCAAGGTCAGGTACCTGAGCAGAAAGGACAAGGTGACTTGATCGTTCTTTCACATATTCTTTTTCCATCTCTATTAAGGTCATTCAGTGTGTCCTCGAGGATTCCAGGTGTGGTACTGGACCCTTCCCGTTCCCCCTAGGTGGCCCCCACCTTCCCCACCCTCAATATCCCACATTGCTCTCCCTGTAATCCACTACCTCTTCCCCCTACGCCCGGAGCACCACCTCCCATCATCCCCCCACCCCAGCCGTCCTCACCCACATCCTCTAGGTTTTCCGGCCACCATCTCTCCCAGAGACCACCTGTTCACCCGGTCATTGCACTTTCTTTGTACCCCTCGTGGTCCTTTATTTGCCACTCCTCTTTTATTCTCCTCTTCCTTCCACTTACATGTTTCTTTCAACCTTTCTTTCTTATTAATAGAAAAATGTTGACGAAAACTTGCATTCTTGTGGCCTGGTGGCAAAAGCTCTCGCTTCACACGGTGAGGTCTGGGTTCGATTCCCGGCGAAGGGGTGGTAACATTGGACGTGTTTCCTTACACCTGTTGTCCATGTTCACCCATCTGTAAAATGGGTACCTGGGTGTTAGTCGACTGGTGTGGGTCGCATCCTGGGACAAAACTGACCTAATTTGCCAGAAATGCTCTGCATAACAAGCGGCTTTCTATATAGTAGTATGTCAGTGATGTCAGCTAGGACTGTATACCTTGTACATGTACTTGTAGCAAATAAAGATATTAGTATTATTATACTGTGCTAATGTTGTGTATCTTTATACGTATATGCTTCTAGACTGTTGTGTTCTGAGCACCTCTGCAAAAACAGTGATTATGTGTGAGTAAGTAAGTTTATTCAGGTATACACAAATACAGTTACATAGAATTATCATACATAGCAGCATATGTGTAGAGAACCTAGGATAACCCAAAAAAGTCAGACAGAGTGACCTATTTCCATTGGGGTGAAAGTGTTGAATGATGATGAAAGTATCTTCTTTTTGGGGATTTTCTTTCTTTTTTGGGTCACCCTGCCTCGGTGGGAGACGGCCGACTTGTTATATATATATATATATATATATATATATATATATATATATATATATATATATATATATATATATATATATATATATATATATATTAATTATACATGTTTACCTGGAGAGAGTTCCGGGGTCCTCATAATAGATAAAACTGGTCAATTAGCAAGAATTCATTTAAAATTAAGTCCTTTCTAAAATTTTCTCTTATACGATTAAATATATATTTTTTCATTTATGTTAATGTAAAAATTAATTTTGTACCTTAGGACACTTACATAACCTTATTGTAACAAGCGCAATTTAATTTAGCCTAATCCAACAAAATATATTTTAGATAAGCTTACAATAATTTAATAATAAACAAACACAATCAAATATATACATTTTTGGTAGGCTCAGAATGATTTTTGAAAAATTATTACATACACAAATTTTCGTTTGCCTTATTCGGCAACAAGAGCGTTGCTGTTTAAGCCAAAATCGCAAGTTTTACCTATTCGGCACACTATATACATATATCATTTTAACCATGAACGAATGATATTGAATCAATAACAATACTGCGACTAGCCGAGGATTCCAACCCATGTCATTTTTGGCAATCATACAAGAATCAAGCACCCAGCAGAGCTAGGTATTTTATCTTGATCCGAGGGCATACGGTGGTGTGGGTGCCTCTGAGCTAATTTCATTCTAATCCTCGTTTGGTGTACTAGCCTTCACGAGCGGTATATACTATATTATTGTGACCACGAGCTGTATAGCCCTTGTGGCTTAGCGCTTCTTTTTGATTATAATAATAATAATAATTGTGACCACGAACGAGTGGTACTGAATCAATAACAACACTGTGACTAGCCGACGACATGGGTTCGAATCCTCGGCTAGTCGCACTATTATTAATTCAATACCACTCGACCGTGGTCACAATAATATATGTACCGCTTGTGAAGGCTAGTACACTAAATTATGAATGAAATTAGCACAGAGGCACCCACACCACCGTATATCCTTGGATCATGATAAAACACCTAGCTCTGCAGGGTGCTTGATTCTTGTAGGACTGCGTGGTCCTGTAGGTTAGAGCGTCATGTGATTTTCGCTCACCGTGTTAGTGTCAGGTGGATGATACTGGTGGAGGGATAGATGAGTGAGGTGGATGCTGGTGGTGGTGGAGAGATAAATATGGTGGATGCTGGTGGTGGTGTTGGAGAGGGATGAGTGAGATAGATGGTGGTGGTGGTGTTGGAGGGATGAGTAAGGTGGATGCTGGTGGTGGTGTTGGAGGGATGAGTAAGGTGGATGGTGGTGGTGGTGTTGGAGGGATGAGTAAGGTGGATGCTGGTGGTGGTGTTGGAGGGATGAGTAAGGTGGATGCTGGTGGTGGTGTTGGAGGGATGAGTAAGGTGGATGCTGGTGGTGGTGTTGGAGGGATGAGTAAGGTGGATGCTGGTGGTGGTGGTGGAGAGGGATGTGTAACGTGGATGGTGATGGTGGTGGTGGAGAGGGATGCGTAAGGTGGATGCTGGAGGTGTTGGAGGGATGAGTAAGGTGGATGCTGGTGGTGGTGTTGGAGAGATTAGTAAGGTGGATGCTGGTGGTGGTGGTGGAGAGATAAATGTGGTGGATGCTGGCGGTGGTGTTGGAGGGATGAGTAAGGTGGATGCTGGTGGTGGTGTTGGAGGGATGAGTAAGGTGGATGCTGGTAGTGGTATTGGAGGGATGAGTAAGGTGGATGCTGGTGGTGGTGTTGGAGGGATGAGTAAGGTAGATGCTGGTGGTGTTGGAGGGATGAGTAAGGTGGATGCTGGTGGTGGTGTTCGAGGGATGAGTAAGGTGGGTGCTGGTGGTGGTGTTGGAGGGATGAGTAAGGTGGATGCTGGTGGTTTTGGAGGGATGAGTAAAGTGGATGCTGGTGGTGGTATTGGAGGGATGAGTAAGGTGGATGCTGGTGGTGGTGTTGGAGGGATGAGTAAGGTGGATGGTGGTGGTGGTGTTGGAGGGATGAGTAAGGTGGATGCTGATGGTGGTGTTGGAGGGATGAGTAAGGCGGATGCTGGTGGTGGTGTTGGAGGGATGAGTAAGGCGGATGATGGTGGTGGCGTTGGAGGGATAAGGTGGATGCTGGTGGTGGTGTTGGAGGGATGAGTAAGGTGGATGCTGGTGGTGTTGGAGGGATGAGTAAGATGGATGCTGGTGGTGGCGGTATTGAAGGGATGAGTAAGGTGGATGCTGGTGGTGGCGGTGTTGGAGGGATGAGTAAGGTGGATGCTGGTGGTGGTGTTGGAGGGATGAGTAAGGTGGATGCTGGTGGTGGTGTTGGAGCCATGAGTAAGGTGGATGCTGGTGGTGGTGTTGGAGGGATGAGTAAGGTGGATGCTGGTCGTGGTGTTGGAGGAATGAGTAAGGTGGATGCTGGTGGTGGTATTGGAGGGATGAGTAAGGTGGATGGTGGTGGTGGTGGTGGAGGGATGAATAAGGTGGATGCTGGTGGTGGTGTTGGAGGGATGAATAAGGTGGATGCTGGTGGCGGTGTTGGAGGGATGAATAAGGTGGATGCTGGTGGTGGTGTTGGAGGGATGAATAAGGTGGATGCTGGTGGTGGTGTTGGAGGGATGAATAAGGTGGATGCTGGTGGTGGTGTTGGAGGGATGAATAAGGTGGATGCTGGTGGTGGTGTTGGAGGGATGAATAAGGTGGATGCTGGTGGTGGTGTTGGAGGGATGAATAAGGTGGATGCTGGTGGTTGTGTTGGAGGGATGAATAAGGTGGATGCTGGTGGTGGTGTTGGAGGGATGAATAAGGTGGATGCTGGTGGTGGTGTTGGAGGGATGAATAAGGTGGATGCTGGTGGTTGTGTTGGAGGGATGAATAAGGTGGATGCTGGTGGTGGTGTTGGAGGGATGAATAAGGTGGATGCTGGTGGTGGTGTTGGAGGGATGAATAAGGTGGATGCTGGTGGTGGTGTTGGAGGGATGAATAAGGTGGATGCTGGTGGTGGTGTTGGAGGGATGAATAAGGTGGATGCTGGTGGTGGTGTTGGAGGGATGAATAAGGTGGATGCTGGTGGTGGTGTTGGAGGGATGAATAAGGTGGATGCTGGTGGTGGTGTTGGAGGGATGAATAAGGTGGATGCTGGTGGTGGTGTTGGAGGGATGAATAAGGTGGATGCTGGTGGTGGTGTTGGAGGGATGAATAAGGTGGATGCTGGTGGTGGTGTTGGAGGGATGAATAAGGTGGATGCTGGTGGTGGTGTTGGAGGGATGAATAAGGTGGATGCTGGTGGTGGTGTTGGAGGGATGAATAAGGTGGATGCTGGTGGTGGTGTTGGAGGGATGAATAAGGTGGATGCTGGTGGTGGTGTTGGAGGGATGAATAAGGTGGAAGGTGGGATGAATAAGGTGGATGCTGGTGGTGGTGTTGGAGGGATGAATAAGGTGGATGCTGGTGGTGGCGTTGGAGGGATGAATAAGGTGGATGTTGGTGGTGGTGTTGGAGGGATGAATAAGGTGGATGCTGGTGGTGGTGTTGGAGGGATGAATAAGGTGGATGCTGGTGGTGGTGTTGGAGGGATGAATAAGGTGGATGCTGGTGGTTGTGTTGGAGGGATGGATAAGGTGGATGCTGGTGGTGGTGTTGGAGGGATGAATAAGGTGGATGCTGGTGGTGGTGTTGGAGGGATGAATAAGGTGGATGCTGGTGGTGGTGTTGGAGGGATGAATAAGGTGGATGCTGGTGGTGGTGTTGGAGGGATGAATAAGGTGGATGCTGGTGGTGGTGTTGGAGGGATGAATAAGGTGGATGCTGGTGGTGGTGTTGGAGGGATGAATAAGGTGGATGCTGGTGGTGGTGTTGGAGGGATGAATAAGGTGGATGCTGGTGGTGGTGTTGGAGGGATGAATAAGGTGGATGCTGGTGGCGGTGTGTGCTGACGCTGCTGTCAGCTGGTTGAGATAAACACTGCTGGAGGGAGGAGCGTCAGCATGGAGCTTCAGAAGTACGCTGGCAGTATACTGCTGCCTGACACTGACGTCGTCTTCAGGAACATCAAGAATGCTAAACGCTTCGCCATCGATATTGGTCAATAATATACTGATGTGGTACCTTTGAATAATTGTAAATAATGATTTACCTTTCCCCTTGGATCAAACCTCAGTGACTCATTCCCCAGACGCTATGTAACTACAGTGGGTTTAGCGCTTTACCCTCAGTATTCACATTTTTTTCATTCAATTTAATGAGTTTTACAACAGTGTATTTCTTACTAGAGGTTTGCAGTGTTTATGTAAAATGTTCTTTATACAAGAGTCAGTGTGATGTGTTAATGCAAGTAAAGTTACGTGGACGTTTTTCTGTTATCATAGTTAATTCACACATGTTGCAATGCATGACAATTGCAGTCATTCAAAAATTGTGTAAAACTGTACCCACGAAAGAAATCTTCATTGCAAAATTACTGTACATAACGTATAATGATCTGTTGGCAATATAAGATGCTTAGTATGTTATTCAGAATTTAGACTATACTGTACGTAAAATTTATACGTATAGTTTTATTTAAAGGTCTATTACACGGTGTAAATAGGACCTTAAAAAATAGATATAGGTTACAAGTAAAGTCGTAAAAATAATATACATGTCTAGCTCTAGCAGGGTGAGGGATTAATTAATTAAATTCTAATATGTACAAAATGTTATGATAAAATATGTTTACTGAAGGACCCAGCTTCCCACCCTGGTCAGGGTGTATGTTGAACATGTGTCCTTACACCTGCTGCCCCTCTGTACTTAGCTGTAATTGGGTACCTGGGTGTTAACCTATTATTGTGGGTCTCACCCTGGGGGACCCCAGTGGAAATAAGTAACTTTGTCTGAGTTTTCTGGGTTATCCTATTTAATCTACACATATGCCTCTATATATGATAATTTATGTGCACCTGTACCTGAGTAAACTTACTTGCTTACTAAGATTAAAAGGCCTCAATGGAAATAAAGCCAACAGTCCCTGATGAGGCATTGACTTTAATGCCTTATATTAGGTGACTAAAATTGTATATAATGACCAATAATAACAATAACCATAATAAAAATAATAATAATAAGAAGAAGAAGAATAGAGACAATAATTAACCACATCTTTAGCTAGTTAGCAGAGAATTTGATTTTAAACCGACTAAATTTTGAATTCAATCCTTGATCAACGTGTATAGTACACACTTGTTATCTAGTACAGTAGGACCCCCATATCTGCAGATTCAGTTTCCACGGTTTCAGTTATCCATGGTTTACCGTCGCCAAAAATAACCCTTAATTTTGCATAATAATGGCCATAAATCACAAAAGTAGTGATGGCAGCAGTTGTTCAGAGTCAAAGAGAAGCAGTGAAATGCTTCCCATTAGTAAAAAATTACTAATTATCAACTTATTGTGTGTAATTTATCAATTAAACTTCATCACAGGTATGTAGGTAAACGAAAAACGACATATACCTAGAATATACCTGGAGAGAGTTCCAGGGGTCAATGCCCTGCAGCTTGGTCTGTGACCAAGCCACATGGGGAATCAGGGCCTGATCAGCCAGGCTGTTACTGCTGGCTGCACGCAATCCAACGTACGAGCCACAACCTGCCTGGTCAGGTACCAACTTTAGGTGCCTGTCCAGTGCCTGCTTGAAGACAGCCAGGGGTCTATGGTAATCCCCCTGATTTATGCTGGGAGGCAGTTGAACAGTCTTGGACCCCTGACACTTATTGTGTTGTCTCTTATTGTGCTAGTGGCACCCCTGCTTTTCATTGGGGGGATGTTGAATGTATAGGGTTCGCTACTATCCACTGTTTCGGGTACCCACGGTAGGTGTGGGAATGTATCCCCATGGATATGGGGGACTACTGTGTTCCCTCCGTTATACTCTCCACCCTTGCTAGTTTCAGATCAAGCATATTACACAGTTCACACACCCTACCCTATATGATCCTGGTGGGTTAAGCACTTAGTTTTGATTATAATAATAATATTACCTAGTAATAAATGAATGCTAAGAGTTTAGTTGACTGAAGTGGGCCATATCCTGAGGATGATGACCAATTATAACCTATGAAAGTATGCCACATGCTTAAGTTTTAGCTATCCTAAGTTAATCCTTCAGATAATAATCCCAAGAAAACAGTATTCTAATTTATTTTTATTATAAATGTTAATACTTGAGTTTGCAGTCATGTGGCTCCAGTCAGCTGACCTGCCACTCAGGTGAGCAAATACTTCTTTCAGTGTTTTTTCTTATGTTTATTTGATGGGAGGAGCACTAAACTCATAGCAGTCATATGGTGCATTGGGGAATGGGAGGCAGAGTTGATTCAAGGAAAAGGAGCGCAACTTTAATTCTTTGGATCAAGATTCCATCACCTGCATCAAACACCTCTTGAAAATTTTTATTTCTTTCAGTAGTTGCTGGGTGTGATAAGACTGTAAAGCCAAAACTTATAAAATTGTTCAACCATAGAGATGTCATTAGTGTACAGTGGAACCTCGGTATGCAAACAGCTCCTGACTCAAACAAAGTTCAGCACTCGACCAAACAAACACGACCTGCCAGCACTTCACTGTAAACTACAGCCTCTCCTCACTTAGCGACGTACTCGTTTACCGACGTCTCAGACTTACGATGGGCTATATAACCAGTATGCATGCCTAAATAATGTATACTAGAGCTGGTTTTCTCTATTCTGTTTATTACAATGTACAGCACACTACTGTATAAACATTTAAAAATAGTATACCATAAATGTTATAAATGGTGCAAAGGTGTCATTAAAACAATATCAAAGATAGTTGACACAAACCCACTACCATTATAGTATGTTCCTCACTTAGCGATGAATTTGTTTACTGACGTGATCTTAGGAACGGAACTCCATCATTAAGTGAGGAGAGGCTGTATTTCGTATTTCTTAGTATTTTTTGGTGTTTTTTTGTATTTGTGTAAATAAGTCACCATGGGGCCTGCGAAGGTTAGTGACAACAACCAACCAAAAAGAAAATTGGTTGCAAAGAATTTGTTCAATACTCGAATGGATCGTCACTCAAACAGACTTCTGGAATGAATTATGTTTGAGTACTGAGGTTCCACTGTACATATATTCATATGTAATTTAGGTTATGTAGTACAGTCATAAACTGCAGTACATCATGATCTGTTTCTACTGTAGATACTGTGCATCAGGTACACATTTCTATCAGATAATGTATTGTGTAGAAGAAAATAGTCTTTTTTCTTAATTGATTAAGAATTTTCTGATAATTTTTTGTTGATGTTCAGGTGGATCGTTGACCAAAATTGCCTACTACTCTACAGTCTCTCACAGGAAAGTCTTGTATAATGCAGAAAAAGATAGTGCTGCCTCAGTAAGTATTATTTTTATGAATTTTATTTGTGTTGTAACTGAAAGAAACTGTAAAGACATCAATCACTTGAACTTTTTTAAACATCAAGTGTTCAAGTAAAACACCATCTTGAGGACAACAGCCTAAAAATATTATTTCTAGAGTACATACATATGAGTCAAGAGAGCTATTAAATCAGTGATGTTAAATGTGTTTCCTTCTTCAAGCCACTACTTTGGTAGAAAATGACCAGTGTAGTAATATCCAGTTGCAAATATGTTTTTAGTATCTTGGCCATTTTTCAGCAGTTGTTCCCTTATGGTATCATTTAATCTCTCATAAATCTTGTTACAGTCTTTCTCCCAAGTCTTGGTGGGTTGTATGTATTGATTACTGTAATTTCCTTACTGTTGTTTTGGATTTCTACTACTGTTAAATTTTCAGAAGTCTTTGTTTGGGTTTTTAATTTCTGAAGCTCACTTTATTTATGTTGCCAATACAGTATTGTTACTCCATCTTCCTTTCTTACTACTGTACGTATATACGCATAAAAATTTTACAAATGTGTTTCTCTCGCTATTTACCAACCTTACTTTTTCTGGCTACTAACTATCCTGTGTTCTTTTCTTTGAGAAATTATTTGACAGGTTGGTATGGCTGAATTACAAAAAAACAAAAAAATTCCTTTTCAATTTTTGTTCTTTTCCTCACTTGTCATTTGACCTCTTAGCAGTGTATATAAATTTTACCACTGTCCATGCATATATACGAGTATGCTTGTACATGCATGTGTAGTGTGACCTAAGTGTAAGTATAAGTAGCAAGACATACCTGAAATCTTGCATGTTTATGTGACAGAAAAAAGACACCAGCAATCCTACCATCATGTAAAACAAATACAGACTTCCGTTTTATACTCACTTGGCAGTATGGTAGTACCTCCCTGGGCAGTTGCTGTCTACCATACTGCCAAGTAAGTGTAAAACGGAAGCCTGTATTTGCTCTCATTTGTTCTCCTTTTCCACTTCCTCACCACTCTTCACCTCTCTTTTACTCTTCATATACTACACCTTTCTTATATCACTCCTTCTTTGTGAAAATCTCTCATAAGCAACCTTTTTCTCTTATCACACCCTTTCCCTCATCATTCTACCAATCACTTCGCTCTCCTCCTGCACCCACTCTTCTGTAGCTACAAACTTCTGCCCGGCATTCTAACACTGCTCTCACCAGCCCACCTTTCTCCCAATAGTTGCTTATATCTTACCCTAACTTCCTCCTTTAGTTTATAAACTTTTACCTCTCTTGCTTTTGCCATTTTCCTTTTGCCCATCTACCTCTTACTCTAACTGTAGCTACAACTAAATAACCTGCATTACTAACTCTTGAATTAGACAACACACTCCACAAAACATCTACACTTATTATTGTGCCTACTACATACACAAAACACTATACTCAAATGTAAACCCTCCTCTCAAACTCCTTGATAACTATAAAAGAACACACAACCATAATACAAGACACAAATCACTCTTCGATATCCCTCGTGTCCATCTCTACCTGTTCAAAAATACTATGCACATAAAAGGCCTGAAGATCTGGAATTCATTGCCAGAACACATTAAAGAACCCCTGTCTGCAAATCAGTTTAAGGCCCTACTAAGGAACCACCTCATCACCCAAAATAAACCAGACAAACTGTACCTAATCACTACCAGTTACTCAAAAGCTACTCATATTGTGCTGATGAATGCTCAACCACTTATTCACTACTTCAAAATTAGAATGTCTAAATTTTATTGTTTTAAATAGTACTAAATTGTAATATATCATATTGTAAATTGATTTTAAATTGTTTCATTGTGATACCAAATTTCATTATTTTAAGTAGTACTAAACTGTAATACATCATATTGTAAATTGTTTTAGATTGTTCCATTGTAATATTGTAGTCTTTATAAACTAATTCAATAGTGTAATAATTCTCTACTAGACTTATCAAAGCCATGTAGCATTACCTGATAGAATATTCAATTCTCTTGTACTCACTGTAATTCATCTAATGATCATATGAACTATTATTGCCTTCCTAATCTTAAGTTAATCTTTAAGTTTGACCAAAATACTCTGCATACAAAGGGGCTTTTGGCATGTACACTCAACTATTATATTCCTCTGTACAACCATGTATCTTGTCAAAATAAACATCTCTTAATCTGTTGCCCCTCTGTAAACATGCACAGCCTGAAGTCTACCCATCAACCTTTTATCCACCAATACATTATCTAACAAACTACTTTCATTATGTGCTATATCATATTTATCCTTTTGTTTTTTAAATATGTATTACTTGTTAACAAACCTCTTTCTATACATAATTCAATTAAAGGTCTCCCATTTTCATTTACCCCTGGCACCCCAAGCTTACTTACTACTCCCTCCACAATAGTGTTACCCACTTTAGCATTTAGGTCCCCCACCACAAGTACTCTCACACTAAGTTCAAACTCCCCACACACTCACTCAACATCTTCCAAAATCTCTCTCTCTTCTCTACACTTCTCTCTTCTCCAGGTGCTTAACCCTTAAACAGTCCAAACGTATATATACGTTCACCCACGCAGCGCCCCGAATATTTTGAGAAAAAAAATCGTTTTTGTTATAGGAAAAAAGAGCATGTAGTACCCAGGCATCCCCAATTTTTTTCATATGGAGCACACTGAGTGCGCACACCCATTCTCTCATGTCTAGGCGACTCAGGCCTATCGTACCAATGTTGAATGAATGGCAAATGAAACGTATATATACGTTTGGACTGTTTAAGGGTTAAACATTTACTAAAAAACACCCGGCACACTTTTGTATCATCATTTGCAAATGACACTAAAATAAGCATGAAAGTCACTACGGTAGAGGACACTGAAAAATTACTGGAAGACATAAGCAGGGTTTTCCAGTGGGCAGTGGAGAACAACATGACGTTTAGTGGTGATAGGTTCCAGCTGATGTCACCGTGGTTGTTTAATATATTTATAGATGGGGTTGTAAGAGAAGTAAATGCGAGGGTCTTGGCAAGAGGCGTGGAGTTAAAAGATAAAGAATCACACATAAAGTGGGAGTTGTCACAGTTGCTCTTTGCTGATGACACTGTGCTCTTGGGAGATTCTGAAGAGAAGTTGCAGAGATTGGTGGATGAATTTGGTAGGGTGTGCAAAAGAAGAAAATTGAAAGTGAATACAGGAAAGAGTAAGGTTATGAGGATAACAAAAAGATTAGGTGATGAAAGATTGGATATCAGATTGGAGGGAGAGAGTATGGAGGAGGTGAATGTATTCAGATATTTGGGAGTGGACGTGTCAGCAGATGGGTCTATGAAAGATGAGGTGAATCATAGAATTGATGAGGGGAAAAGGGTGAGTGGTGCACTTAGGAGTCTGTGGAGACAAAGAACTTTGTCCTTGGAGGCAAAGAGGGGAATGTATGAGAGTATAGTTTTACCAACGCTCTTATATGGGTGTGAAGCATGGGTGATGAATGTTGCAGCGAGGAGAAGGCTGGAGGCAGTGGAGATGTCATGTCTGAGAGCAATGTGTGGTGTGAATATAATGCAGAGAATTCGTAGTTTGGAAGTTAGGAGGAGGTGCGGGATTACCAAAACTGTTGTCCAGAGGGCTGAGGAAGGGTTGTTGAGGTGGTTCGGACATGTGGAGAGAATGGAGCGAAACAGAATAACTTCAAGAGTGTATCAGTCTGTAGTGGAAGGAAGGCGGGGTAGGGGTCGGCCTAGGAAAGGTTGGAGGGAGGGGGTAAAGGAGGTTTTGTGTGCGAGGGGCTTGGACTTCCAGCAGGCATGCGTGAGCGTGTTTGATAGGAGTGAATGGAGACAAATGGTTTTTAATACTTGACGTGCTGTTGGAGTGTGAGCAAAGTAACATTTATGAAGGGGTTCAGGGAAACCGGCAGGCCGGACTTGAGTCCTGGAGATGGGAAGTACAGTGCCTGCACTCTGAAGGAGGGGTGTTAATGTTGCAGTTTAAAAACTGTAGTGTAAAGCACCCTTCTGGCAAGACAGTGATGGAGTGAATGATGGTGAGAGTTTTTCTTTTTCGGGCCACCCTGCCTTGGTGGGAATCGGCCAGTGTGATAATAAAATAATAAAATAGGTTCCAGCTGCTTAGGTATGGAAAGAATGAAGAACTCAAAAGGTACTCTATATACAAAACTCAAGAGGGTCACCAAATAGAACGTAAGGAACATGTAAAAGACCTGGGAGTAATTATGTCAGCTGACCTTTCTTTTATAGACCGTAACAAGACACAGATCATGACAGCCAGGAAGATGACAGGGTAGGTATTGAGAACTTTCAAAACAAAGGAAATAATGCCGATGATGACACTCTTCAAATCACTAGTGCTCCTTCACTTAGAATATTGCTCAGTGCTGACGGCCCTGTTCAAAGCAGGAGAAATATCGGAGCTGGAACAAATACAAAGATCGTTTATGGCTCACATTGAGCCATTAAGGCACCTAAACTACTGGGAATGCCTTGAAGTCTTGAACATGTACTCATTGGAATGGAGGAGAAGGAGATACATGATAATATATACAGTAGACCACCGTTTAACACGGTAGTTATGTTCCTGAAAACACTGTGTTAGGCAAAACCAACTGAGGAACTTATGGGAAAAATAGGGTTAGGTTCCTGGGGGCCCCCAAAAAGCCAAACAACTTTTTTTAGACTAATAGATCTTACAAAAATAAAAGTGAATATATAATTGTAGTGCATTATCGTGATATGTTACTGCTTAAGACTACAAATGCAATAGAAATAATAGTATTTCTTACCTTAAATTGTGGGTAATGGTGTTTGTGGATGATTGTAAAGAGAGTAGATAGGGATGGTGTGGCCCTACTGGGCTGAGGTGGATGGTTGTTGGTTGTCGGCATAAGTGGATGGTAGAGGTTCTGGTACTGAAGTCGCTGGTTGTATTGGAGTGTGCATAAATTCTGTAATGGATCTCTGGTCTCTTTTACCCTGCAGTACATTATACAGCTGACGGTAAGGCATCATCAGCTGGTCTACACCCCATTTCAAAGCACTGCTTCTAGATTTGTCAGGGTCCTCTTCAGTGAAAAGTCTGCTACTTTACCAATAATATGGAACTGCTCATGTAACTGCTGTAATGTTAGCTGTTTTTCTTCAGATTCTCCTTCATCTTGTGTTATGTGGTTCATTTGTATATGTTCAACTGACACATTACCACAAAGGAGCAAGGTGAAGCAATCCTTTGCTGTGTTGTAGCCTCGTGCTACAACCTGATATAAGTTCTTGTTGGCATTTTCTTCCCAAAAACACTTGTCTCATAAGCATTAAACACTTGATGAGGCTTATAGCCACCCTCAGAAATAATTTCCTGCAATTCAGTAGGGCAATTACTTGCTGCTGTATGATCAGCAGAAGCACTTTCACCAGAAAACTTAATATTATGTAATTTATTATACAACTTAAAGTTGTAGAACCATCCTGTGCTAAACACACACTCTTTTTCAGGCCTTCCTTATCACACATTGCTTTAAACAGTTGTAAGGCCTTTTCCCTAATAAAAATTGAAATTAAATGGTGCACCTTTCTTTGTCTTTTGTTCGATCCACTCAAGCAACAAGTTTTCAGTTTTATTTACTTGCTGTGATCTGTGTGTCATTCTTTTCATGAGGTGACAGTTGGGTTATTCATTACACAAGCTGGTATATTCACCTCGTTCTTTTTAATTGTACAAACCGACACTTCATTAAGGCCATAGGGCCTCACTGTATCCACCACACGCGAGCCACTCTTAACCCTTAAACGGTCCAAACATATATATACGTTCTCTCACGTAGCGCCCGAAACGTATATACAGTGGACCCCCGCTTAATGATCACCTCCCAATGCGACCAATTATGTAAGTGTATTTATGTAAGTGCGTTTGTACGTGTATGTTTGGGGGTCTGAAATGGACTAATCTACTTCACAATATTCCTTATGGGAACAAATTCGGTCAGTACTGGCACCTGAACATACTTCTGGAATGAAAAAATATCGTTAACCGGGGGTCCACTGTATACGTTTCATTTGTCATTCATTCAACACTGGCACAATAGGCCTGAGTCGCCTTGACATGAGAGAATGGGTGTGCACACTCGTTGTGTGCCATATGAAAAAAATTGGGGATGCCTGGGTACCACATGCTATTTTCCCTATAAAAAAAAAAACATTTTTTTTTTCTCAAAATATTCGGGGCGCTGCGCAGGTGAACGTATATATACATTTGGACCATTTAAGGGTTAAGCTTGTCTAATATATCTATTTTCTTCATAACTCCTAGATTTAAATGCTTAACCCCTTCAGGGTCCAAGGCCCAAATCTGAAGTGGTGCCGCAGTGTCCCAAGAATTTTCAAAAAAAAAATTTGTTATTTTTTCTTATGAAATGGTAGAGAATCTTTTTGTGAAGGTAATAAAACAAAAAGTACGAAATTTGATGGAAAATTGACGAAATTATGCTCTCGCGAATTTTGATGTGTCAGCGATATTTACGAATCGGCGATTTTGCCGATTTTGACTCCCATTTTAGGCCAATTACATTATTCCAGTCAACCAAATTCTTAGCTATTTCACTAGTATTACTTCTATTCTATCGATTGAGCACAAGAAAACGCCAAGTCAACTGTTTCAACTACAAAATAAAGTGATCGGAAATTGTTAATTTGGCCAATTTAACACAAAGTTCAAAATATTCCAATTTCAAAATAGGGTCCAGAATAAACAATGTAGGTATTCCTGGAACTAAACTAACATTTCCTCTGTTCATTAGTTACATTTTGAGGCTTTACAAATAAATTCCATTTTGATTTTTTATTCATATAATGAATTTTTATTCACACCAAAAAACAGAAGATTTACTGTTATGCAATACTGTAATAATTGTATAAATATCATCACCATATTTGTGAATGTATATTAGACCCACCAGCTGGCATGTATTAGACGTGGGAGGTCGTTTGTTTACTCTTGAATATTGGCAAAAATTTAACATTTCCGCTACTTTGAGCTCAGTTTCAAGCCATTTCCAGTGCTAAAACCAATCAAAATCATCTCTATTTCTGTAATATGTCTTCCATTCTTTCAAATGAGACCAAGAAATCACAAATACAACTATAAAAAACATACAAAAAAACACTGCAAAGTCGCCCTTTTAATTGAAAAATAATGATTTCAGTTTTTTTTCTCTCATTATACACAGTGTGCTGCAGGATCTGTTTTATGTGGTGCACACATACCACATAGATGTATTCTCTCATATCTAGGCCCAAATGTACCACTCACAGTTTATCAGAGTGAGCTGAGCTCATGACGTAGATCTACGGTTTGGACCCTGAACGTAAAGCCGTAGATCTACGGGACGGACCCTGAAAGGGTTAAACCTTTTCTTGCCACTTGCAGCAACTCTTGTATGCCTACTGGGTCCCATGATTGCTTGGCAGATTTAAGATAGGGCAATTAAAATAGTGTATGTATCTAAAACACAGCAAGCTCCTTCCTAACACAGATTCGTCCAACACACGTATGAACCGGGCTGGGAGGGTGGTGGGGGTGGCAGGGGATGGCGGAGGGTGTTGGGGATGGCAGGGGATGGTGGTAGGTGATGTAACCCACAGCCCATCCCGCCCCACGGGCGACCGCGCGCTCAAAAGTTTTTCCCCTCCTGCAACCATGTTAAATTAATTTTATGAAGTGTTAAACAAAAATATGCAGCAATTCTTCAATCATGCTATAACCAAAACATGCCAGACAAAACTGTGTTAAACGACGGTCTACTGTACCGGGAAAGTATACTTGAGGGCCTGGTCCCAAAACTGCACACTGCCATAACAACATACAGTGGACCCCCACATAACGATCACCTCCGAATGCGACCAATTATGTAAGTGTATTTATGTAAGTGCGTTTGTACGTGTATGTTTTGGGGTCTGAAATGGACTAATCTACTTCACAATATTCCTTATGGGAACAAATTCGGTCAGTACTGGCACCTGAACATACTTCTGGATTGAAAAAATATCATTAACTAAGGGTCCACTGTACTGGAGTGAGAGACATGGGAGGAAGTCTAAAATAAACCCAGTTAGGAGCAGGGGTGTGGTGGGTACAAAGGAATACTGTATCAACATCCAGGGTCCCAGACTATTCAACATCTTACCAGAAGATATCAGAAACATGGCTAGAACAAGTACAGAAGCCTTCAAGAGGAAACTGGATAAGTATCTTTACCATGTGCCAGATCAACCAGGCTGTGATGGATATGTGGGGCAGCAGGCCTCCAGCAGCAGCAGCAGCCTGGTTGACCAGGCAAGCACCAGACAAGCCTGGCCCATGGCTGGGGTCAGAGTAGAGAAACTCTCGAAGCTCTTCAAAGGTATATCAAAGGTATATATAACCCACTTTTCACATCCAACCCTTATTTACTCGACATAATCCTTGAATTTATACATTTATATTTCTTCTTTTCCTGCCATAATTGATCCTTCAGCATTATATTGCTACCCCTTCCTTATCTCTAACTCTGTTAGAAACCCATGACCTAATCTCATTTATTTCTCCCCACTGAAACTCTCCTACCCCCTTCAGCTTTCTTTCACTCAGAGCCAGGACATCCAGCTTCTCTTCATTCATAACATTCACAATCATCTCTTATCCACACTACATCCACACACATTCAAACATCCCAACTTAAAGATTTTCTTCATTTTATTTTTAGTAAGTGATATGGGAAAAGGGGTTACTAACCTATTGCTCCTGGCATTTGACTTGACTTTTACAACATACATGGCTTATGGAGGAAAGATTCTTATTCCACTTTTCCCATGAATATGAAAGGAAAATAATAAGAGCAAGAACTATTAAAAAAAATCAGAAAACTCAGACGAGTGTGTATATATATACAGTTTGGAGGGATATGTTGTGTATCTCTATACGTATATGCTTCTAAACTGTTGTATTCTGAGCACCTCTGCAAAAGCAGTGATAATGTGTGAGTGTGGTGAAAGTGTTGAATGATGATGAAAGTATTTTCTTTTTGGGGATTTTCTTTCTTTTTTTTTTGGGTCACCCTGCCTCGGTGGGAGACGACCGACTTGTTGAAAAAAAAAAAACATGTATGTATAGTGTGACCAAAGTGTAAGTAAGAGTAACAAGATATACTTGATATCTTGTGGTTCTGAGACAAAAAAAGACACCAGCACTCCTACCATCATGTAAAACAAATACAGGTTTCTGTCTTACACTCATTTGGCAGGACAGTAGTATGTACTTCCCTGTTGCTGTCTACTAACCTACTACTATATATGTACATTAGAAATTGTTTCATGGAAATACATTAACTAGGCAAAATTTGCTGAAGTATTTGTTTGAATTTATTAAAGTTTAATTTTTTTAATGTACTGGCAAGTTATTTTACCTTTTTGGCTCTTATCTGAATCAAGTTTCTATAGAGGTTCAAGCAAACACTGTCAATATCAGAGATATACTGTATTTGTTTCAAGTGTGATTACCTGTGTGTTCTGTTCAGTTTTCCAGGAAAAGTCTTGGGTCCAGCATCAGCATTACTGTATAGCATTTTGCAGATTTGGAGTGGACAGTAGTGTGTACAGTATAGCATTTATATTCAGGTTTAGGAATTTAAATAAGGTCAGTGTGTTGTCTGAAATTTCAATTTGTGATTGTTCCAAAAGCTTCCTTATATTGTATAATAATTCATTTTATGTGGACAGCTGATGTAGAACCTTAAGCACAGATTCCATAGGGAAGGTTCAGGTGAATGAGAGAGAGGTAATTTTGTTAGTATAGATTAATGGGACATAATAACAAATGTTGGAGAGTATACTAGCTCTGAGAAATCCTAGAACTTGCTCTCATCCTGTTTCTCTACTTCAGATTCATTAATTTTTATATCTAATTGCAGACATAATTTATCCCCAAAACTGACGTAAAAAGTTTTTTCTGTATTAACCCTTTCAGGGTCGAGAGGCCCTCTCCTAAACTTGTTCTCAGGGTCGAAAATTTTTTGTAAAAAAAAAATTATTTTTTGTTATGAAATGATAGAGAATCTTTTCCTGATCATAATGACACCAAAAGTATGAAATTTGATGGAAAACTTATGGAATTATGCTCTCGCGAAGTTAGTGGTCTCAATGATGTTTAAGCATCGGCGATTTCACCCACTTTGAGCCCTATTTTCGGCCAATTTCAGTGTACTAGTTGACAAAAATCATATCTATTTTGCTAGAACTTCATTTTTTCTATCGAATGTGTACAAGAAACCACCCATTTACCGATTTCAAGTATCCAATAAAGTGGTCAGAAATTGATAATTTTGCCAATTTCACACAAATTTCAGAAGATGCCAATTTCCAAATAGGGCCCAGAATAAGCAAGACAGACATTCCTGGCACTAAAATAACATTTTCTCTGTTCATTAGTCACATCCCCAGGCCCCCTCTTACATCTCTTTTGCTTTCCATTTTGAATTTTTATTCTCACATAAAATAGAAGATTTACTGTTATGCAGACTACTGCATTAGTGTAGAAATGGTGTAGAAATGGTATAAATAATATCAGTGCACTTGTGAAAGAATATTAGACTCGCCAGTTGACATGTATTGGATGCTTGGCATGATTCGTTTACTTTTGAAATTTGGTAAAAATCAAACATTTCTGCTACTTTGTGCTCAATTTCAAGGTACTTTTCATTATGAAACCAATCAAAATCATCTCAATTTCTGTAATATGTCTTCCGTTCTTTAAAATGAGACCAGGAAAACTAGAATACAACCATAAATACCATACGAAAATACACTGCAAAGTCGCTGTTTTAAACCAAAAACACGGTCGTAGTTTTTTTTCTCATTATGCACTGTGTGCTGCAGGTTTTTTTTTATACTTTGCACACTGACCACATAGACCCACTCTTTCATATGTAGGCCTACCAGCTTTCTCTCCCTAGATATGAAGGCGCTAGAATTTAGGTGTTCTAGTACGTCAATAACCCTGGTGAGTAAGCCATACTAGTACATCAGAAACCCTGAGTTTATTTGTTATCATTCAGTTGCAGACCTTTTTTTTTTAGTTTATCATTAACTATAGTGTTTAAAGATGAGGTCAGATTAGGGTAAGATATAGGTCATGTCCTCAGCAAAGAGCTGAAGATGTGTGGTATTTGGTCAGTAATTAGAATATGTTGCATATAATTTAGTCTTGCTTAACCTCTGTGATTGTTGTTGTCAATGTCCTGTTTTTTTTTTTTTTCATCTTTTCCTCTTCTGTTTCTTGAATGCTGAAATTCTCAAATGTGATTTTTTTTTTTTTGTCTCTTTCTGAGTTTGATTTAATTTCTTTTTCAGCAAAGCTGAAAATAATCAGTCTTTCCTTTACTAAATTTGTCTATCAGCCCTTCCTGTCTTACCTGTTTTTTTTCCAGTTTGGTTATTTTGTCCGTCAATCTGCTCATTTTCTCTTTGATGTTGTTTTCTCTTTGTTGTTGTATTTTACATTAAAATTTACATAGCTTCCTTAACTCGGGAATCTTTTTAAACTAATATTTCTTATACATTTTAAGGAGACATATTCTGTATTACTCTATTTCTTTCACCATAACATGTAGAAATTGTTCTTTCTTTAAGCAGGAGAAGATGCATGCATCCATCTTGGTGTACTGTACTGTTGTACATTTGATTGTGCTGTGTTGGTATTTCAACAATGTGCAACACTAGAAAATAACATGAAGAACTGCTGAAGTTCTCTGCAGAGTGACTCAAGAGGGCATTAATAAGTGTAGAACAATACATTAGGATATATTGACAGTAGTTACATGGTGTTTTTCATCAATTTAAAGAATGTAATGTGAGTGAACTGAGCAAGAATAAGTATGCAAGAAGATTGAGTGTATTTTGACAGTGATACTGCGAGTGATGGTGAAAATGTTTCTTTTTCAGGTCACCTTCCTTAGTGGGAGAGGGCCAGCATGTTTAAAAAAAAAGTCATAGAAATTTAAATGTCAGAAAAATTTTGAAATTAAGCCTTGTTATATGTAAAATTAATTGAATTGTATGAAAGAGGCTTTGCCATGTATTTTTATAACATTGATTTAATAGAATGATAAGTTATTGTTACAAGGAGTCATTTATAGCTGCTTTTCCTCCTCAGGTTGATGGTAAGGATTACCAGTATGAGAGCTCAGAGACAGAACGGTTGCACTTTGTCAAATTTGAAACAAAGTATATTGAACACTGCTTAGATTTTATACGAAACCACCTGGTCTTCAGTAAGGAATCTATGGCAGGAAAGAGTATAAAAGCAACTGGTGGTGGAGCTTATAAGTATGCAGAGTTGATTCAACAAAAACTAGGACTAACGTAAGTCTATTTTTGGAAAAATGTGGCAGAATGTGTATAAAGTTAAACTGACCTAATATTGTTTAATAATGCAGTATTTTCTATTTTCCATATGTATTTCTGGCATTTTTAAATAACATGAATATTCCTTTTCATTAGGGTGGAAAAGGAAGATGAGATTGGCAGCCTAATTAAGGGATGCAACTTTTTGCTGCGAAACATTCCTGATGAGCAATTCTCATACAGCAGACACGAAGACCCAGAATACCGCTTTATTAACACTGAACCTCATATTTTCCCATATCTTTTGGTCAATATTGGTTCTGGTGTTAGCATTATGAAAGTAAGGAGACTAGTTATATTTTTGCTTTTGTACCAAAGAACCAGGGTTAGATTAACAAATGCTTGAATGGATATATTAGGTAAATATTTTTGAACATGTAATACCAACACTAATATTTCAATTAAGATACTTCAAAAGAATATGATTATAAACTTATGTATTGTTTTGCCTAATTATCTTGATTTAAGTTTGTTTTGCTTGTGGTTTCAACTGTATCAACTTCTCGCACAGTTAATGCAGGGGCTCCCTGAATAATGAACATTTACCTTACAAACCTTGGCAATGTAAGGATTGTCTTTTCATTACAGGTTGAAGCAGATGATAAATATGATCGAATTGGTGGTACCAGTATGGGTGGTGGAACATTTTGGGGACTTGGGTCACTGTTGACCAAGGCAAAAGGATTTGATGAGCTTCTGCAGCTGGCCAGTGAAGGAGACCATCGCAATGTTGACCTTCTTGTCAAGGATATATATGGTGAGCATCAGGGAGTGGTCAGATTGAGACAAACATAATGAATGTCTGAGGTACATAGAAACTAACATTGCTTCAGTCTTTCTTTTAGTCATTACATATTTAAGGAAACTTTTGAAGATGTGTATACAGTATACTACAGTATGCACTGCTTTTTTTTTTTGTAAACATCTTGAGAGATATCTTCTGTCTTCTTTGAACAAACCGGCCATATCCCACCAAAGCATGGTGGCCCAAAAAGAAAAACAAATGTTTATATTTTTAACTTTAGTAATGTATACAGGAGAAGGGGTTACTAGCCCCTTGTTCCCGGCATGTTAGTTGCCTCTTATGACAAGCATGTCTTACAAAGGAAGAATTCTTTTCCACTTCCTCATAGAGACAAAAGGAAATAAACAGGAACAAGAACTAGCAAGAAAATAGAAGAAAACCCAGAGGGGTGTGCATGTACAGTATATGCTTGTACATGCATGTATAGTGTGACCTAAGTGTAAGTAGAAGTAGCAGGATGTACCTGAAATCTCATATGTTTATGAGACAGAAAAAATACACCAGCATTCCTACCATCATGTAAAACAATTACAGGCTTCCGTTTTACACACACTTGGCAGGACGGTAGTACCTGCCTGAGCGGTTGCTGTCTACCAGCCTACTATCTAATTTGAGAGAGATGTAGGAATAAATTTAATGTGTAAAAACATTTATAACAAAGAGATTTGTTAAGTAAATTAATTAAGTAAAATATTTATGTATTTTCTCCATGAGGAAGTGGAACAGAATTCTTCCTCCGTAAGCCATGCGTGTTGTAAGAGGCGACTAAAATGCCAGGAGCAAGGGGCTAGGGGCTAGTAACCCCTTCTCCTGTATAAATTACTAAATTTGAAAAGAGAAACTTTTGTTTTTCTTTTTGGGCCACCCTGCCTTGGTGGGATACGGCCGGTTTGTTGAAAGAAAGATTTATGTATTTATTTAAAAATGCAGTACTGTATTAGAATGTGGGGCAGAAATTTGTGGCTATAGGAGGGTGGGGGCAGGAGGAAAGAGGATTAGTGGAATGATGAAGTAAAGGGTGTGATAAAAGAAAAAAAGATAGCTTATTAGAGGTTTTTACAAAACAGAAGTGATATAAGAAGGGCAGAGTATATGGAGAGTAAAAGAAAGGTGAAGAAAGTGGTGAGAGAGTGTAAAAGGAGAGCAAATGATAAAGTGGGAGAGGCACTGTCAAGAAATTTTGCCGAGATTAGGAAAAATTTTTGGAGTGAAATAAGTTAAAAAAGCCTATGGAACAAATGGATTTGTCAGTTAAAAACAGTGCAGGGGAGTTAGTAGACAGGGAGCTGGAGGTATTGGGTAGATGGTGGGAATATTTTAAGGAACTTTTAAATGTCGATGAAGAAAGGGAGGCAGTAATTTCATGCACTGGCCAGGAGGGCATAACATCTTTTAGGAGTGAAGAAAAGCAGGATGTGAGTGTGGGGGAGGTGCATGAGGCATTACATAGAATGAAAGGGGATAAAGCAGCTGGAACTGATGGGATCAAGACAGAAATGTTAAAAGCAGGGGGGGATATAGTGTTGGAGTGGTTGATATTTTTGTTTAATAAATGTATGAAAGAGGGGAAGGTACCTAGGGATTGGCAGAGTGTGTGTATAGTTCTTTTATATAAAGGGAAGGGGGACAAAAGAGATTGTAAAAATTATAGGGGAATAAATTTACTGGGTATACAGTGGAACCCCAAATATCAGCCACTGCATTTATCGGCCGAATCGTGTTTAGGCCGGTTTTTGGGCCGAAATTTTGCTCCGTATTTTGGCCAGTGCCTTGCAAATCGGCCATATTAGACGCATCAGCCCGCCTCCTGCCGGGACACCGAGCATAGGTGAGTCAGTCTCCCTGTGTCTCTTGGAGAATGAGCATATACTCTGCGCATTCATCCAAACATTTCCTTAAAATCCATTAGTTTTTGTGCTTGTTTATTAAGTACAATGTGAAATAAGCCACCGTGGGCCCAAAGAAAGTTTCTAGTGCCAGCCCTTTGGTAAAGAAAGCTAGAAACACAATAGACTTGAAGAAAGAAATTGTAGAAAAATACGAGAGTGGTGTGCGTGTGCTCCAGCTTGCCAGGATGTATGGCAAAAACAAATCAACAGTCACTTGTATCCTGGCAAAGAAAGAACAAATCAAGGAAGCTGAATTGGTGAAAGGGGTAAATCTTCTTCTTCTTTCAACATACCAGCCGTATCCCACCGAGGCGGGGTGGCCCAAAAGAAAAAACTAAGGTTTCTCCTTTTAAATTTAGTAATATATACAGGAGAAGGGGTTACTAGCCCCTTGCTCCCGGCATTTTAGTCGCCTCTTACGACACTCATGGCTTACAAAGGAAGAATTCTGTTCCACTCCCCCATGGAGATAAGAGAAAATAAACAAGAACAAGAGCTGGAAAGAAAATAGAAGAAAACCCAGAGGGGTGTGTATATATATGCTTGTACACGTATGTGTAGTGTGACCTAAGTGTAAGAAGAAGTAGCAAGACGTACCTGTAATCTTGCATATTTATGAGACAGACAAAAGACACCAGCAATCCTACCATCATGTAAAACAATTACAGGCTTTCGTTTTACACTCACTTGGCAGGATGGTAGTACCTCCCTGGGCGGTTGCTGTCTACCAACCTACTACCTACAAAAGGGGTAAATATCTTAATGAAAAAGAGATTACAAATAATGGAAGATGTGGAGAGAGGCAGGGAGTGTAGCAGGCAGGCAGGGAGTGTAGCAGGCAGGCAGGGAGTGTAGCAGGCAGGCAGAGTGTAGCAGGCATGCAGGGAGTGTAGCAGGCATGCAGGGAGTGTAGCAGGCATGCAGGGAGTGTAGCAGTCAGGGAGGGAAGTAACCCCAGAGAGGGCTTTGATACCTAAAGTCCTTATGGAGGGGGATTCCTCTTCCAGACAATAATCAGTCCTCCCTCCTCCTCCCTGTCTTCCATAAGCCAACAAGAGTCTTCAATAAAGGTATGTAATGGTGATTTAAATGTTCATTTATTTTATTTAGTTTTCATTGTTTTGTGTATGTAAAACTATAATTAATCTTTAAAAAAAATGTATTTTTTTAATATTTTTGGGTGTCTGGAACGGATTAATTGTATATACATTAATTCTTATGGGAAATATTGTTTCGAATTTAGGCCTTTTCAAATTTAGGCCGACCTTCTGGAACGGATTATGGCCAGTATTTGGGGTTCCACTGTACCAGGTAAAGTGTACAGTAGGGTTATTATTGAAAGAATTAGAGATAAGACAGAGCAGGATTGCAGATGAGCAAGGAGGCTTTAGAGTGGGTAGGGGATGTGTAGATCAAGTGTTTAAATTGAAACATAAGCATATATGTGAACAGTACAGGTCTCCCTCAACATTCGCGTTTTCAACTTTCGCGGGCTTTACACATTCACGAATTCCCAACCACCAAATTCCCAACTGCCAAATTCCCAGCCACCAAATCATATTTAAGTTTCCCGCCACCCGCGAGTCCCTACTACCCTTCCTCCGACCCCAACAACTGGCAGCCAACCCTCCCACCACTCAGTGTAGTGTTTTGTTTGTTCATTATTTGCTATTAAACTACAGTATAAATAATGTCAACCCATTCATGACTGAATATTGGAATGGCTATTCGGACAGGTATTGGACGGTGACATCATATGTTTACTCTTAAACATGGCAAAGAATCAAACATTTCTGCTACTGCTAATGATAATAATAATAATAATAATAATACAATAGAATTGAAGGAAATTGTTCAAAAATGCGAGGGTTGAAGCAGTGGTGGAAGAAGTGGTTGACGCATCGTCAGTCAGTGTGGCTTTGTTTATGCTAGAGTGAGCATTAGTCTCTGTGCTCTTCCAAACATTTCACAATAATTCATTGTGTTTGGTGCTTGTAGATTGAGTGCGACTGGAGTGGTAGAGGCAGTGGGTGAGGCAGCAGTTGAGGCAGTGGTTGAGGCAGCGGTTGAGGCAGCGGTAGAGGCAGCGGTAGAGGCAGTGGTTGAGGCAGTGGTTGAGGCAGTGGTTGAGGCAGTGGTTGAGGCAGTGGTTGAGGCAGTGGTTGAGGCAGTGGTTGAGGCAGCGGTTGAGGCAGTGGTATTTAATAAGATATATGTTATTAATAATAATAATACATGTTATTATTAATAACATGTATTATTATTATTATTATTATTATTATTATTATTATTATTATTATTATTATGTTATTAAAAACCACTCCCTCAACCACTGCCTCAATAACTGCCTCTACCACTGCCTTTACCACTGCCTTTACCACTGCCTTTACCACTGCCTTTACCACTGCCTCTACCACTGTCTCTACCACTGTCTCTACCACTGCCTCAACCACTGCCTCAACCACTGCTTCAACCAATGCCTCAACCAATGCCTATACCAATGCCTCTATCACTCCAGTTGCACTCAATCTACAAGTGCCAAACACAGTGAATTATTGTGAAATGTTTGGAAGAGTGTGGAGACTAATGCTCACTCCAGCATAAACAAAGCCACACTGATGATGCATCAACCATTGCTTCAACCCTCGTATTTTTGTACTATTTCCTTCTTCAGTTCTACCATATTAATAATAATAATAATAATACGATAGAACTGAAGAAGGAAATTGTACAAAAATACGAGGGTTGAAGCAGTGGTGGAGGAAGTGGTTGAGGCATTGTCAGTCAATGTGCCTTTGTTTATGCTGGAGTGAGCATTAGTCTCCACGCTCTTCCAAACATTTCACAATAATTCAGTGTGTTTGGTGCTTGCAGATTGAGTGCAACTGCCACATAATTAACCATGGGCCCAAAGAAACTTGCTAGTGCCAGCCCTTTGGTAAAGAAATTGAGAAACATGATAAAATTGAAGAAAGAAATTGTACCAAAATACGAGCAGTGCACCGCAGGGGTTGAGGTAGTGGTTGAGGTACTGGTGGAGGCAGTGGTATTTAATAACATACATGTTATTAAACCATAACATGTATATATATTTAGTATAATATTTTACGACATTTTCATGTATTTTATGATTGTTCATGGTTCAACAAGTTAAGGAAGCAGTACTGTATTATATTTCCCTACAATATATTGGGGCACCAAACTTAAACGATTTTTCAACATTCGCGAGGCTCTTGATCCCCTAACCCTCGCGAATGTTGAGGGAGACCTGTATTTGGATAAAGGTAGGGAAATTTTCATTGTATTTATGGATTTAGAAAAGGCATATGATAGAATGGATAGGGAAGCAATGTGGCAGATGTTGCATGTGCATAGAATAGGTAGTAAGTTACTAAATGCTGTAAATAGTTTTTATAAGGATAGTGAGGCTCAGGTTAGGGTGTGTAGGAGAGACGGAGATTACTTCCCGGTAAAAGCAGGTCTTAGACAGGGATGTGTAATGTCACCATGGTTGGTTAATGTACTGTATTTATAGATGGGGTTGGAAAAGAAGTAAATGCTAGGGTGTTGGGGAGAGGGATGGGATTAAATTATGGGGAATCAGATACAAAATGGAAATTGACACAGTTACTTTTTGCTGATGATACTGTGCTTTTGGGAGATTCTAAAGAGAAGTTACAAAGGTTAGTGGATGAGTTTGGGAATGTGTGTAAAGGTAGAAAGTTGAAAGTGAACATAGAAAAGAGTAAGGTGATGAGGGTATCAAATGATTTAGATAAAGAAAAATTGGATATCAAATTGGGGAGGAGGAGTATGGAAAAAGTGAATGTTTTCAGATATTTGAGAGTTGACTTGTCAGCAGATGGGTTTATGAAGGATGAGGTTAACCATGGAATTGATGAAGGAAAAAAGGTGAGTGGTGTGTTGAGGTATCTGTGGAGACAAAAAACGTTATCTATGGAGGCAAAGAAGGGAATGTACGATAGTGTAGTGGTACCAGCACTCTTATATGGGTGTGAAGCTTGGGTTGTAAATGCTGCAGCGAGGTGGTGGCTGGAGGCAGTGGAGATGTCATGTCTAAGGGCAATGTGTGGTGTAAATATTAGGCAGAGAATTCGTAGTGTGGAAATTAGGAAGAGGTGTGGAGTTACTAAAATTATTAGTCAGAGGGCTGAAGAGGGGTTGTTGAGGTGGTTTGGTCATTTAGAGAGAATGGAACAAAGTAGAATGACTTGGAGAACATGTAAATCTGTAGGGGAAAGAAGGCGGGGTAGGGGTTGTCCTCGAAAAGATTGGAGAGAGGGGGTAGAGAGGTTTTGTGAGTGAGGGGCTTGGTTTTCCAGGAAGCGTGCATGAGCATGTTAGATAGTGAATGGAAATGAATGGTTTTTGGGACCTGATGAGCTGTGGGAGTGGGAACAGGGTAATATTTTGTGAAGGGATTCAGGGAATCTGGTTAGCCGGACTCGAGTCCTGGAAATGGGAAGTACAATGCCTGCACTTTAACCCTTTCAGGGTTTCGGACGTACTAGTACGGCTTACGCACCAGGGTTTTTGATGTACTAGTACTCCTAAATTCTAGCGCCCTCAGATCTAGTGAGAGAAAACTGGTAGGCCTACATATGAAAGAATGGGTCTATGTGCTCAGTGTATGCAGTATAAAAAAAATCCTGCAGCACACAGTGCGTTATGAGAAAAAAAAACTTTGCATTTTTGGATTAAAACAGAGACTTTGCACTGTATTTTCGTATGGTATTTATTGTTGTATTCTAGTTTTCCTGGTCTCATTTTATAGAATGGAAGACATATTACAGACTGGTTTTACAATGAAAAGTATCTTGAAATTGAGCTCAAAGTAGCAGAAATGTTCGATTTTTACCAAAGTTCAAAAGTAAACAAATCATGCTAAGTGTCCAATACACGTCAGCTGGTGAGTCTAATATTCTTTCACAAGTGCGCCGATATTATTTATACCATTTCTACACTAATGCAGTAGTCTGCATAACAGTAAATCTTCTATTTTTTGTGAGAATAAAAATTCAAAATGGAAAGCAAAAGAATGTAAGAGGGGCCTGGGGATGTGACTAATGAACAGAGAAAATGTTATTTTAGTGCCAGGAATGTCTTTCTTGTTTATTCTGGACCCTATTTGGAAATTGGCATCTTTTGAAATTTGTGTGAAATTGGCAAAATTGCTAAATTCTGACCACTGTATTGGATAGTTGAAATCGGTAAATGGGTGGTTTCTTGTACTCATTTGATATAAAAAATTGAGTTCTAGTGAAATAGTTATAATTTTTGTCGACTAGTACAGAGGAATTGGCTGAAAATAGGGCTCAAAGTGGGCAAAATCACCGGTGTGTAAACATCGTTGAGACCGCTAACTTCGCAAGAGCATAATTCCATAAGTTTTCCATCAAATTTCATACTTTTGGTGTCTTATGACCGGGAAAAGATTCTCTATCTTTTCATAAGAATTTTTTTTTTTTTTTTTTTTTGAAATTTGGGCAACCCTGAGAACAAGTCTGGGAGAGGGCCTGGGGACCCGGAAAGGGTTAAAGGAGGCGTTTGGGATATTGGCAATTTGGAGGGACTTCTAAACTGTCGTATCTGTGCCCCTCTGCAAAGACAGTGATTATGTATGAGTGATGGTGAAAGTGTTGACTGATAGCGACAGTTTTTTCTTTCTTTTTGGGTTATTTTTCTTTTAGGTAACCCTGCCTCGGTGGGAGATGGCAGACGTGTTAAAAAAAAAAATATGTAGAGTAGACCATTTCATTATGTACCATGCATGGTTTGAGAAATATTAAGGACCTAATCTTTGATAATAATGTATGTAATTAATACTAATGGATGAAGGAAAATATTAAGTAAGGCATCTTCTCTTACAGGAGGTGACTACAGTGCCTTGGGTTTAACTGGAGGAATAATAGCCTCAAGTTTTGGCAAAGCTATGCATCATGGCCACACCAAAAATGATGATAGTCCAGGTATGTTGTACTGTGTGCTCATATTTGTTTGTTCTTGCATCCTGTTCACTGGTATATTGCTTCCATATATTCCTTCATCAAATCTGGTCCTCCTTTAGGACTGTTATAAGTCATTTTACTCCTTACTCTGTGTTTTTTCTTTAACACATTGGCTCTCTCCCACCGAGATAGGGTGACCCCCCAAAAAAGAAACACTTTTACCATCATTCACTCTATCACTGTCTTGCCACAGGCATGCTGATACTACAGTTCAGATGCCCTGCCAAACTGCAAATATCTCCACCCCTCCTTCAGAGTGTAGGCACTGTGCTTCCACCTCCAGAACTTAAGTCTAGCTAACCACTTTCTGTGAATCCATTCACAAAATGTTACCTTTCTCACCTTCCAACAGATCATCAAATCCCAAAAAACATTTGCTTCCACCCCTATCTTAACATGCTCACACATGCCTGCTGGATGTCCAAGCCCCTTATACACAAAACCTTATTTACCCCTCCAACCTTTCCTATGATGACCCCTACCCTTCCTTCCCTCTGCTACAGATTTATACAACTTCCATCATCCTATTTTTCTCCACCCTCTCTACATGTCCAAACCATGAACAAAAATGGAGCACATTATGGTTGTATCAACACTATTATTTTTCAGTAGTTCTATCAGTAATATAAAATCATTCTGGCAGCTTTGACTTCTTGAAGATTAATTTCTGTACTCTTGTTTTCTTTGAGTTAAAATTATTAGCTACCCAAAATTAAATTTACATTTTTTGAAGATATAGCATCCTGTTTACAAACTGTTCCAAAGATCTTGTGCACCTTTCTGATTGCAGTGCACAGAGTGCAATTTCCCTTCAGTCCACATGTTCATTAAATTGTCTTGTGTATTTGCTACCAGCAGTACACACCCTTATGGTTTTTATATTCATTTTGAATTTATGAATGTTCATATCATTCATTCCACATTTTCAGCGACATTTTATTTCCTTGAGCATCAGTGTACATTTATGCTTTTCATTTTTACTTTCAACTTCCAATATTACTAGCTGACCCTTTAGATTTCATGGTTGATGTATAATGATAAGGAAGGGGTTAATGGTCATTAAATTTGCAGACAAGAGGTTACCAGCTTAGATATCTTGGGTGGTCACTTTTCTTTTGGAATATTTCACCACATATACCTGTACATGCTTTGAATTTCTCGTATTTTCACTTGACCTCAACCACGTCTTGTCAAGACATTACTGCATTATACAATAATATGGTGTTTCTGTGTGAACTGCATTTTAAAATTTCTCTCTTTATTTCTTTTTTGATTCTCTTGATGCCATTTCTCTCTTTACTCTGTGCAGTATTTTGTCTTAATTGATTATTATGTTGTATATGACATCAATGATTTGTTTTCATGTTTTGTGGTTACTTAATTTCTTATTCTTTGGTTGCGATTAGATAAATAATATAATATATTTATCAGAAATTGTTTTTGACTACTTTATTGTTGATTTTAATATTTTCTCAGGTATGTTCTTATAGTTTAAAATTAGACTATTGTACTGTTCTTATTAATAATGCATTTTATTTCATAAATCATGATATATTTTCTTTTGATACTATGGATTTCACATGGGTCCTCCTCCTGTGGTGGGTAGACCTAAATGCTTCTAATATTTTAGTAAAACGTAATGTAATAAGGTCACGACTTTTGGATATCTTTGAACAGATGATAAGTGCATGAAATGTCACCTGGCCAGGCACTCAAGAGGTATGAGGGAACAGTCAAATCAGTTGACCACAGTTCATGGAACAAGGTGTGGCTAAGCCTTAAAAATAATGTTTTTGTGAGGGCGGGGGAGGCTGTGTGGTGTGCTGAACTCTTGAGCATGGAATAAAATCCTTTTGTGTAAATTTTTGTCAAAACATTTGTGTTATGTTGAAGTATGTTTAAATCCCTGTAAAGCAATTTAGCTGGATCACCAACAGCCTGCATAGTCAGAGACCAAAAAGAATTAAAAGGCACAATACTGTAACTGGAACAATACACAAATAACCCGCATATAGGAGAAAGAAACTTATGAGGGCATTTCAGTTCAACTTGGGCCATTAATGATCCAAGTCAGGCTGAAACGTCATCATAAGTTTCAATCTCCTATAATATGCAAGTTTTTTGCATATAGTCAGAGACCAGGCTGCAATTAGGGAATTGAGAATTTGGCTTACGCTAGTCTGTGGAATGATTGACATTGCTTTAGCACTTCATTAAATACAGTACAATATAAAACAGTTGATTACAGTAAAACCAAAATTAAGGTGCATTAAGAATTTTTTGTAGTGTAGATGACAGATGGTGTCACAGGTCCAGGGAGAAGACACTGCATCTGTTACATGACTGCCCAAGCATTCTACTCGGTATAGTGCAATTGTTTGCTTTATTTAAATAAACTCTCTAAGGTACTACTATTTTAAGTACAGAAGGGCATTCTGAAACTGCATATTGTAATAAGACTGAAATTTTGCTACATGTGGTACAGTACCGTTTTGTCTTTCTGTCTTTGTTTTTTTTGAGAGCTTTCTAAGAAAGTTATAATATACCACTGCTTGAAATTCTATAACTAATAGTGTTGATGTTATTAATGAACCTTACACCACCTTATCATTTGAATTGTAGTATGGTTTAACATTTTGTATTAATAAGTGCACCGTGCTTTTATACTAATGTTTAAAACTTTGGGAATTGAACTTAACTCAAAAGTTAAAGGGGAAGGAAGGGTTTGCAGGATGCTTTGGTGCTGCTGAAGGGCTCTTGATTGAAGGAAATGAAGCTACCTTGCACTTTATGACCTTTGTGGGTTGAGACTTTTCCCATGATTAAATATTACTATAATAATGGGAGTACTATAGAACTGTAAATTAATCTAGGCTCTACACTGTGTGATTGGTGTCTCAATATTACATTGTACATCATTAATAACACATGTGTAGTGACAAAAACTTCAATAAGATGTGCTGATATTTTTACAGATTCACCGATATGTGTACTACAGTACATCCTGAAGATGTCTATAAAGTCTAAATATAGTGTGTTACATTTATTTTACTATATATATTTAATGCAAATAAAATCAGTCAGGAAATAAGTCTATAAACTAGTGTGTATTTGCCTCCACTGATTCACCTGTATTTTAATTTATTATAATAGCAGTGCCCTATATAACAAATGAAGAAGTAAAGACTTCTATAATGATTAGCCATACAGTAAGTTTCAGAACTGTGGTCTATGCTTTTGACTTTGGGAAAGTAGTGCTATAGCGCTGTTACACAGAATGAAGACTGTATAGGCTACTACGTTAACTTAGTGCTGGTAGGGTAGAGGTCATGAGTGTTGCTCACATGATCTCTAGCAAACTTTCCACAAATTGCAATGTTTTGTTTGTAATAATTTTGGCAAATAAATTAGCTTAATTGGAAATGTACAGAAATAAATTTCTTCAGATTTATTCAGATACTGCACATACAATATAGTATACAGTATATTTTTTTTTTCAACAAACCGGCCGTATTCCACCAAAGCAGGGTGGCCAAAAAAAAAAAAATGAAAGTTTCTCTTATACAGTATACATAATTCTAATTTCCCATTTAATTTCTATACTGTATACAAAAATAAAATTACTGAAATCCAAGTAAATTCAATTTACCTGTCTGTTTATGTCCTGTTTGAGTGCATTTGAGAAGAGAGAGGGACAAAGTGAGAAAGAATGTGTGTGTGTGTGTGTGTGTGTGTGTGTGTGTGTGTGTGTGTGTGTGTGTGTGTGTGTGTGTGTGTGTGTGTGTGTGTGTGTGTGTGTGTGTGTGTGTGTGTGTTTGTGTGTGCATATGTGTGTGTGTGTGTGTGTGTTGGTTTTACATCATCTGTATGCCAGTGAGTTAGGAATGAGGCAGAGTTAGCAGGCGAATGTTTATAAATAATTGTACAGTACATACTATATAATAGTTTCTAATAATTAGCGTTGGCACTGCTGTAGAAGCTATCTTGAAACATTGTGACTGCATGCCGTACAATGAAATATTGTACATAGGCTGAATATTGGATTCACTTTTGTTTACATGCTTTTATGTTTAATATATACTGTACTTATGAGTTAAACAAGTTAAGAAAGCCAAGGGAAAATATGGATTTGTCAGTTAAAAACAGAGTAGGGGAGTTAGTAGATGGGGAGATGGAGGTATTAGGTAGATGGCGAGAATATTTTGAGGAACTTTTAAATGTTAAGGAAGAAACAGAGGCAGTAATTTCATGCACTGGTCAGGGAGGTATACCATCTTTTAGGAGTGAAGAAGAGCAGAATGTAAGTGTGGGGGAGGTACGTGAGGCATTACGTAAAATGAAAGGGGGTAAAGCAGCTGGTACTGATGGGATCATGACAGAAATGTTAAAAGCAGGGGGGGATATAGTGTTGGAGTGGTTGGTACTTTTGTTCAATAAATGTATGAAAGAGGGGAAGGTACCTAGGGATTGGCGGAGAGCATGTATAGTCCCTTTATATAAAGGGAAAGGGGACAAAAGAGACTGTAAAAATTATAGAGGAATAAGCTTACTGAGTATACCAGGAAAAGTGTACGGTAGGGTTATAATTGAAAGAATTAGAGGTAAGACAGAATGTAGGATTGCGGATGAGCAAGGAGGTTTCAGAGTGGGTAGGGGATGTGTAGATCAAGTGTTTACATTGAAGCATATATGTGAACAGTATTTAGATAAAGGTAGGGAAGTTTTTATTGCATTTATGGATTTAGAAAAGGCATATGATAGAGTGGATAGAGGAGCAATGTGGCAGATGTTGCAAGTATATGGAATAGGTGGTAAGTTATTAAATGCTGTAAAGAGTTTTTATGAAGATAGTGAGGCTCAGGTTAGGGTGTGTAGAAAAGAGGGAGACTATTTCCCGGTAAAAGTAGGTCTTAGACAGGGATGTGTAATGTCACCATGGTTGTTTAATATATTTATAGATGGGGTTGTTAAGGAAGTAAATGCTAGGGTGTTTGGGAGAGGGGTGGGATTAAATTATGGGGAATCAAATTCAAAATGGGAATTGACACAGTTACTTTTTGCTGATGATACTGTGCTTATGGGAGATTCTAAAGAAAAATTGCAAAGGTTAGTGGATGAGTTTGGGAATGTGTGTAAAGGTAGAAAGTTGAAAGTGAACATAGAAAAGAGTAAGGTGATGAGGGTGTCAAATGATTTAGATAAAGAAAAATTGGATATCAAATTGGGGAGGAGGAGTATGGAAGAAGTGAATGTTTTCAGATACTTGGGAGTTGACGTGTCGGCGGATGGATTTATGAAGGATGAGGTTAATCATAGAATTGATGAGGGAAAAAAGGTGAGTGGTGCGTTGAGGTATATGTGGAGTCAAAAAACGTTATCTATGGAGGCAAAGAAGGGAATGTATGAAAGTATAGTAGTACCAACACTCTTATATGGGTGTGAAGCTTGGGTGGTAAATGCAGCAGCGAGGAGACGGTTAGAGGCAGTGGAGATGTCCTGTTTAAGGGCAATGTGTGGTGTAAATATTATGCAGAAAATTCGGAGTGTGGAAATTAGGAGAAGGTGTGGAGTTAATAAAAGTATTAGTCAGAGGGCAGAAGAGGGGTTGTTGAGGTGGTTTGGTCATTTAGAGAGAATGGATCAAAGTAGAATGACATGGAAAGCATATAAATCTATAGGGGAAGGAAGGCGGGGTAGGGGTCGTCCTCGAAAGGGTTGGAGAGAGGGGGTAAAGGAGGTTTTGTGGGTAAGGGGCTTGGACTTCCAGCAAGCGTGCGTGAGCGTGTTAGATAGGAGTGAATGGAGACGAATGGTACTTGGGACCTGACGATCTGTTGGAGTGTGAGCAGGGTAATATTTAGTGAAGGGATTCAGGGAAACCGGTTATTTTCATATAGTCGGACTTGAGTCCTGGAAATGGGAAGTACAATGCCTGCACTTTAAAGGAGGGGTTTGGGATATTGGCAGTTTGGAGGGATATGTTGTGTATCTTTATATGTGTATGCTTCTAGACTGTTGTATTCTGAGCACCTCTGCAAAAACAGTGATAATGTGCGAGTGTGGTGAAAGTGTTGAATGATGATGAAAGTATTTTTCTTTTTGGGGATTTTCTTTCTTTTTTGGGTCACCCTGCCTCGGTGGGAGACGGCCGACTTGTTGAAAAAAAAAAAAAAAAAAAAAAAAACTTATGTAAAGTAGTGTGTAGAACTGTACATTAATATTTGCCCTAAAATTTGGTACTTATTATAGGCCAGTATACTTTTGTAAGTAGATGATCACTAAAAATTTGAGCATTATTGTTACAGTATTATGGTGGAGGTGTTAATTTGCAGAAGCTGCTACTATTTATAAAGTCATGATGTTATGGCATCTTTTGAATGAAAATGTATGGTCATACTGACGGTATGTAGATAGACATACATGCACATTCTTTTTTTTTTTTAACACACTGGCCATCTCCTTCCAAGGCAGGGTGACCTGAAAAAGAAACACTTTCACCATCTTTCACACTATCACTGTCATGCCAGACGGTGCGTAGATACGACACTTCAGATGTTCTCCAAAAGGCAAATATCATATGCACATTTTTTTTTTTTTTCAACAAGTTGGCTGTCTCCCACCAAGGCAGGGTGACCCAAAAAACAAAGAAAATCCCCAAAAAGAAAATGCTTTCATCATCATTCAACACTTTCACCACACTCACACATAATCACTGTTTTTGCAGAGGTGCTCAGAATACAACAGTTTAGAAGCATATATGTATAAAGATACACAACATATCCCTCCAAACTGCCAATATCCCAAACCCCTCCTTTAAAGTGCAGGCATTGTACTTCCCATTTCCAGGACTCAAGTTCGACTATATGAAAATAACCGGTTTCCCTGAATCCCTTCACTAAATATTACCCTGCTCACACTCCAACAGATTGTCAGGTCCCAAGTACCATTCGTCTCCATTCACTCCTATCTAACACGCTCATGCACGCTTGCTGGAAGTCCAAGCCCCTTGCCCACAAAACCTCCTTTACCCCCTCTCTCCAACCCTTTCGAGGACGACCCCTACCTCGCCTTCCTTCCCCTATAGATTTATATGCTTTCCATGTCATTCTACTTTGATCCATTCTCTCTAAATGACCAAACCACCTCAACAACCCCTATTCTGCCCTCTGACTAATACATTTATTAACTCCACACCTTTTCCTAATTTCCACACTCCGAATTTTCTGCATAATATTTACACCACACATTGCCCTTAGACAGGACATCTCCACTGCCTCCAACCGTCTCTTCGCTGCTGCATTTACCACCCAAGCTTCACACCCATATAAGAGTGTTGGTACTACTATACTTTCATACATTCCCTTCTTTGCCTCCATAGATAACGTTTTTTGACTCCACATATACCTCAATGCACCACTCACCTTTTTTCCCTCATCAATTCTATGATTAACCTCATCCTTCATAAATCCATCCGTCGACACGTCAACTCCCAAGTATCTGAAAACATTTACTTCTTCCATACTCCTCCTCCCCAATTTGATATCCAATTTTTCTTTATCTAAATCATTTGATACCCTCATCACCTTACTCTTTTCTATGTTCACTTTCAACTTTCTACCTTTACACACATTCCCAAACTCATCCACTAACCTTTGCAATTTTTCTTTAGAATCTCCCATAAGCACAGTATCATCAGCAAAAAGTAACTGTGTTAATTCCCAATTTGAATTTGATTCCCCATAATTTAATCCCACCCCTCTCCCGAACACCCTAGCATTTACTTCTTTTACAACCCCATCTATAAATATATTAAACAACCATGGTGACATTACACATCCCTGTCTAAGACCTACTTTTACCGGGAAGTAGTCTCCCTTTCTTCTACACACCCTAACCTGAGCCTCACTATCCTCATAAAAACTCTTTACAGCATTTAGTAACTTACCACCTATTCCATATACTTGCAACATCTGCCACATTGCTCCCGTATCCACTCTATCATATGCCTTTTCTAAATCCATAAATGCAGTAAAAACTTCCCTACCTTTATCTAAATACTGTTCACATATATGCTTCAATGTAAACACTTGATCTACACATCCCCTACCCACTCTGAAACCTCCCTGCTCATCCGCAATCCTACATTCTGTCTTACCTCTAATTCTTTCAATTATAACTCTACCATACACTTTTCCTGGTATACTCAATGAACTTATTCCTCTATAATTTTTACAATCTCTTTTGTCCCCTTTCCCTTTATATAAAGGGACTATACATGCTCTCTGCCAATCCCTAGGTACCTTCCCCTCTTTCGTACATTTATTAAACAAAAGTACCAACCACTCCAACACTATATCCCCCCCTGCTTTTAACATTTCTGTCATGATCCCATCAGTTCCAGCTGCTTTACCCCCTTTCATTCTACGTAATGCCTCACGTACCTCCCCCACACTTACATTCTGCTCTTCTTCACTCCTAAAAGATGTTATACCTCCCTGACCAGTGCATGAAATTACCACCTCCCTTTCTTCCTCAACATTTAAAAGTTCCTCAAAATATTCTCGCCATCTACCTAATACCTCCCTCTCCCCATCTACTAACTTCCCTACTCTATTTTTAACTGACAAATCCATACTTTCCCAAGGCTTTCATAACTTGTTTAACTCACTTCAAAATTTTTTCTTATTTTCATTAAAATTTCTTGACAGTGCCTCTCCCACTCTATCATCTGCTCTCCTTTTGCACTCTCTCACCACTCTCTTCACCTTTCTTTTACTGTCCATATACTCTGCTTTTCTTATAACACTTCTGCTTTGTAAAAACCTCTCATAAGCTAACTTTTTCTCTTTTATCACACCCTTTACTTCATCATTCCACCAATCACTCCTCTTTCCACCTGCCCCCACCCTCCTATAACCACAAACTTCTGCCCCACATTCTAATACTGCATTTTTAAAACTATTCCAACCCTCTTCAACCCCCCCACTACTCATCTTTGCACTAGCCCACCTTTCTGCCAACAATCGCTTATATCTCCCCCGAACTTCCTCCTCCCTTAGTTTATACACTTTCACCTCCCTCTTACTTGTTGTTGCCACCTTCCTCTTTTCCCATCTACCTCTTACTCTAACTGTAGCTACAACTAAATAATGATCCGATATATCAGTTGCCCCTCTATAAACATGTACATCCTGGAGCCTACCCATCAACCTTTTATCCACCAATACATAATCTAACAAACTACTTTCATTATGTGCTACATCATACCTTGTATATTTATTTATCCTCTTTTTCATAAAATATGTATTACTTATTACCAAATCTCTTTCTACACATAGCTCAATTAAAGGCTCCCCATTTACATTTACCCCTGGCACCCCAAATTTACCTACTACTCCCTCCATAACATTTTTACCCACTTTAGCATTGAAATCCCCAACCACCATTACTCTCTCACTTGATTCAAAACTCCCCACACATTCACTCAACATTTCCCAAAATCTCTCTCTCTCCTCTACACTTCTTTCTTAAGACTCCAGGTGCATACACACTTACTATAACCCACTTTTCACATCCAATCTTTATTTTACTCCACATAATCCTTGAATTAATACATTTATAGTCCCTCTTTTCCTGCCATAGCTTATCCTTCAACATTATTGCTACTCTTTCTTTAGCTCTAACTCTATTTGAAACCCCTGAATTGTGAATTGTGCATGTGTGTCTTTATCTACATAACATCTTTTTCACAAGTAATGTAACTACAGTTTGCACTAAAGTTAATGATGTACAAGTTACACTGTTTTTCAATAGTGGCTTGATATGGATCCTTTGATACATGTTAAACCATGAGCTTTTCAAATTTACACAAATGTTAATCTTGTCATGTAATCCGCAGGTTTCTCAGAAGCAGACATTGCAAGAAGTCTTTTATTTACTGTCAGCAATGACATTGGGCAAATTGCTTCTCTTTACGCTATGCTCCACGGCTTGAAGAGGGTAATGTATTGTACAAACGTCTTGCATATTTCTTACATCAACTTTTTTTTAATGTAAAGGAGTCTTTAAGGAAAATTCATATAATGATCAATGTTACTTAATTATTGACAAAAGAGTGCTGCAGAAATGCTGTAGTATCGAAAAATGCTGCAGTTGAGGTTATCAGTAGCGGAGTGATATGAAATGGTGAACATGTATACAGTCTTTGATATATTTTTAAGTATAAAAAGGAAATTGATTTTAGACGGTGGAAAAAGTATATTTGTAAGATAGTCTATTTCCTTATGTATCTTGTTAAATGGGCATCCAGTTCTTGATTTCTATTTTGTATTCTCATTGACACCCTTGATGTTACTGGATGTCTCTTATTTCCTCATTGTTGAACCCATCAACCTTATGAAATGTATAAACATCTTAAAAGTTTTATCATTTGTTATGTATTCACAGTACTATTGAATGAGTGATTGTGAATGTTTTTCTGTCTGGGGTCACCCTACTTTGGTGGGAAATGGCCATTGTGGTGAAAAAAAAAAGGTCCTCATGTTTGTGTTACTGGTAGAATATTCTCCATTGCCTTTTGTTTATATTTATTATGGGACTTTGACATTTTAAAATACAGTATAATTAGAAACTTTAAAGTTGAATAAGAAAAAAATGGAAAGTAGGTGTTCACATCATGATTTTGTACCTGGGTAGTTTGTAATTTAGCAGGTTGAATGTGGGTAGGTTGTACCTGGGCAAGTTATACTTTAGCAGGTTGAGTGTAGGCAGGTTGTACCCGGGCAGTTTGTACTTTAGCAGGTTGCATATACATAATAATAATAATCATAATAATAATATCTTTATTTGTCCAAGTACATGTACAAGATATACATGCCTAGCTGACATCAATGACATACTACTATAGAGAAAGCCCTTTGTTATGCTGAGCATTTCTGGCATATTAGGTCAATTTTGTCCCAGGATGCGACCCACATCAGTCGACTAACACCCAGGTACCCATTTTACTGATAGGTGAACATGGACAGCAAGTGTCTTATGGAAAAAAGTCCTAATGTTTTCCAGCTGTACCAGAGATCGACCCCCAGACCTCAGTGTGTGAGCTGAGTGAGCTAGCAGTCAAGCTATGGGACACCTTGGGCAGGTTGTACTTGGGCAGGTTGTACTTGGGCAGGTTGTATCTGGTCAGGTTGTACCTGGGCAGGTTATACTTGGGTAGGTTATACTTGGGCAGGTTGTACCTGGTCAGGTTGTACTTGAGCAGGTTGTACCTGGGCAGGTTGTACATGGGCAGGTTGTACCTAGGCAGGTTGTACCTGGGCAGGTTATACCTGGACAGGTTGTACCTGGGCAGGTTTTATCTGTGCAGGTTGTACCTAGGCAGGTTGTACCTGGGCAGGCTGTACCTGGGCAGGTTGTATCTAGGCAGGTTGTACTTATTTGACCTATTGTCATGAATTTTCACTGATATCCATTTCCTAGACGATTTTAGGTTATATAAGGTTCGGTGAGGCTTAATGCCTCATTAGTTAATGTGTGCATTTTATTATTTACTAACAGCATAATTGTATATGGGACTGTACTTACTGTGTAATGTACAATATCATGTAGCAAAGCAGAAATAATAATAATGAATGAATAATTTTATATTGCTTGTTGCAGTGCGGTGTACATACATACATTTTTTCTGTAGGTATACTTTGGAGGTTACTTCCTACGTAACCACCCAGTTAGCATGCACACTATAAGCTTTGCTATCAACTACTGGAGCCGTGGAGCAGTGCAGGCGCTCTTTTTACGACATGAAGGATACTTGGGAGCTATTGGAGCATTTCTTAGAGGTGCAGAAGAATGTGGTAAGAAACATTCAGTATTGTATATAGAGCACAACTGCCGTCAGCACTGATTAACAAAATCTGTCCTCCTCTTTATGAGTTAGATGCTTTTATAAATAAGAATGCCAATATATGTACATTGTACAAGTTAAAATGTAACATAATAGCTGTGCCTCCAGACAGAAATAACATGCGTACTTATAACATCATAATAAAACTTAGCTTTTTATATATCCCATGGCTCAGTTGGTAGTACACTCAGCCCACCTTCTGAGTGTCCGTGATATAATCCTTGACATGGGTGGAAACATTGGGCATGTTTCCTTACACCTGCTGACACTGTTCACCTAGCAGTAAGTTGATACCTGGGTGTTAGTTGCCTGTTTTGGGTTGCATCCCAGGTGGTGGTAGTATACTTTAGGTAAGGCTGGGCTTTGACATACACTGAGGTTATAATAGGAGCTCTTAACTTGTAAAATTTATGTGCAAAAAAAAAAAAATCTTGTGATTTCTTTTAGACATTATTTAGGTTAGGTTAGGAAGATATGCATTTTAGGAAGTGAATATGGACAATGGAACAGAAAATAATAATTTGTTAATTGCATTTATGATGCTGTAAGTACCTATGTTAGTTATGTTTGGATGAAAAACCTGTGTATTTTTTTTTACTTATTTATATGTGTATGTATGTTGGAATTAATAATCATAATAAGTAAGTACAGTGGAACTCTGGTTTTCATCTGTAATCCATTCCAGAAGGTCGGGCGAAAACTGATTTGTACGAAAACTGAAGTAATATTTCCCATAAAAAATAATGTAAATCCAGTTAATCCGTTCCAGACACCCAAAAATATTAACAAAAAATACATTTTATAGAGAATAACTATAGTTTTACATACAGAAAACAATGAGAAATAAACATAAATGACTAATGAAATGGATAAATAAACATTTAACATTTAAGATTTGCCTGAAATGGGACATGGAATTGTCATTGAACATGTTGCTGACAAGACTTGCAGCAGCTTTGTTAGGGTGATATTTCTCCACAAAACTTTGCGGCTCACTCCAGTTTGCACAAATGTCCTTAATTGCTGAAGAAGGCACATTCTCCCCCCTCTCTTCCTCACTGAATGAGTAACAATGACAGACTGAATCACAAACGTATGAGCAGCTGTGTCCCATGGGCAGGTGGACGCATCTGGTATGGACAATTTCCGAGTGGATGTAGGAAAATGAGGAAAATTTCGCTAAAAAAATTGGCCGAAAACTGAATTGTACAATAACCGGACTGGACGAAAACCAGGGTTCTACTGTACTAATCTAACTTAAGAATTTGTTGATTGACTGAGTTAAAAGGTGGCTTTTGTGTTCACTAAGTCATTATTCAGTGCTTTTACTAGGATTTTTCATGGTGGCCATTGTATTTGGTTTAGCATGCAACCATATTATTGAAAACCAGGTAGAATTTTGTTGACAATATACTTGCTGAATTTCTCACATTCAAATCTTTCTTTTTTTTTGGTGAAGAAGAGGGGGGATATTTTTTCTTACAAATGGTGATATCAGTGAGGCTATAGCAATCTTTAAGGGGAGATGGTCTCTGAAATGAAAACCAGCTGAAATAAAGGCTTATTATACAGATAGGATTTATGAATTTGAGAGAACTTTTAGGAATACTTTCTCAGTGAATTTGGAATGGTGAATGTCTTTAGAACTTACTAGCCTTTTAACATCACTGAAGAAGCTGTTATGTTTTCTGTATCATTTCTGACAATTTCATCTCTCCTCATTTCTTTCTGACAAATAAAAGGTACAATAAAGTACCTAGAATTATATAAATGTTTTGAGAGGTATTCAATATTGATGCTCCACTCTTGTGTTGTATAACATATTTCTTTGTTGAGGAAGTATCATAGCTTTGTGTTAACATTTTACTGAAAATTAAGGTTCTCATTATAAATGCATTTTCTTTTAACACGTAGAAGAACACATAGAAAATACTGAGTTTCAGTAGAGTTAGATAGGACACATGGCTTACAAGAATGCCCCAAAATTACTCAGCCTTTGAACTTACTTTCATTAATTTCACTGCCATGACAGCTTGTTGCAAATAGTGATGTAAATACAACATTTTGTATGTGAAATTATAAGAGTAGGTTTGTATATAAAGTTACATATAGTAGAGCATTATGTTGCATTTGATAAAATAAAATTTTATTTTTATTGAATTTTGAATATAAAAAAGGGATTAAATATCAATTAACACAAAACCATATTTTTCTTTTTATTGTATGGTATATATTTGTGTACAGATACTGAGAAATATTCATGGGGAGAGAACTATGCAGGATCTTCTGGCCTTCAGTCTCCCTTGCCTCATCCTCCTGTGGGTGGGTGGCCTGGGGGAACCATTGATCAGCTTGAGATCGACCGCTGTGATCAGCAGCTGACTTTCTTTCCTTTACTGGCTCACCCAGAGGAGTATGTCCCTGATGCTGTGGATCTCACTAAGGATAAAGAAGCTAGGTACAGTCACAGTATACTGTTTTTTCCCTTCAAAATAAAGCTAGCAAATATAATTTTAGGAATAAAGATTTACAGTTTTTTCACCCTAACCATCACATATTGACTTATTGGCCCAATATACTTGTTTTTTTAACCTACTGTAGACATTTACTAAAAAAGAGAAGAAGAAAAACTTTATAAAACTGGGATGCTTGAATGTGCATGGATGTAGTGCAGATGACAAGAAACAGATGATTGCTGATGTTATGAATGAAAAGAAGTTGAATGTCCTGGCCCTAAGTGAAACAAAGCTTAAGTGGGTAGGGGAGTTTCGGTGGGGGGAAATAAATGGGATTAAATCTGGAGTATCTGAGAGAGTTACAGCAAAGGAAGGGGTAGCAGTAATGTTGAAGGATCAGTTATGGAAAGAGAAAAGAGAATATGAATGTGTAAATTCAAGAATTATGTGGATTAAAGTAAAGGTTGGATGCGAAAAGTGGGTCATAATAAGCGTGTATGCACCTGGAGAAGAGAGGAATGTAGAGGAGAGAGAGAGATTTTGGGAGATGTTAAGTGAATGTATAGGAGCCTTTGAACCAAGTGAGAGAGTAATTGTGGTAGGGGATCTGAATGCTAAAGTAGGAGAAACTTTTAGAGGGGGTTTGGGAGGTAAGTTTGGGGTGCCAGGTGTAAATGATAAACGGAGCCCTTTGATTGAACTTTGTATAGAAAGGGGTTTAGTTATAGGTAATACATATTTTAAGAAAAAGAGGATAATAAGTATACAAGATATGATGTAGGGCGAAATGACAGTAGTTTGTTGGATTATGTATTGGTAGATAAAAGACTGTTGAGTAGACTTCAGGATGTACATGTTTATAGAGGGGCCACAGATATATCAGATCACTTTCTAGTTGTAGCTACACTGAGAGTAAAAGGTAGATGGGATACAAGGAGAATAGAAGCATCAGGGAAGAGAGAGGTGAAGGTTTATAAACTAAAAGAGGAGGCAGTTAGGGTAAGATATAAACAGCTTTTGGAGGATAGATGGGCTAATGAGAGCATAGGAAATGGGGTCGAAGAGGTGTGGGGTAGGTTTAAAAATGTAGTGTTAGAGTGTTCAGCAGAAGTTTGTGGTTACAGGAAAGTGGGTGCGGGAGGGAAGAGGAGCGATTGGTGGAATGATGATGTAAAGAGAGTAGTAAGGGAGAAAAAGTTAGCATATGAGAAGTTTTTACAAAGTAGAAGTGATGCAAGGAGGGAAGAGTATATGGAGAAAAAGAGAGAGGTTAAAAGAGTGGTGAAGCAGTGTAAAAAGAGAGCAAATGAGAGAGTGGGTGAGATGTTATCAACAAATTTTGATGAAAATAAGAAAAAGTTTTGGAGTGAGATTAACAAGTCAAGGAAGCCTAGAGAACAAATGGATTTGTCAGTTAAAAATAGGAGAGGAGAGTTATTAAATGGAGAGTTAGAGGTATTGGGAAGATGGAGGGAATATTTTGAGGAATTGTTAAATGTTGAAGATAGGGAAGCTGTGATTTCGTGTATAGGGCAAGGAGGAATAACATCTTGTAGGAGTGAGGAAGAGCCAGTTGTGAGTGTGGGGGAAGTTTGTGAGGCAGTAGGTAAAATGAAAGGGGGTAAGGCAGCCGGGATTGATGGGATAAAGATAGAAATGTTAAAAGCAGGTGGGGATGTAGTTTTGGAGTGGTTGGTGCAATTATTTAATAAATGTATGGAAGAGGGTAAGGTACCTAGGGATTGGCAGAGAGCATGCATAGTTCCTTTGTATAAAGGCAAAGGGGACAAAAGAGAGTGCAAAAATTATAGGGGGATAAGTCTGTTGAGTATACCTGGTAAAGTGTATGGTAGAGTTATTATTGAAAGAATTAAGAGTAAGACGGAGAATAGGATAGCAGATGAACAAGGAGGCTTTAGGAAAGGTAGGGGGTGTGTGGACCAGGTGTTTACAGTGAAACATATAAGTGAATAGTATTTAGATAAGGCTAAAGAGGTCTTTGTGGCATTTATGGATTTGGAAAAGGCATATGACAGGGTGGATAGAGGGGCAATGTGGCAGATGTTGCAGGTGTATGGTGTAGGAGGTAGGTTACTGAAAGCAGTGAAGAGTTTTTACGAGGATAGTGAGGCTCAGGTTAGAGTATGTAGGAAAGAGGGAAATTATTTCCCAGTAAAAGTAGGCCTTAGACAAGGATGTGTGATGTCATCGTGGTTTTTTAATATATTTATAGATGGGGTTGTAAGAGAAGTAAATGCGAGGGTCTTGGCAAGAGGCGTGGAGTTAAGATAAAGAATCACACATAAAGTGGGAGTTGTCACAGTTGCTCTTTGCTGATGACACTGTGCTCTTGGGAGATTCTGAAGAGAAGTTGCAGAGATTGGTGGATAAATTTGGTAGGGTGTGCAAAAGAAGAAAATTAAAAGTGAATACAGGAAAGAGTAAGGTTATGAGGATAACAAAAAGATTAGGTGATGAAAGATTGGATATCAGATTGGAGGGAGAGAGTATGGAGGAGGTGAATGTATTCAGATATTTGGGAGTGGACGTGTCAGCGGATGGGTCTATGAAAGATGAGGTGAATCATAGAATTGATGAGGGGAAAAGGGTGAGTGGTGCACTTAGGAGTCTGTGGAGACAAAGAACTTTGTCCTTGGAGGCAAAGAGGGGAATGTATGAGAGTATAGTTTTACCAACGCTCTTATATGGGTGTGAAGCATGGGTGATGAATGTTGCAGCGAGGAGAAGGCTGGAGGCAGTGGAGATGTCATGTCTGAGGGCAATGTGTGGTGTGAATATAATGCAGAGAATTCGTAGTTTGGAAGTTAGGAGGAGGTGCGGGATTACCAAAACTGTTGTCCAGAGGGCTGAGGAAGGGTTGTTGAGGTGGTTCGGACATGTAGAGAGAATGGAGCGAAACAGAGTGACTTAAAGAGTGTATCAGTCTGTAGTGGAAGGAAGGCGGGGTAGGGGTCGGCCTAGGAAAGGTTGGAGGGGGGGGGTAAAGGAGGTTTTGTGTGCGAGGGGCTTGGACTTCCAGCAGGCATGCGTGAGCGTGTTTGATAAGAGTGAATGGAGACAAATGGTTTTTAATACTTGACGTGCTGTTGGAGTGTGAGCAAAGTAACATTTATGAAGGGGTTCAGGGAAACCGGCAGGCCGGACTTGAGTCCTGGAGATGGGAAGTACAGTGCCTGCGCTCTGAAGGAGGGGTGTTAATGTTGCAGTTTAAACTGTAGTGTAAAGCACCCTTCTGGCAAGACAGTGATGGAGTGAATGATGGTGAAAGTTTTTCTTTTTTGGTCCACCCTGCCTTGGTGGGATTCGGCCAGTGTGATAATAATAATATATACAGGAGAAGAGGTTACTAGCCCCTTGCTCCCGGCATTTTAGTTGCCTCTTACAACACGCATGGCTTACGGAGGAAGAATTCTGTTCCACTTCCCCATGGAGATAAGAGGAAATAAACAAGAATAAGAACTAGAAAGAAAATAGAAGAAAACCCAGAGGGGTGTGTATATATGTGCTTGTACATGTATGTGTAGTGTGACCTAAGTGTAAGTAGAAGTAGCAAGACGTACCTGAAATCTTGCATGTTCATGAGACAGAAAAAAGGACACCAGCAATCCTACCATCATGTAAAACAATTACAGGCTTTCGTTTTACACTCACTTGGCAGGACGGTAGTACTTCCCTGGGCGGTTGCTGTCTACCAACCTACTACCTAGGAATAATTGTATATATTTCATGTTAATATGAATAATTGATGTGTTGGCCCAATATACTTATTTCTTAACTTTTTGTTTTTTTTAACCCTTAAACGGTCCAAATGTATATATACGTTCTCTCGCAGAGCGCCCCGAATATTTTGAGAAAAAAAAAAAATTTTTTTTTAATAGGAAAAGAGAGCATATGGTACCCAGGCATCCCTAATTTTTTTCATAAGGCACACGGTGAGTGCGCACACCCATTCTCTCATGTCTAGGCAACTCAGGCTTACCATGCCAATGTTGAATGAATGACAAAGGACACGTATACATATATATGTTTGGGGCGCTATGCGGGAGAACATATATATACGTTTGGGGCGCTACGCGAGAGAACATATATATACGTTTGGACCGTTTAAGGGCTAATAAACCTTTTTTACATTTACTAATTTATACTGGAGAAAGGGCTACAAGCCTCCTTGTTCCCAGCATTATAGTCACTTCTTACAACATACATGGCTTATGGAGGAAGAATTCTTTTCCACTTCCCCATGGAGATTTCTTTACCTACCTGTGAATTGAGACGAATGGTATTTGGGACCTGACGATCTGTTGGAGTGTGAGCAGGGTAATATTTAGTGAAGGGATTCAGGGAAACCGGTTATTTTTATATAGCCAGACTTGAGTCCTGGAAATGGGAAGTACAATGCTTGCACTCTAAAGGAGGGGTTTTGGGATATTAGCAGTTTGGAGGGATATGTTGTGTATCTTTATACGCATATGCTTCTAAACTGTTGTGTTCTGAGCACCTCTGCAAAAACAGTGATTATGTGTGAGTGAGGTGAAAGTGTTGAATGATGATGAAAGTATTTTCTTTTTGGGGATTTTCTTTCTTTTTGGGTCACCCTGCCTCGGTGGGAGACGGCTGACTTGTTGAAGAAAAAAAAAATATATATTTCATCTTATGTGAATACTAACTGTGTTGCTGTTTTTGTTTGACTGTTTTCTTTGATACATCTGTAGGTGTACTTTATATATTTTTGCACTGAGTAGTCATGCTATCAAACATATTAAGGAAATACGTTGCTCTATGAAATACACTGTGAGGACAAGGTTTACTCTTAGCAAAACTACAGGAACAAAAGTAGAAGTTTTCACAAAGAAACTGGACCACAGCCTTCTCAGAATGTCAGATCAGTCAGGTTGTGATGACTGTTTACTTTGTCAGCATGCAGGCTTCCAGAAGTCACACCCTGGTTAATCAGGTAGTCAAGAAAGAAATGTGGCTTCAGGTCAGTCTGCATTACTGTAATGCTACTTAATAAGAAAGAAATGTGGCTTCAGGTCAGTCTGCATTACTATAATGCTACTTGATAATTCACTAATACTGTACTGTGCACAGCTGTTTAAAGTTTAAGCTTCTATTCATTCCCCTAAAGGATATACCTGGAAGGTGTTCTGGAAGTCAAAGCCCCTGTGGCCTGGACCTCCCTTCAAAGAAGGGGGTGCCTTGATGCTGTTGAAAGGCTCTTGATCCAGGGAATTAGTTACCCTCCCCTTCCCTGGATCAAACTAGATTACTTTCCATTCTCAAGGCAGTGTATGACCCTTAGTGGTTTAATATTATTCATTGAATATATAGGAGGGCCCTGCTTATACAGGAGGTCGGGTTTCAGGCTTCTGCTGTAAAGTGATAATTGCTGTAAAGCAAAACATAGCTTTTTTTCACATTCAAATGCATATAATATGTTCACACTATCATATATTAAGTGAGCAATAGAACTAGGCCTAAAAAATACATATACAGTACACATATTACTTGCCTTAAAATATTTTCATCTTTAACTTAGAGTGATGAATATGTTTATAGGAAGTCTGAATAAATAAAGAATGGGTACACATAATTGAAAACCACTTTATTAGCGAAAAGCTGTAAAGCAAATCCCACCTGTAATAATTTACCAGGACAAAAATAAGGCATTTTGTCATGATATGACTTCAGCAAAATGTGTATGTATAGTATTATGTTATAGGTAGTAGGTTGGTAGACAGCAGCAACCCAGGGAGGTACTACAGTCCTGTCAAGTGAGTGTAAAACGAAAGCCTGTAATTGATGGTAGGATTGCTGGTGTCTTTTTTTTCTATCTCATAAACATGCAAGATTTCAGGTACGTCAGCTTATACTGTATATATATATATACACACCCTTCTGGGTTTTCTTTTATTTTCTTACTGGTTCTTATTTATTTCCTCTTATCTCCATGGGTATGTTGGTATTTTTGTTTAATAAATGTATGAAAGAGAAGAAGGTACCTAGGGATTGGCAGAGAACATGTATAGTCCCTTTATATAAAGGGAAGGGGGACAAAAGAAATTGTAAAAATTATAGAGGAATAAGTTTACTGAGTATACCAGGAAAAGTGTACGGTAGGGTTATTATTGAAAGAATTAGAGGTAAGATAGAATGTAGGATTGCGGATGAGCAAGGAGGTTTTAGAGTGGGTAGGGGATGTGTAAATCAAGTGTTTACATTGAAACATATATGTGAACAGTATTTAGATAAAGGTAGGGAAGTTTTTATTGCATTTATGGATTTAAAAAAGGCATATGATAGAGTGGATAGGGAAGCAATGTGGCAGATGTTGCAAGTACATGTATATGGAATAGGTGGTAAGTTACTAAATGCTGTAAAGAGTTTTTATGAGGATAGTGAGGCTCAGGTTAGGGTGTGTAAAAGAGAGGGAGACTACTTCTCAGTAAAAGTAGGTCTTAGACGGGGATGTGTAATGTCACCATGGTTGTTTAATATATTTATAGATGGGGTTGTAAAAGAAGTAAATGCTAGGTGTTGGGGAGAGGAGTGGGAGTAAATTATGGGGAATTAAATACACAATGGGAATTGACACAGTTGCTTTTTGCTGATGATACTGTGCTTATGGGAGATTTTAAAGAAAAATTGCAAAGGTTAGTGGGCGAGTTTGAGAGTGTGTGTAAAGGTAGAAAGTTGAAAGTGAACATAGAAAAGAGTAAGGTGATGAGGGTATCAAATGATTTAGATAAGGAAAAATTGGATATCAAAGTAGGGAAGAGGAGTATGGAAGAAGTGAATGTTTTCAGATATTTGGGAGCTGACATGTCAGCGGATGGATTTATGAAGGATGAGGTTAATCATAGAATTGATGAAGGAAAAAAGGCGAGTGGTGCGTTGAGGTATATGCGGAGACAAAAAACATTATCAATGGAGGCAAAGAAGGGAATGTATGAAAGTATAGTAGTACCAACACTCTTATATGGATGTGAAGCTTGGGTTGTAAATGTGGCAGTGGGGAGGCGGTTGGAGGCAGTGGAGATGTCCTGTCTAAGGGCATTGTGTGAAGTAAGTATTATACAGAAAATTCGGAGTGTGGAAATTAGGAGAAGGTGTGGAGTTAATGAAATTATTAGTCAGAGGGCAGAAGAGGGGTTGTTGAGGTGGTTTGGTCATTTAGAGAGAATGGATCAAATTAGAATGACATGGAGAGTGTATAAATCCGTAGGGGAAGGAAGGCGGGGTAGGGGTTGTCCTTGAAAAGGTTGGAGGGAGCGGGTAAAGGAAGTTTTGTGGGTGAGGGGCTTGGACTTCTAGCAAGCGTGCGTGAGCGTGTTAGGAGTGAATGGAGACGAATGGTATTTGGGACCTGACGAGGTGTTGGAGTGTGAGCAGGGTAATATTTAGTGAAGGGATTCAAGGAAACCGGTTATTTTTATATAGCCAGACTTGAGTCCTGGAAATGGGAAGTACAATGCCTGTACTTTAAAGGAGGGGTTTTATATATTGGCAGTTTGGAGGGATGTGTTGTGTATTCTGAGCACCTCTGCAAAAACAGTGATTATGTGTGAGTGAGGTGAAGGTGTCGAATGATGATGAAAGTATTTTCTTTTTGGGGATTTTCTTTGTTTTTGGGTCACCCTGCCTCAGTGGAAGATGGACAACTTGTTAAAAAAAAAAAAAAAAAAAATCTCCATGGGGAAGTGGAACAGAATACTTCCTCCATAAGCCATTCGTGTCGTAAGAGGCGACTAAAATGCCGGGAGCAAGAGGCTAGTAACTCCTTCTCCTGTATACATTACTAAAGTTAAAAAGAGAAACTTTTGTTTTTCTTTTTGTGCCACCATGCCTTGGTGGGATACAACTGGTGCATTGAAAGAATGAAAAGAAGTATTGTGTTACAGGGCATATAGTGATTTGGGAGATTTGAGTATCAAAACAATACAAAAATGGGTAGGCTATAATAAGGTTTAGGTATAAGAAAAATAGAGGTTGTGATTCTGGAAAAAAAAAAATACATTGATTTAAATGAGAGAGAGAGAGAGAGAGAGAGAGAGAGAGGGAGAGGTAAGAGACTATTGAAGTAAACATAAGAACAAACAACAGCCTTAGTGGGGATTTGCTAGTTTTAATAATGGAAAAAATAAAGGTGAGCAAACTCATTGGTAAGAATGAAAGAAGTGTAAATTGAATAATGAAAACAAAAATACCATATATGAGTTGGTTAAAGTGGCCATTCTTTTTGTGCGCTGGGTTTACTAACTAGATAGACAAATTTTTTTTAAATATTTTTTTATTTTTTTTGTACTATATAGGGTTTATTTTTATGTACATAACTAGTTAGAGAATTTTTATTTTAATATATTTTTATTTTTTTTACTGTATATGGTTAATTTTTTTGTACATGTGTGGTGGATCATTTTTCATATGGTATAGTATTTTATAAATGTAAATTGTAATTACAGGAGTTACAGTAATCAAGTACAGTACTGTAAAATAAAAAAAAACCCTTCATCTGAGGTTATGAAGCAACGAGTGTAGCTCAGGCAAGGTAAGTGAACAAAATATAAGATTTGTGGTACAGTATTATATTGTTTTCAGGTGATTTTGGTACCAAAATTGCACAAATACATGTTCTTTTATTTAAATTAATATAATCTCACTTTTTTTTTTGGCCCCATCTCCAAGAAATATATTAACTAGAATTTTTTTATGCAAACACTCCTGTTTCCTTTAGGTTGTGGGTAATTTTGTGTTCACATGTATTCTGTATGTGTATGTACAGTATGTAATATATATATATATATATATATATATATATATATATATATATATATATATATATATATATATATATATATATATATATATATATATATATATATATATTTTTTTTTTTTTTTTCTTTCAACAAGTCGGCCGTCTCGCACCGAGGCAGGGTAACCCAAAAAGAAAGAAAATCCCCAAAAAGAAAATACTTTCATCATCATTCAACACTTTCATCATCATTCAACACTTTCACCACACTCACACATAATCACTGTTTTTGCAGAGGTGCTCAGAGCACAACAGCTTAGAAGCATACACATATAAAGATACACAACATATCCCTCCAAACTGCCAATATCCCAAACCCCTCCTTTAAAGTGCAGGCATTGTACTTCCCATTTCCAGGACTCAAGTCCGACTATATGAAAATAACCGGTTTCCCTGAATCCCTTCACTAAATATTACCCTGCTCACACTCCAACAGATCGTCAGGTCTCAAGTACCATTTGTCTCCATTCACTCCTATCTAACACGCTCACGCACGCTTGCTGGAAGTCCAAGCCCCTTGCCCACAAAACCTCCTTTACCCCCTCTCTCCAACCCTTTCGAGGACGACCCCTACCCCGCCTTCCTTCCCCTATAGATTTATATGCTTTCCATGTCATTCTACTTTGATCCATTCTCTCTAAATGACCAAACCACCTCAACAACCCCTCTTCTGCCCTCTGACTAATACTTTTATTAACTCCACACCTTCTCCTAATTTCCACACTCCGAATTTTCTGCATAATATTTACACCACACATTGCCCTTAAACAGGACATCTCCACTGCCTCCAACCGTCTCCTCGCTGCTGCATTTACCACCCAAGCTTCACACCCATATAAGAGTGTTGGTACTACTATACTTTCATACATTCCCTTCTTTGCCTCCATAGATAACGTTTTTTGACTCCACATATACCTCAATGCACCACTCACCTTTTTTCCCTCATCAATTCTATGATTAACCTCATCCTTCATAAATCCATCTGCCGACACGTCAACTCCCAAGTATCTGAAAACATTCACTTCTTCCATACTCCTCCTCCCCAATTTGATATCCAATTTTTCTTTATCTAAATCATTTGACACCCTCATCACCTTACTCTTTTCTATGTTCACTTTCAACTTTCTACCTTTACACACATTCCCAAACTCATCCACTAACCTTTGCAATTTTTCTTTAGAATCTCCCATAAGCACAGTATCATCAGCAAAAAGTAACTGTGTCAATTCCCATTTTGAATTTGATTCCCCATAATTTAATCCCACCCCTCTCCCGAACACCCTAGCATTTACTTCCTTAACAACCCCATCTATAAATATATTAAACAACCATGGTGACATTACACATCCCTGTCTAAGACCTACTTTTATCGGGAAGTAGTCTCCCTCTCTTCTACACACCCTAACCTGAGCCTCACTATCCTCATAAAAACTCTTTACAGCATTTAATAACTTACCACCTATTCCATATACTTGCAACATCTGCCACATTGCTCCTCTATCCACTCTATCATATGCCTTTTCTAAATCCATAAATGCAATAAAAACTTCCCTATCTTTATCTAAATACTGTTCACATATATGCTTCAATGTAAACACCTGATCTACACATCCCCTACCCACTCTGAAACCTCCTTGCTCATCCGCAATCCTACATTCTGTCTTATCTCTAATTCTTTCAATTATAACCCTACCGTACACTTTTCCTGGTATACTCAGTAAGCTTATTCCTCTATAATTTTTACAGTCTCTTTTGTCCCCTTTCCCTTTATATAAAGGGACTATACATGCTCTCCGCCAATCCCTAGGTACCTTCCCCTCTTTCATACATTTATTAAACAAAAGTACCAACCACTCCAACACTATATCTCCCCCTGCTTTTAACATTTCTGTCATGATCCCATCAGTTCCAGCTGCTTTACCCCCTTTCATTTTACGTAATGCCTCACGTACCTCCCCCACACTTACATTCTGCTCTTCTTCACTCCTAAAAGATGGTATACCTCCCTGACCAGTGCATGAAATTACTGCCTCTCTTTCTTCCTTAACATTTAAAAGTTCCTCAAAATATTCTCGCCATCTACCCAATACCTCCATCTCCCCATCTACTAACTCCCCTACTCTGTTTTTAACTGACAAATCCATATTTTCCCTAGGCTTTCTTAACTTGTTTAACTCACTCCAAAATTTTTTCTTATTTTCATTAAAATTTCTTGACAGTGCCTCTCCCACTCTATCATCTGCTCTCCTTTTGCACTCTCTCACCACTCTCTTTACCTTTCTTTTACTCTCCATATACTCTGCTCTTCTTATAACACTTCTGCTTTGTAGAAACCTCTCATAAGCTACCTTTTTCTCTTTTATCACACCCTTTACTTCATCATTCCACCAATCACTCCTCTTTCCTCCTGCCCCCACCCTCCTATAACCACAAACTTCTGCCCCACATTCTAATACTGCATTTTTAAAACTATTCCAACCCTCTTCAACCCCCCCACTACTCATCTTTGCACTAGCCCACCTTTCTGCCAATAGTCGCTTATATCTCACCCGAACTTCCTCCTCCCTTAGTTTATACACTTTCACCTCCCTCTTACTTGTTGTTGCCACCTTCCTCTTTTCCCATCTACCTCTTACTCTAACTGTAGCTACAACTAAATAATGATCCGATATATCAGTTGCCTCTCTATAAACATGTACATCCTGGAGCCTACCCATCAACCTTTTATCCACCAATACATAATCTAATAAACTACTTTCATTACATGCTACATCATACCTTGTATATTTATTTATCCTCTTTTTCATAAAATATGTATTACTTATTACCAAATTTCTTTCTACACATAGCTCAATTAAAGGCTCCCCATTTACATTTACCCCTGGCACCCCAAATTTACCTACTACTCCCTCCATAACATTTATACCCACTTTAGCATTTTAATCCCCAACCACCATTACTCTCACACTTGATTCAAAACTCCCCACGCATTCACTCAACATTTCCCAAAATCTCTCTCTCTCCTCTACACTTCTCTCTTCTCCAGGTGCATACACGCTTATTATAACCCACTTTTCACATCCAATCTTTATTTTACTCCACATAATCCTTGAATTAATACATTTATAGTCCCTCTTTTCCTGCCATAGCTTATCCTTCAACATTATTGCTACTCCTTCTTTAGCTCTAACTCTATTTGAAACCCCTGACCTAATCCCATTTATTCCTCTCCACTGAAACTCTCCAACCCCCTTCAGCTTTGTTTCACTTAAAGCCAGGACATCCAGCTTCTTCTCATTCATAACATCCACAATCATTTCTTTCTTATCATCTGCACAACATCCACGCACATTCAGACTTCCCACTTTGACAATTTTCTTCTTCTTATTCTTTTTAGTAATCTTTACAGGAAAAGGGGTTACTAGCCCATTGTACCCGGCATTTTAGTTGACTTTTACAACACGCATGGCTTACGGAGGAAAGATTCTTATTCCACTTCCCCATGGATATAAAAGGAAAATTAATAAGACCCAGAACTATTAAGATAAAATCAAAGAAAACTCAGATGAGTGTGTATAAATAAATGTGTACATGTATGTGTAGTATGACCTAAGTGTAAGTAGAAGTAGCAAGACATGCCTGTAATCTTGCATATTTAAAAATGGTGGAAAATAAAGTGAAAGGGTTAAATTTTAAAAAATAAAGGGAATCGTTAATGTATAGAGATAAAACAGAAGAAAGGAAGATGAAGTAAGGTTGAAAAAGAAACCTATGGAGGTTTCTACAAAGTTAAAAACGATATAGGGAAGAAAAGAAGGAAAGGGAGAGTCAAAGGAAGGCAGATGATGGGAAGGCACTTCAAAAAAAATGAAAAAGAGAGGTTAAACAATTAAGCCTGGGAAAAATAATTGTCTTAAAAAATGGGGTTGTAGTGGAAGGGGTATGGTAGATCCAAATATTTGGGGCAATGTTGGAAGAAAGGGAACAATTTCATGCGCGGAGGTATCCCTCTTTGAGTGAAGAAAGAAAGGATTAAGTATGGGATGCGTGATTTTTGCGTAAATGAAAGGTAAGCGAACTGATGGATCATGGAAAATGTTAAATCGGGGGAATATATTGTGGTGATATTTTGTTTAATAAATGTATGAAGAGGAATATAGGATTGGCCATGAAAGGCCCCATAAAAAGGAAGGGAAAAAAGGACTTAAAATATGAGAGAAACCACTGTATACGGGAAAGTTTTGAATTATAATTGAAAGAATTAAGGGGTAAGACAGAATGTAGTTGGATGAAAAAGAGGTTTTAAGTGGTAGGGATTAAGATCAGTGTTACATTAGAAGCATAGTGACATTTTTGATAAAGATAGGAAGTTTTTATTGCATTATGATTTGAAAGGCATATGATAGAGTGGATAGGGCAATGTGGCAGATTTTGCAAGTATATGGAATAGGTGTAAGATTAAATCTGTAAAGTTTTTATGAGGATAGTGAGGCTAAAGGTTAGGGTGTGTAAAAGGAAACTACTTCGGTAATGGTCTTAGACAGGGATGTTTTGTCACCATGGTTGTTAATATCTTATAGATGGGGTTAAAGAAAATGCTAGGGTGTTGGAGAGGGGTGGGATTAATTATGGAATCAAATTCAAAGGGGAATTGCACAGTTACTTTGCTGATGATACTGTGCTAGGGTATCGAAAATTGCAAGGTTATGGAGGGATTTGGGAATGTGTTTTAAAAGGTAGAAGTTAAGTGAACTTTAGAAAAGTAGGGATGAGGTGTCAATAGTTTAGATAAGAAAATTGGATATCAAATTGGGGAGGAGTATGGAAAGTGAATGTTTTCAGATATTGGCGTGTCTGGGGGATTTATGAGATGAGTTAATATAGAGAGATGGAAAAAGGTGAGTTGCGTTGAGGTATATTGAGTCAAAAACGTTATCTATGGAGGAAAAGAAGGAATGTAAGGTATAGTAGAAACATCTTTATGGGAGCTTGGGTGGTAAATCCCAGGGAGCGTTGGGGCAGTGGAGATGTCTGTTTAAGGGGCAATTTTGAGTTAAAATTATGCAGAAATTCGGATGTGGAAATTAGGAAAGGTGTGAGTTAATAAAGTATTAGTCAGAGGCAGAGGGTTTTGAGGTGGTTTGGTCTTTTAGGAGAATGGATAAAAGGTGACATGGAAAGCATATAATCTATAGGGAAGGAGCGGGAAAATTGTCTCAAAGGGTTGGAGAGGGTAAGGAGGTTTTGTGGGTAAGAGGCTTGGCTTCCAGTGGCGTGTTGATGGGTAAATGGAGCAGTGGATGGGACCTGGATCTGTTGGAGTGTAGCAGGGTAATTTTAGTGAGGGTTTCCCAGGAACCGGTTATTTTCATATAGTCGGACTTGAGTCCTGAATGGGAATATGCCTGCATTTTAAAGAGGTTTAGGACGTTGGAGGATATTTGTGTATTTTTATATGTAGCTTCTAGACTGTTGTATTCTGACACCTCTGCAAAAACAGTGATAATTGCAGTGTGTGAAAGTGTTGAATGATGAAAGTATTTTCTTTTTGGGATTTTCTTTCTTTTTAGGTCACTGCCTCGGTAGACGGCCGACTTTGAAAAACAAAAAAAAAAATATCTATCTATCATCTATCTATCTCAGCGTCAGGAGTACTACCGTCCTGCAAGTAGTGTAAGCGAAGCCTGTAATTTTTTACATGATGGTAGGATTGCTGATGTGTTTTGTCTGTCTCATAAATATGCAAGATTCGGTCGTCTTCTACTTCTATTTACACTTAGGTCACACTACACATACATACATTTTATTTATACACACTCATCTGAGTTTTCTTTGTTTTTATCTTAATAGTTCTTGGTCTTATTAGTTTTCCTTTTATATCCATGGGAAGTGGAATAGAATCTTTCCTCTGTAAGCCATGCGTGTTGTAAAATCAACTAAAATGCGGAACAATGGGCTAATAACCCCTTTTCCTGTAAGATTACAAAAAAGAATAAGAAAGAAAATTGTCAAAGTGGGAAATCTGAAATTTGCTGGATTTGTGCAAATGATAAGAAAGAGATGATTGTGGATGTTATGAATGAGAAAAAGCTGGATGCCCTGGCTTTAAGTGAAACAAAGCTAAAGGGGGGTGGAGGTTTCAATGGAGAGGAATAAATGGGATTAGGTCAGGGTTTGCAAATAGATTTAAAGAGCTAAAGTGGAGTAGCAATAATATTGAAGGATAAGCTATGGCAGGAAAAGAGGGACTATAAATGTATTAATTCAAGGATTATGTGGAGTAAAATAAAGATTGGATGTGAAAGTGGGTTATAATGGGGTGTATGCACCTGGAAGAGAGAAGTGTAGAGAGAGAGATTTTGGGGAAAAGTTGAGTGAATGCATGGGAGTTTTGAATCAGTGTGGAGTAATGGTGGTTGGGATTTAATGCTAAAGTGGGTAAAAATGTTATAGGAGTAGTAGGTAAATTTGGGGTGCCCGGGTAAATGTAAATGGGAGCCTTTAATTGAGCTATGTGTGAAAGAATTTGGGAATAAGTAATACATATTTATGAAAAAAAGGATAAATAAATATACAAGGTATGATGTACGTAATGAAAGTAGTTTATTAGATTATGTATTGGTGGATAAAGGTTGATGGGTGGCTCAGGATGTGCATGTTTATAGAGGGGCAATTATATTGGACCATTATTTAGTTTAGCTACAGTTAGGTAAGGGTAGATGGGAAGGGGGAAGTGGGAACAACAAGTAAGGGGAGGGAAAGTGTATAAACTAGGGAGGAGGAAGTTGAGGTGAGATATAAACACTATGGCAAAGGTGGGCTAGTGCAAAGATGAGTAGTAGGGGGTTGAAGAGGGTTGGAATAGTTTTAAAATAGTATTAGAATGTGGGGCAGAAGTTTGTGGTTATAGGAGGTGGGGGCAGGAGGAAAAAGGGTGATTGGTGGAATGATGAAGTAAAGGGTGTGATAAAAGAGAAAAGGTAGCTTATGGAGGTTTTTACAAAGAAGTGTTATAAGAAGAGCAAGTATGGAGAGTAAAAGAAAGGTAAAGAAGTGGTGAGAGGTGCAAAGGAGAGCAGATGATAGAGTGGGAGGCACTGTCAAGAAATTTTAATGAAAATAAAAAAAAAATTTTGGATAGTTAAACAAGTTAAGAAGCCTAGGAAAGTATGGATTTGTCAGTTAAAAACAGGTAGGGGAGTTAGTAGATGGGAGATGGAGGTATTAGGTAATTGTGAGAATATTTTTAGGAACTTTTAAATGTTAAAGGAAGAAAAGAGGCAGTAATTTCATGCACTGGTCAGGGGGGTATACCATCTTTTAGAGTGGGAAAAGCAGAATGTAAGTGTGGGAAGTCGTGAGGCATTATGTAAATGAAAGGATAAAGCCTGGAACTGATGGGATCATGATAGAAATGTTATAAGCAGGGGATATAGTGTTGGAGTGGTTGGTACCTTTGTTTAATAAATGTAGAAAGGGAAGGTACCTAGGGATTGGCGGAGAGCATGTATAGTCCCTTTATATAAAGGAAAGGGAAAAGGACTAAAAATTATGAGGAATAAGTTTGAGTATACCAGGAAAAGTGTCGGTGGGTTGTAATTGAAAGAATTAGAGTAGAAGAAAGTAGGATTGGATGAGCAAGGAGGTTTCAGAGTGGGTGGGGATGTGTAGATCAAGTGTTTACATTGATAGGAGTAATGGGCGAATGATCTTGGGACCTGCGATCTGTTGGAGTGTGAGCAGGGTAATTTTAGTGAAGGGATTCAGGGGGCAGTTATTTTCATATAGTGGACTTGAGTCGCAAATGGGAGTACAATGCCTGCACTTTAAAGGAGGAGTTTGGATATTGGCAGTTTGGAGGGGTTTTGTTGTGTATCTCTATCGTATATGCTTCTAACTGTATACGAGCACCTCTGCAAAGCGTGATAATGTGTAGGTGTGGTGAAGTGTTGAATGATGATGAAGTATTTTTTTTTGAGATTTTCTTTCTTTTTTTGAGTACCTGCTGGTGGAGGCGAGGACTTTTGAAAAAAAAATATATATATATATATTTTTTTTTTCATAAATCGACTTCCAGGCCAAAAAAAAATTCAAAAAAAATTTCTAAATTAATTACTTCCATATCTCTTTACAGAGGTAAGGATTAACAACGAAGCATATGCATAAGATACAGCATATCTTAAAAGTACCCCAAAATAGACATTTATATTCAAATCATGGTTATGAAATGATTCCAGTTACTATGTTCCTGCTCCCAGATCTTGGCAGTATCGTGCTCCATCACTCTATCTATTATTCTCATGGGTTTCTGAAAATCAAGCCCACCAAAAGCCTCCTTTCCCTCTTTCCAGCCTTTAGGAGACCTACCTCCTTTCCCATAGATTTAATGCTTTTGTCATTCTCTTTGATCCATTCTCTCAATGCCAAACACCTCAACAACCCTCTTTGCCTCTGACTAATGCTTGTTATTAACTCACACCTTTCTAATTTCCATCAATTTTCTGCATAATATTTACACCACACATTGCCTAGACAGGACATCTCACTGCCTCAACCATTTTCGCTGCTGCATTTAACCAAGCTTCAATCCCTATAAGAGTGTTGGGACTACTATCTTTTTACATTCCTTCTTTGCCTCCATAGATAACGTTTTTGACTCCCCAAAAACCTCAACGCACCACTCACTTTTTTCCCTCATCAATTCTATGATTAACCTCATCCTTCCTTAAATCCATCCGCCGACCGTCAACTCCCAAGTATCTAAAAAACATTCACTTCTTCCATATCCTCCTCCCCAATTTGATATGCAATTTTCTTTATCTAAATCATTTGATACACACCTCATCACCTTACTCTTTCTATCATTACTTTCAACTTTCTGCACACGTTCTCAAAGCTCATCCACTAACATTTGCAATTTTCTTTGAATCTCCCATAACTGATCTCATCAGCAAAAGATGTATGTCCAATTCCATTTGGTTGATTCCCCATAATTTAATCCTCTCTCAACACCTAGCATTTACTTCTTTACACAGCCATCTAAATATATTAAACAACCATGGTGACATTACACATCCCTGTCTAAGATACTACTTTTACCGGAAGTATTCTCCCTCTCTTCTACACACCTAACCTGAGCCTCCACTATCCTCATAAAAACTCTTAACAGCATATATAGTAACTTTTACACCTATTCCATATACTTGCAAAATCTGCCACATTGCTCTATACTCTATCATATACCTTTTCTAAATCCATAAATACAATAAAAACTTTCCCTACCTTTATCTAAATACTGTTCACATATATGCTTCAATGTAAACACTTGATCTACATCTCCTACCCACTCTGAAGCCTCCCTGCTCATCAAATCCTACATTCTGTCTTACCTCTAATTCTTTCAATTATAACCCTGCAGTATACTTTTCTGGTATACTCAGTAAACTGTTCCTCTAATTTTACAATCTCTTTTGTCCCCTTTCCTTTATATGAGGACTATACATGCTCTCATCAATCCTAGGTACCTTCCCTTCTTTCCTTACATTTATTAAACTCAAAAGTACCAACCACTCCAACACTATATCCCCTTTTAACATTTCTGCTAATCCCATCAGTTCAGCTGCTTTACCCTTTTCATTCTATATGATACCTCACGTACCTCCACCACACTTACATTCTGCTCTTCTTCCTCTAAAGATGGTATACCTCTGGCCAGTGCGGCAAATTACCACCCTCCTTTCTTCCTCAACATTTAAAAGTTCACTCAAAATAATTTCATATCCTAATACCTCCCTCTCCCCATCTACAACTCCCTACTCTGTTTTTGGCAGCAAATCCATACATTCCCTAGGCTTTCTTAACATTTAACTCACTCCCTAAATTTTTTCTTATTTTCATTAAAATTTCTTGACAGTGCCTCTCCCCACTCCTATCATCTGCTCTCTTTGCACTCTCTCACCACTCTCTTCACCTTTCTTTTACTCTCTATACTCTGCTCTTACCCCTAACACTTCTGCTGTAAACCCTCTCATACAGCTACCTTTTTCTCTTTATCACACCCTTTACTTCATCATTCCACCAATCACTCCCTCTTTCCTCCTGCCCCCACCCTCCTATAACCACAAACTTCTGCCCCACATTCCTAATACTGCATTTTAAAACTATTCCAACCCTCTTCAACCCCCCACTACTCATCTTTGCACCAGCCCACCTTTCTGTAATAGTCACCTTATATCTCACAGACTTCCTCCTCCTTAGTTTATACACTTTCACCTCCCTCTTACTTGTTGTTGCCACCTTCCTCTTTTCCCATCCCTTCCTCTAACTGTAGCTACAACTGTGTGATCCGATTTATCAGTTGCCCCTCTATAACATGTACATCCTGGAGCCACTGCCCATCAACCTTTATCCACCAATACATAATCTAACAAACTACTTTCATTTACATGCTACATCATACCTTTTATATTTATTTCTCTCTCTTTCATAAAATATGTATTACTTATTGCAAATTTCTTTCTACATAGCTCAAATTAAAGACTTCCCATTTACATATACAGCGCCCCAAATTTACCTACTCCCTCTATAACATTTTACCACTTTCTTTTGTTGAAATCCCCAACCATTACTCTCACACTTGATTCCAAAAAACTCCCCAGCATTCACTCAACATTTCCTAAAATCTATCTCTCTTCTGTACCTTCTCTCTTTCTCCAGGTGCATCTTACATAACCCACTTTTCATCAATCTTTATTTTACTCATAATCCTTGAATTAATACATTTGTAGTCTCTCTTTCTATACATAGTATCAGCCAACATTGTGCTATCCTTCTTTTATGCTCTAACTCTGTTGAAACTAGCCTAATCATTTATTCTCTCCATTGAAACTCTCCCACCCCTTCAGCTTTGTTTCATAAAGCCAGGACTCAGTTTCTTCTCATTCATAACATCCACAATCATCTCTTTCTTATCTTTTTCCCAAACCCCGCATTCAGATTTTCCCCCCGACAATTTTCTTCTTATTCTTTTTAGTAATCTTTACAGGAAAAGGGGTTACTAGCCCATTGTTCCCGGCATTTTAGTTGACTTTTACAACACGCATGGCTTACGGAGGAAAGATTCTTATTCCACTTCCCCATGAATATAAAAGGAAAACTAATAAGACCAAGAGCTATTAAGATAAAATCAAAGAAAACTCAGATGAGTGTGTATAAATAAACGTGTGCATGTATGTGTAGTGTGACCTAAGTGTAAGTAGAAGTAGCAAGACATGTCTGTAATCTTGCATATTTATGAGACAGACAAAAGACACCAGCAATCCTACCATCATGTAAAACAATTACGTACAGGCTTTCGTTTTACACTCACTTGGCAGGACAGTATGTGTATATATATATATATATATATATATATATATATATATATATATATATATATATATATATATATATATATATATATATATATATATATGTATATATTTTTTTTTTTTTTAACAAGTCTGCCGACTCCCACCGAGGCAGAGTGACTCAAAAAAAAAAAAGAAAATCCCCAAAAAGAAAATACTTTCATCATCATTCAACACTTTCACCACACTCACACATTATCACTGCTTTTGCAGAGGTGCTCAGAATATAACAGTTTAGAAGCATATACGTATAGAGATACACAACATATCCCTCCAAACTGCCAATATCCCAAACCCCTCCTTTAAAGTGCAGGCATTGTACTTCCCATTTCCAGGACTCAAGTCCGACTATATGAAAATAACCGGTTTCCCTGAATCCCTTCACTAAATATTACCCTGCTCACACTCCAACAGATCGTCAGGTCCCAAGTATCATTCGTCTCCATTCACTCCTATCTAACACGCTCATGCACGCTTGCTGGAAGTCCAAGCCCCTCACCCACAAAACCTCCTTTACCCCCTCTTTCCAACCCTTTCGAGGACGACCCCTACCCCTCTTTCCTTCCCCTATAGATTTATATGCTTTCCATGTCATTCTACTTTGATCCATTCTCTCTAAATGACCAAACCACCTCAACAACCCCTCTTCTGCCCTCTGACTAATGCTTTTATTAACTCCACACCTTCTCCTAATTTCCACACTCCGAATTTTCTGCATAATATTTACACCACACATTGCCCTTAGACAGGACATCTCCACTGCCTCCAACCGTCTCCTCGCTGCTGCATTTACCACCCAAGCTTCACATCCATATAAGAGTGTTGGTACTACTATACTTTCATACATTCCCTTCTTTGCCTCCATAGATAACGTTTTTTGACTCCACATATACCTCAACGCACCACTCACCTTTTTTCCCTCATCAATTCTATGATTAACCTCATCCTTCATAAATCCATCCGCCGACACGTCAACTCCCAAGTATCTGAAAACATTCACTTCTTCCATACTCCTCCTCCCCAATTTGATATCCAATTTTTCTTTATCTAAATCATTTGATACCCTCATCACCTTACTCTTTTCTATGTTCACTTTCAACTTTCTACCTTTACACACATTCTCAAACTCATCCACTAACCTTTGCAATTTTTCTTTAGAATCTCCCATAAGCACAGTGTCATCAGCAAAAAGTAACTGTGTCAATTCCCATTTTGAATTTGATTCCCCATAATTTAATCCCACCCCTCTCCCGAACACCCTAGCATTTACTTCTTTTACAACCCCATCTATAAATATATTAAACAACCATGGTGACATTACACATCCCTGTCTAAGACCTACTTTTACCGGGAAGTATTCTCCCTCTTTTCTACACACCCTAACCTGAGCCTCACTATCCTCATAAAAGCTCTACAGCATTTAGTAACTTACCACCTATTCCATATACTTGCAACATCTGCCACATTGCTCCTCTATCCACTCTATCATATGCCTTTTCTAAATCCATAAATGCAATAAAAACTTCCCTACCTTTATCTAAATACTGTTCACATATATGCTTCAATGTAAACACTTGATCTACACATCCCCTACCCACTCTGAAACCTCCTTGTTTGTCCGCAATTCTACATTCTGTCTTACCTCTAATTCTTTCAATTATAACCCTACCGTATACTTTTCCTGGTATACTCAGTAAACTTATTCCTTTATAATTTTTACAATTTCTTTTGTCCCCTTTCCCTTTATATAAAGGGACTATACATGCTCTCTCCACCAATCCCTAGGTACCTTCCCCTCTTTCATACATTTATTAAACAAAAGTACCAACCACTCCAACACTATATCCCCCCCTGCTTTTAACATTTCTGTCATGATCCCATCAGTTCCAGCTGCTTTACCCCCTTTCATTCTACGTAATGCCTCACGTACCTCCACCACACTTACAGTCTGCTCTTCTTCACTCCTAAAAGATGGTATACCTCCCTGGCCAGTGCATGAAATTACCACCTCCCTTTCTTCCTTAACATTTAAAAGTTCCTCAAAATGTGTGGTGTAAATATTATGCAGAAAATTCGGAGTGTGGAAATTAGGAGAAGGTGTGGAGTTAATAAAATTATTAGTCAGAGGGCAGAGGAGGGGTTGTTGAGGTGGTTTGGTCATTTAGAGAGAATGGATCAAAGTAGAATGACATGGAAAGCATATAAATCTATAGGGGAAGGAAGGCGGGGTAGGGGTCGTCCTCGAAAGGGTTGGAGAGAGGGGGTAAAGGAGGTTTTGTGGGTAAGGGGCTTGGACTTCCAGCAAGCGTGCGTGAGCGTGTTAGATAGGAGTGAATGGAGACGAATGGTACTTGGGACCTGACGATCTGTTGGAGTGTGAGCAGGGTAATATTTAGTGAAGGGATTCAGGGAAACTGGTTATTTTCATATAGTCGGACTTGAGTCCTGGAAATGGGAAGTACAATGCCTGCACTTTAAAGGAGGGGTTTGGGATATTGGCAGTTTGGAGGGATATGTTGTGTATCTTTATATGTGTATGCTTCTAGACTGTTGTATTCTGAGCACCTCTGCAAAAACAGTGATAATGTGCGAGTGTGGTGAAAGTGTTGAATGATGATGAAAGTATTTTCTTTTTGGGGATTTTCTTTCTTTTTTGGGTCACCCTGCCTCGGTGACTTTTTTTCAACAAGTCGGCCGTCTCCCACCGAGGCAGGGTGACCCAAAAAAGAAAGAAAATCCCCAAAAAGAAAACACTTTCATCATCATTCACCACTTTCACCACACTCACACATTATCACTGTTTTTGCAGAGGTGCTCAGAATACAAAAGTTTAGAAGCATATACGTATAAAGATACACAACATATCCCTCCAAACTGCCAATATCCCAAACCCCTCCTTTAAAGTGCAGGCATTGTACTTCCCATTTCCAGGACTCAAGTCCGACTATATGAAAATAACCAGTTTCCCTGAATCCCTTCACTAAATATTACCCTGCTCACACTCCAACAGATCGTCAGGTCCCAAGTATCGTTGGTCTCCATTCACTCCTATCTAACACGCTCACGCATGCTTGCTGGAAGTCTACCTATTCCATACACTTGCAACATCTGCTACATTTCTTCCCTATGCACTCTATCATATGCCTTTTCTAAATCCATAAATGCAATGAAAACTTCCCTACCTTTATCTAAATACTGTTCACATATATGCTTCAGTGTAAACACCTGATCTACACATCCCCTACCCATTCTGAAGCCTCCTTATTTACTTATTTATTTTGCTGTATATGGCGTACACAGCAAAAAGAAACCTTTTATTAATACAACACTTCATCTAAATGAGGCTTTATCAAGTACTTGGTAATATTTGTTGTTGGTGAAATGTCATACTAATAAATGTCTCCTTTTGTGGAGAAATTATCTCCAACTGAGGGCGAGCGGCATAGAGGGGCTGCAACTTCTCTCGACCTGACATCTGCAGACCACAAGGGTATTTTGAAGATCTCGAATGTGTACAATGAAGCAACAGCTCTCATCTTGCACATGTTCATTACCAAGCAAAATTAGATTACCCTGGTCACAGGATGAGGTCCACATGCCAGTCTGAGGTGGGGTCCAGACGCTTTTCTTCCTGTTCCTCAGACCCTGTGAAATGTATCTAACCATGTTTTCTCTAGTAAACTTCTAATTCTTAACCTTATTCACATTAAGTAGAAATAAGCACTTAGTATAATTAATTAGTATGACTCATTTAACCCTTTGACTGTTTTCGACGTATAAATACGTCTTACGAGCCAATGTTTCTGACGTATATATACTCAATAATTCTAGCGGCTTCAAATCAAGCAGGAGAAAGCTGGTAGGCTCACATGTGAGAGAATGGGTCTGTGTGGTCAGTGTGCACCACATAAAAAAAATCCTGCAGCACACATTGCGTAATGAGAAAAAAAAAACTGATCGTTTTTTTGGAATAAAATGCCGACTTTGAGGTGTATTTTCGTATAGTATTTATCGTTGTATTCGCGTTTTCATGGTCTTAGGTGATAAAATGGAAAACATATTACAGAAATAGAGATGATTTTCATTACTTTGACGATGAAAACGACCTTCAAACTGAGCTCAAAGTAGCGGAAATGTTCGATTTTTACCAATGTTCAGGAGTAAATAAATCACACCACACGTCCAATACACGTCAACTGGGGAGTCTAATATTCTTTCACTAGTGCACTGATATTATTTATACCATTTTTACAATAATGCAATAGTCTGCATAACAGTAAATTTTGTATTTTTTTGTATGAATAAAAAATCAAAATAGAAAGCAATAATAATATAAGAGGGGCCTAGAGATGTGACTAATGAACAGAGCATATGTTATTTTAGTGCCACGAATGTCTACCTTGTTTATTCTGGACCCTATTTTGAAATTGGCATCTTTTTTAGTTTGCGTGAAATTGGCCAAATTGCCAATTTCTGACCACCATATTGGGTAGTCCAAATTAGTAAATGGGAGGTTTCTTGTACTCAGCTGATAGATAAAATGGAGTTCTAAAGAAATAGCTATGAGTTTGGTCAACTGGAACAATGGAATTGGCTGAAAATAGGGCTCAAAGTCGGCGAAATTGCCGATACGCATATGTCGCCGAGACCGCTAACTTCGCAGGAGCATAATTCCACGAGTTTTCGACCAAATTTCGAACTTTTGGTGTCATTACCATCAGGAAAAGATTCTCTATCATTTCATAAGAAAAAATTTTTTTTTTTTTCAAAAATTGAGCGACATAGAATGACAGTTTGAGAAAGTGGCCTGAAACAGTCAAAGGGTTAATGTGAAATGCATCAGACTCAGGGAAATCAGTTCCTTGACTCAACCAAGTAATGTTGACTGGCATCCATGCTTTTCTGTTTATCTGTAGTCTCCAATATTTCAGGTATGTCACCTGGAAAGTCGTGGGTTAGTCTTTCCTGGGTTTGGGCAATTGCCCTTGTGTTACGACATCGTATGGTTAGGCTCATCGACTCCACATCAATATCTACAAATTACAGTAAAATATGAGCTTTGATAGGACTTACCTGGGTGTGTGTGTATCATTCCTGTATGACTTACCATGTCACAATGCCAGTATTGATGGCTTGATTGAAGGTAGTGATTCAACTTCTTTTGAGTTGTGTTGAGTGATTTAGTAACATGCGAATGTTTATTGGACACTAGTGTTATTGTTCACTTAGTCTGTTCAACACCATGTGTCCTTCCAATTGTTTCAATGTCACTTGAATTGCCATCACTTGTTCACAAGATTCACTCATCAGTGGTAATAGGTCCATGTTTAATGTTCACAGTAGGGAGAATACTAGTGATACATCACTTAGCCAAGATAAAGAGTGGAGTTTGAGCATGACTAAGCAGCATGGAGATAGACAATTTGACCATGAATTTACGATTCTATGCATGCGATCGTTGATAGCTCTGTTGGGGGTTTTTGCTCACTCGCTTGGGATTGAACTTGCAAGGGTCTTGCATCCTGGACAACTTGGCATTGTCCACACCTTATATTGGCATAATAATGCTGACATAATGTCTGAAAAGCATAGATGCCAGCCAACACTACTTGGTTGAGTCAAGGAACTGATTTCCCTGATTCTGACGCATTTCACAATGAATGAGTCTTACTAGCTAATTAATTATACTAAGAGCTTATTTCTACCTAATGTGAACAAAGTTAAAAAGTAGGAGTTTACTGGAGCAAACATGATAAGATATGTTTCACAGGGTCTGAGGAGCAGGAAGACAGGCATCTGGACCCTCCTTCAGTCTGGCATGTGTGTCTCATCTCGTGACCAGTGTAACCTAATTGTGCTTGGTAATGAACACATGCAAGATGAAAGTTGTTGCTTCAGTGTACAGATCTGAGATCTTCAAAACACCCTTGTGGTCTGCAGATGTTGGGACAAAAGGGTTGCAGCCCCCTTATGAGAGGAGTTGCCACACCTTTTGCTATATGTATGTCTAGGCCAGTTCTCAACCATTATGTATATACTAGATGTATATGTTTTCTTCTTTCAACACACTGGCTGTATCCCACCGAGGCGGGGTGGCCCAAAAGGTAAAATATAATTTTCTCCTTTTACATTTAGTAATACATACATACAGGAGAAGGGGTTACTAGCCCCTTGCTCCTGGTATTTTAGTCGCCTCTTACGATACACATGGGTATGTATATGTCTCACTCAATAATTAACTTTGTTTTCTTCTTTTATAGAGACTATTGGCTCTCCTGCTTTGAAAGTTCATTGGGAAGTTTTGTGAATCGTGCCATCAGCTCCCAGCCAAATAGTCCAGACAGTAAAGAAAGGGCCAATAAATTCCGTGATAAATACCTGCAGCGACTCCACAACCTCAAAAACCATCCATTGTAAGTGTATATCAGTCTTGATTATCATGCCTGTATTTATCTGTTGAACTTATGGGTGACTTAATTTGAATATTACTTTGAAAATGTCAAGGAGAATACTTATTTTAACATCACTGTCTGGCAAGACAGTGATGGAGTGAATGATGGTGAAAGTTTTTCTTTTTCGGGCCACCCTGCCTTGGTGGGAATCGGCCAGTGTGATAATAATAAAAAAAAATAATAATAAGGAATTTCTAGTCTTTTGTGATATCGTATACGGTAACAAAGATAAGGCATTTTTCCTGATAAGACTTCAGTAAACTGTGTATAATATTGTATTACAGGCCATTATTGATTAACAGTATAGATATGACCAGTTTGCTGAAAAAAAAATTATAAATGTGGCCTGTGTAGATTAGTATCTGCAAAAGCTGAATGTATTAACATAGGTACTTTCTTACAGTGCATATGGTAATTTGACAGTGCGAAGTTTACTAGATATGCGGGAACACTGTCTCAATGAATTTGACTTTCCTGATCCTTACCTGCAGCAGAAAAAGGTATGTTACTTATGATTCTGTAGGTAGTAGGTTGGTAGACAGCAACCGCCCAGGGAGGTACTACCTTCCTGCCAAGTGAGTGTAAAACGAAAACCTGTAATTGTTTTACATGATGGTAGGATTGCTGGTGTCTTTTTTCTGTCTCATAAGCATGCAAGATTTCAGGTACGTCTTGCTACTTCTTACACTTAGGTCACACTACACATACATTTATACAAGCATATATATATACACCCTTCTGGGTGTTCTGCTATTTTCTTTCTAGTTCTTATTCTTGTTTATTTCCTCTTATCTCCATGGGGAAGTGGAACAGAATTCTTCCTCCGTAAGCCATGCGTGTCGTAAGAGGCGACTGAAATGCCAGGAGCAAGAGACTAGTAACCCCTTCTCCTGTATATACAGTGGACCCCCGGTTAACGATATTTTTTCATTCCAGAAGTATGTTCAGGTGCCAGTACTGACCGAATTTGTTCCCATAAGGAATATTGTGAAGTAGATTAGTTCATTTCAGACCCCCAAACATACACGTACAAACGCACTTACGTAAATACACTTACATAATTGGTCGCATTGGGAGGTGATCGTTAAGTAGGGGTCCACTGTATTACTAAATTTGAAAGGAGAAACTTTCGTTTTTCCTTTTGGGCCACCCCACCTCAGTGGGATACGGCTGGTACGTTGAAAGAAGATGTATATACACACCCCTTTGGGTTTTCTATTTTCTTTCTAGTGCTTGTTCTTGTTTATTTCCTCTTATCTCCATGGTGAAGTGGAACAGAATTCTTCCTCCGTAAGCCATGCGTGTTGTAAGAGGCGACTAAAATGCCGGGAGCAAGGGGCTAGTAACCCCTTCTCCTGTACAAATAACTAAATTTAAAAAGAAGAACTTTCGTTTTTCTTTTTGGGCCCCCCTGCCTTGGTGGGATACGGCTGGTTTGTTGAAAGAAGAAGACGACTTATAATTCTGTAGGTAGTAGGCTGGTAGACAGCAACCGCCCAAGGAGGTACTACCTTCCTGCCAAGTGAGTGTAAAACGAAAACCTGTAATTGTTTTACATGATGGTAGGATTGCTGGTGCCTTTTTTGTCTCATAAACATGCAAGATTTCAGGTATGTCTTGCTACTTCTGCTTACACCTGGGTCACACTACACATACTTGTACAAGCATATATATACATACCCCTCTAGGTTTTCTTCTATTTTCTTTCTAGTTCTTATTTTTGTTTATTTCCTCTTATCTCCATGGGAAAGTGGAACAGAATTCTTCCTCTGTAAGCCGCCATGCGTGTTGTACAAGGCGACTAAAATGCCAGGAGCAAGGGGCTAGTAACCCCTTCTCCTGTGTAAATTACTAAATTTAAAAAGAGAAACTTTTGTTTTTCTTATTGGGCCACCCTGCCTCGGTGGGATATGGCTGGTTTGTTGAAAGAAGAAGACTTATGATTCTGGATGGGTTTAATGCTTTCACTTGAAGACAGATGAGTTGCAGCTCAAGCTGTTATTGGGACATGCTGTGTAGTGCTTTGTCAAGGCTATGACTTGATAAAGATCTACATAGAGAAAATTTATTGTCCCAGTGAAATCTTGTTTTGCAACTGGTGTCTTGTCTTCATACTGGTTTGCAGTATTTCTTTCATCATTGCTTTTTCTTTTAAAGGTTAATAGTCAAGACAAAAGGGCTCTTACATTATACTGAACCCTCAACAGGTTGCAGCAGTACCAAATCTCATTTCAGCATTTCATAGTCTTGCAGAGTTTGTCTATAGCAGTATGCAGTAGTATGTTTGGAACAAGTTTTATTGTTCCATTTTTATTCTATTCCTAAAAAAGTGTAGCTGTTCCAGGACTAAAATGCTAGCTCTGTCATTGCTATTGCCCGAGTTCTGAGTTCTTTTTTCAGTTTTAGTGATGAGATGTTACCAACCTTCCTAACTTTAGTAGCATGGTGTGTGTGGTATAATTTCTGAATTGAGCACATTCCACTTGATAACATTACCACTGTTGCTTGCACCAACCTTGATATTAATTTTACTCTTGCATTAACCCCCATCTCCACTAACCCCTTAACATTACAGTTGCTTACTTCTCACTCTTAATCTTCCCACATTCCTACTTTCACACATCTCTCCCTGCAGTACTGTATGACCCTTATGGGTGTAGCCCTTAAACTGATTGTAATTATATTACCAGTTTTGCTTGTTATATATATAATAAAGTTAATAATAATTTTATTTGAGTTAGAAGGTGGTTTATTTGCAACTTACAAAGATGGGGAAAACTGATTAGCAATGATGAAGGTTAAAAATAAATTTTGTGAATATAAGAGGAAAACACTATGTAGAGCACACTTCTTTCTTTCTTTCAGTTGGAAAATGAAAATGCCTTAAAACTTCTGAAGAACCACCTGGACTTCTTAGATGGACTAGACTATAATAAACGTCAGGAGACTTTAATACGTGGAGTTCTAGCTGGCAATGTGTTTGACTGGGGTGCTAAAGAAGTAGTAGAGCTGATGGAGAAGGGGCTGGGATTCAAGGAAGCTGCAGATAAACTTCAAGGTTAGTTATATTTGTATTATAGACCTTCCTTTTCACATACACTTTATGTAAATTTGTACATGGTGTTATCCATATTATTGTTAATACAGTGTATAAGAAAGGAATATAATGATGGAATTTAGAAATAAAAATGACTCTTAGACAAGAAAGAGAGAGCATGAAAATAGTTATCATCTGAAAGTAAAAAATAAAAAAAAAGTCCTTTGGATAAACGAAGAACTATATTTGTACAGTCATACCCCTCTTTACGTCGTTTATGCCTATGTCAAATTCGCCTTTACATCATTTTTCTAGAGTAAATTTCAGTTCATCAAACATCATTACATCTGACTTTACGTCACTAAGCAACATCACCTACATCGTAATTTTTTTAACTGTGTTCATTATTCTTTAAAAACTATGACTAAAATGTGTTTTTAGTGTTCTTTAAGGTTTAGCAGTACAGTGGACCCCCGCATAACGATTTTAATCCGTGCAAGAGGGGTAATTGTTATGCGAAATAATCGGTATGCGAATGAATTTTCCCCATAAGAAATAATGGAAATCAAATTAATCCGTGCAAGACACCCAAAAGTATGAAAAAAATTTTTTTACCACATGAAATATACATTTTCCCACACACAAAGAGAAGGATACATGCACAATAGTAGAGTAGTACATGCACAGTATATATTGTGCATGTACTAGTCTACTAAATGAAGAATAAATGACACTTACCTTTATTGAAGATGCAGCAATGACTGATGAGACACTGTCCTGGGAGTGCCTTTTCCTCCTGAGTAATGTAGGTCCTGTTTGGCATTTTTTTCCAGAACAGGCCTTATCACACTGTGTATGCCACTACGATTCTTAAATCTCTCAAACCAACCTTTGCTGGCTTTAAATTCACCAATATGAGCACTAGTTCCAGGCATTTTTCCCTGTTCACCTGGGTGTTAGTCGACTTGTGTGGGTTGCATCCTGGGAGACAAGATTAAGGACCCCAATGGAAATAAGTTAGACAGTCTTCGATGACACTGACTTTTTTGGGTTATCCTGGGTGGCAAATCCTCTGGGGTTAATTGTTTCTTGGTATTCTCAATAAGCCACACCAACAACGGTGCTACAGCAGCAGCAGCAGCAGCTGACGGTGGTACAGCAGCAACAGACGATGCTACAGCAGCAGCAGACGATGCTACAGCAGCAGCAGACGATGTTACAGCAGCAGCAGACGATGCTACAGCAGCAGCAGCAGCTGACGGTGGTACAGCAGCAACAGACGATGCTACAGCAGCAGCAGACGATGCTACAGCAGCAGCAGACGATGTTACAGCAGCAGCAGACGATGCTACAGCAGCAGCAGCAGCTGACGGTGGTACAGCAGCAACAGACGATGCTACAGCAGCAACAGACGATGTTACAGCAGCAGCAGACGATGCTACAGCAGCAGCAGCAGCTTTCAGTGCAGCAGCTGACAGTGCAGCAGCAGCAGCAGCTGTACCACCAATAGTAGCGATGGTTGATTGGGGTTTATTATACAACCTGGCCAGCTCGGAGACACGCACTCCACTTTCATACTTATCAATGATCTTTTTCTTCATCTCTATTGTAATTCTCACCCTTATTGCTGTAGGGTTGGCACTAGAAGCTTTCTTGGGGCCCATGGTCACTTATTTTCCAGAAAAAGCACCGAAAACACTGTAATAATACGAAATATTCCGATTGTATGCTTGGATGTTACCGCGGAGGCTGGCTGGTAAACAATGCCACCGGCGGAACATGTGAGCGTGGCTCAGGCCGCACATTGGACGCGTCTCGGACGAAAATCGGTGAGCGGGTTTTTAAGCAGTATGTGAGGCAAAATTTTTGCGATTAAAACAAGCGGTATGCGGATTAATCGCTATGTGATGCCATCGTTATGCGGGGGTCCACTGTAGTTATATTCTTTTGCGAGTTATTACATTTTTTTTTTTTTAACACGTCAGTCGTCTCCCACCGAGGCAGGGTGAATCAAAAAGAAAGAAAATCTCCAAAAAGAAAATACTTTCATCATCTATCAACACTTTCACCTCACTCATACATAATCACTGTCTTTGCAGAGGTGCTCAAATACAACAGTTCAGAAGTTCCTCCAAACTTCCAATATCCCAAATCCCTCCTTTAAAGTGCAGGCATTATACTTCCCATTTCCCAGACTGAAGTCCAGCTAACCTGTTTTCTTTTTAGTAAGCTATTTGTCATCATTTTAAGGCATTATGTCTGGTGTACTTCAAAAACAGGGTTGTCACTGCTCTTGGAACCAATTAATGACATAGGGTTTACCTGGAGAGGGTTTCAGGGGTCAACGCCCCCACGGCCCAGTCTGAGACCAGGCCACATAGGGTGGGGTATGACTGTATTAATAATCCACAAATTGTGATGGAATGAGTCATAGTTATTGGTTTGGGAGTATCTAAACAATACCAAAATTGGTAGGTTTTAATAAAGTACATGGATAGGAAAAGTAGAGGTTGTGATTCTGACAAAAAATGAAGATTGATTTGAATGAGAAAGAGAGGTAACAGATTATTGAAAGGATATGGAGTGTTCATGGCTTATTTGAATTATGTAAATACCTATGAAAGAAATTGCTAAACTAACTTTAGAAGTCAGATTGAAAGACCATATTAACATTTTCAATTAGTTTTAATTTTATGCTATATTGCCTTGCTTTATTACTTTAATCATTACATTATTTATTAATTACTGTTTTTGTAACAGACATTCAGTTCTTTTCACACAGTTTTGCCATAATATATATTATTAAATAGATTCAGAGAAAAATTTGATAAAGGTATTAAATCTTGATTGAAGATGTGACAGAAGAATGCATTAATTCTGTACTAATCAATTAGAATAATTTTTATTTTTCACTATGATCATTTTTCTTTAAGTCAGACTCTGTAAAATACTTATTGACATTATGACTTATTGGTTGATCGTCTGTAAAGCCAGTAATAGACTGCAAGATCATTTATTTTGCCTGCTGTGCATCTCCACATTTACTCTCATTTTGCTGTCAGCATCATTCACTGTGCAGGAATCGAGCAACATTTAACTGCATTTCTAGGTTCCATTCAGATCTCTTAATAACGTGGAAAATATTACTTATTTACAGGTACAACATCAATTTTCTTGACCTTTGGTTCCAGAGCTTTTCCGGATTACTGATTTTTCCGCCTTTAGAGAGCGCAGTATTCCTTGGTCTTGGGGTTGGTTGACGTACAGTTTTGTGGTAAATACACTGCCACGGGAATTTCAGGTTCCTGCTCGTAAATTTGTATGGTTCCGGACCATCAGTGTCCGGAAAATCAATGTTGCATCTGTATATGGTTGGTTGAGTTGCTCCTCCCTGGTACATGGGATATGTTTAAGTGGCATGGTTTCCCCAGTATTCTTAGCGGAAACAGCAGTAGACTAAACTGAAGACATGCAATCCTACTGTGATATAATACTTAAATCTTTTCTTCCCTAGCTTACTGACATAGTAGTATTTGATTGGAAAAGACTAAATATACTCATTATGGTTCTCTTAGTTTTACAATGTGGCATTCCATATCTCAACAACTTAAGAAAAAAATGTGCTTTACAAATAGTCCTAGATAGATGGAATGAGATCCTAGAGGAGGTAGTGTGTGCTACAACATTTGGAACATTGAAAGTATACATATGGTAATCTACTGCAGTGAAGACTAGATATCAGAACCATAGCTCTTTTCCTGTAACTATTTTTTTTTTTAACATGTTGACTGTCTTCCCTGAGGTATGGTGACCTTAAAAAGAAGCACTTTCCCCATCATTCATTTTCAGAGGTGCTCAAATACAAAATTTCATGTCACTCCAAACAGCCAATGTCCCACTTCTTTAAAGTGCAGGCATTGTACTTCCCACCTCCAGGACTCAAGTCCAGCTAACCAGTTTCCCTGAAACCCTTCATAAAATATCACCCTGCTCACACTCCAACAGCTCGTCAAGTCCCAAACAGCCATTCGTCTCCATTTACTCCTATCTAACACACTCACACATGCCTGCTGTATGTCCAAGCCCCTTTCACACGAAACCTCTTTCACTCCTTCCCTTCAGCCTTTTCTAGGATGACCCTTACCCCTCCTCCCCTCCACTACACGAGTAATCACAAATATGTTGGACGTATTCCAGTTCGACCATGGCTGCATGATGATCTAGATGCCTGGATAAATAGACAGCAGCAGTCTCCCTATAGGTGTGCAGTTATATTTTTGGACAATTCTGGTTGTGATGTTGTCCTTGGCATTATACCATTTGTTCGAGAGTTGCTTCTCCGAGGAACCAGAGTAAGTTGTTGATTGCCAAGATATTCATAGTCTTAACTTTTTTCCTCTTTATTTTCTTTTACTATTTTTGTTATGTTTAAAATTTCTTCCTCTTTACTAGTCTTTTGAATATCTGCTGCTTGTCTAATGACTCATAAACACAGCTTAAATATTTTGAGAATACTACTTCTATTTCAAGTGGTTTATTTAATCATGTAATGATTTGGGGACCAGTATTTAGGTTCATGTTGAAGAAAATAGAGTCTACAGTACAATATTTTACTGATAATTTCTATTAAACAAATGTTTCTAGTGATGCACAGGGTGGGACACTTGAAGTTGTGAAGATGATCTGTAGCTTTAATGTTTGAGGATATTTTATATGTGGCTACCAGCACATGAAGATTGTGTTCCTAAAAGCAAGTAATGAATAAGTTTACTCACAAATATTCATATACATACAGTAAACCCTTAATTTATTGGACTAAGAGGGGAAGTAGGTGGCTGGTAATGGCAGTTGTGGTAGATAGACATGAGATTGTTTTTCTGTGATCATAACAATAAAGGACAATTTTGTAACCATTGGACTTCATCCATTGTTTCTAAATCAGTTGTGGAGTCTGTCCCACATTTCCAGAATCCATTAAATTGATAGTTTACTGTATATGAGATCCCAACTTACAAATGTGTCGCAGTCTTGGTTTTTCAACTTTGAGTTAAGTTTGTAAAGAAAAGAATGGTACAGAGGATAGTAATATTTCACATAGGTTTGTACTATGACTCAGTTGTAAAACTGTAATTTGTGTGCTTCATTTTGGTAAAAGTCATAAGATAAATATTATGTGCAGGTTGTGTTGTGTGCTAACAGCAAGCCAGCTCTGAATGATGTGACTGCTGAGGAGCTTACTATGCTTATGAAGCAAGTGACTGCTGTCTGCCCCATTATTAGTAAGCACTTAGAGAATTATACTCTATGTATACGAGAGTCTGGTCAAGCCTCACCATGCCTCGATCTTAGGTAAGTAGTACTGGCACCAAATATACAAATTGTAAACTCAAAATCATAAATATTTATTCAATAAAAAGAAAAAGTCAAGTATGGTTTTGGCACTGATATTTGGGAGTTGATGTGTCAGCGGATGGATTTATGAAGGATGAGGTTAATCATAGGATTGATGAAGGAAAAAAGGTGAGTGGTGCATTGAGGTATATGTGGAGGCAAAAAATGTTATCTATGGAGGCAAAGAAGGGAATGTATGAAAGTATAGTAGTACCAACACTCTTATATGGGTGTGAAGCTTGGGTTGTAAATGCTGCAGCGAGGAGGCGGTTGGAGGCACTGGAGATGTCCTGTCTAAGGGCAATGTGTGGTGTAAATATTATGCAGAAAATTCAGAGTGTGGAAATTAGGAGGTGTGGAGTTAATAAAAGTATTAATCAGAGGGCTGAAGAGGGTTTGTTGAGGTGGTTTGGTCATTTAGAGAGAATGGATCGAAGTAGAATGACATGGAGAGCGTATAAACCTGTAGGGGAAGGGAGACGGGGTAGGGGTCATCCTCGAAAAGGTTGGAGGGAGGGGGTAAAGGAGGTGTTGTGGGTGAGGGGTTTGGACTTCCAGCCAGCATGCGTAAGCATGTTAGATAGGAGTGAATGGAGACAAATGGTATTAGGGACCTGACAAGCTGTTGGAGTGTGAGCAGGGTAATATTTAGTGAAGGGATTCAGGGAAACCAGTTATTTTATATAACCAGACTTGAGTCCTGGAAATGGGAAGTACAATGCCTGCACTCTAAAGGAGGGGTTTGGGATATTGGCAGTTTGGAGGAATATATTGTGTATTTTTATACGTATATACTTCTAAACTGTTGTATTCTGGGCACCTCTGCTAAAACAGTGATTATGTGTGAGTGAGGTGAAAGTGTTGAATGATGAAAGTATTTTCTTTTTGGGGATTTTCTTTCTTTTTGGGTCACCCTGCCTCGGTGGGAGACAGCCAACTTGTTGAAAAAAAAAAAAAAATTAAAATTAATGCATTGTTGACATGAAGTTTAGCATTGTTTTATAGTATATCTGTGATTTATAGTAGTAGGTTGGTAGACAGCAACCGCCCAGGAAGGTACTACCATCCTGCCAAGTGAGTGTAAAACGGAAACCTGTAATTGTTTTACATGATGGTAGGATTGCTGGTGTCCTTTTTTCTGTCTCATAAACATACAAGATTTCAGGTACGTCTTGCTACTTCTACTTACACTTAGGTCACACTACACATACATGTACAAACATATATATACACACCCATCTGGGTTTTCTTCTATTTTCTTTCTAGTTCTTGTTTATTTCCTCTTAACTCCATGGGGAAGTGGAACAGAATTCTTCCTCCGTAAGCCATGCGTGTCGTAAGAGGCGACTAAAATGCCAGGAGCAAGGGGCTAGTAACCTCTTCTCCTGTATATATTACTAAATGCAAAAGGAGAAACTTTCGTTTTTCCTTTTGGACCACCCCGCCTAGGTGGAATACGGCCGGTTTGTTGAAAGAAGAAGAAGAAACATGCAAGATTTCAGGTACGTCTTGCTACTTCTACTTACACTTAGGTCACACTACACGTACATGTACATGTTTATTTATACACACTCGTCTGAGTTTTCTTTGATTTTATCTTAATAGTTCTTGGTCTTATTACTTTTCCTTTTATATCCATGGGGAAGTGGAATAAGAATCTTTCCTCCGTAAGCCATGAATGTTGTAAAAGTCAACAAAAATGCTGGGAACAATGGGCTAGTAACCCCTTTTCCTGTAATAATTACTAAAAAGAATAATAAGAAGAAAATTGTCAAAGTGGGAAGTCTGAATGTGCATGGATGTTGTGCAAATGATAAGAAAGAGATGATTGTGGATGTTATGAATGAAAAGAAGCTGGATGTCCTGGCTTTAAGTGAAACAAAGATGAAGGGGGTAGGAGAGTTTCAGTGGAGAGGAATAAATGGGATTAGGTCAGAGGTTTCAAATAGAGTTAGAGCTAAAGAAGGAGTAGCAATAATGTTGAAGGATAAGTTATGGCAGCAAAAGAGGGACTATAAATGTATTAATTCAAGGATTATGTGGAGTAAAATAAAGGTCGGATGCGAAAAGTGGGTTATAGTAAGCGTATATGCACCTGGAGAAGAGAGAAGTGTAGAGGAGAGAGAGAGATTTTGGGAAATGTTGAGTGAATGCGTGGGGAGTTTTGAACCAAGTGTGAGAGTAATGGTGGTTGGGGATTTCAATGCTAAAGTGGGCAAAAATGTTGTGGAGGGAGTAGTAGGTAAATTTGGGGTGCCAGGGGTAAATGAAAATGGGGAGCCTTTAATTGAGCTATGTGTAGAAAGAGGTTTAGTAATAAATAATACATATTTTATGAAGAAGAGGATAAATAAATATACAAGGTATGATATAGCATGTAATGAAAGCTTGTTAGATTATGTATTGGTGGACAAAGGTTGATGGGTAGGCTCCAGGATGTACACATTTATAGAGGGGCAACTGACATATCGGATCATTATTTAGTTGTAGCTACAGTTAGAGTAAGAGGTAGATGGGAGAAGAGGAAAATGGCAACAACAAGTAAGAGGGAGGTGAGAGTGTATGAACTAAGGGAGGAGGAAGTTCAGGTGAGATATAAGCAACTATTGGCAGAAAGGTGGACTGGTGCAAATATGAGCAGTGGGGGGTTTGAAGAGGGTTGGAATAGTTTTAAAAATGCAGTATTAGAATGTGGGGCAGAAGTTTGTGGTTATAGGAAGGTGGGTGCAGGAGGAAAGAGGAGTGATTGGTGGAATGATGAAGTAAAGGTTGTGATAAAAGAGAAAAAGTTAGCTTATGAGAGGTTTTTACAAAACAGAAGTGTTACATGAAGAGTAGAGTATATGGAGAGTAAAGGAAAGGTGAAGAGAGTGGTGAGAGAGTGCAAAAGGAGAGCAGATGATAGAGTGGGAGAGGCTCTGTCAAGAAATTTTAATGAAAATAAGAAAAAATTTTGGAGTGAGTTAAACAAGTTAAGAAAGCCTAGGGAACAAATGGATTTCTCAGTTAAAAACAGAGGAAGGGGAGTTAGTACATGGGAAGAGGGAGGTTTTCGGTAGATGGCGAGAATATTTTGAGGAACTTTTATATGTCGATGAAGAAAGGGAGGCAGTAATTTCATGCACTGGCCAGGGAGGTATACCATCTTTTAGGAGCGAAGAACAGGATGTGAGTGTGGGGGAGGTGCGTGAGGCATTACGTAGAATGAAAGTGGGTAAAGCAGCTGGAACTGATGGAATCATGACAGAAATGTTAAAAGCAGGGGGAATATAGTGTTGGAGTGGTTGGTATTTTTGTTTAATAAATGTATGAAAGACGGGAAGGTACCTAGAGATTGGCGGAGAGCATGTATAGTCCCTTTATATAAAGGGAAGAGGGACAAAAGAGATTGTAAAAATTATAGAGGAATAAGTTTACTGAGTATACCAGGAAAAGTGTACGGTAGGGTTATAATTGAAAGAATTAGAGGTAAGACAGAATGTAGAATTGCAGATGAGCAAGGAGGTTTTCGAGTAGGTAGGGGATTTGTAGATCAAGTGTTTACATTGAACCATATATGTGAACAGTATTTAGATAAAGGTAGGGAAGAAGTTTTTATTGCATTCATGGATTAGAAAAGGCATACGATAGAATGGATAGGGGAGCAGTGTGGCAGATGTTGCAAGTATATAGAATAGGTGGTAAGTTACTAAACGCTGTAAAGAGTTTTTATGAGGATAGTGAGGCTCAGGTTAGGGTGTGTAGAAGAGAGGGAGACTACTTCCCGGTAAAAGTAGGTCTTAGACAGGGATGTGTAATGTCACCATGGTTGTTTAATATACAGTGGACCCCTGGTTAACGATATTTTTTTCATTCCAGAAGTATGTTCAGGTGCCAGTACTGACCGAATTTGTTCCCATAAGGAATATTGTGGAGTAGATTAGTCCATTTCAGACCCCCAAACATACACGTACAAACGCACTTACATAAATACACTTACATAATTGGTTGCATTGGGAGGTGATCGTTAAGCGGGGGTCCACTGTATTTATAGATAGGGTTGTAAAAGAAGTAAATGCTAGGGTGTTCGGGAGAGGGGTGGGATTAAATTATGGGGAATCAAATACAAAATGGGAATTGACACAGTTACTTTTTGCTGATGATACTGTGCTTATGGGAGATTCTAAAGAAAAATTGCAAAGGTTAGTGGATGAGTTTGGGAGTGTGTGTAAAGGTAGAAAGTTGAAAGTGAACATAGAAAAGAGTAAAGTGATGAGGGTATCAAATGATTTAGATAAAGAAAAATTGGATATCAAATTGGGGAGGAGGATTATGGAAGAAGTGAATGTTTTCAGATACAGTGGACCCCCGAGTTTTGTGATTAATCCGTTCCAGAGAGCCCGCTGGAGGTTGAAATTCACGAAACTCGAAACCATTTTCCCCATAAGAAATTATGGAAATAAAATTAATCCGTTCCAGACACCCAAAAATATTAAAATAAAATATTTTTTTTTCAAATTAAATAATGATTTACATAATGAAAACAATCAGAAATCAAGTACATGCATTTAAAAAAGTAATAATAACATTACACTTACCTTTACTGAAGAGTTCTGGGTGGATGGAAGACGGGAAGAGGGGATAGGAGGAAGGTGTACACTACTGTTTGGAAGAAGAATCTTATTCCATTAGGACTTTAGGCAGCAAGTCCTTATCTGGGGTTACTTCCCTTCTTCTTTTAATGCCACTGGGAACAACTTGAGAGTCACTGGACCCCTGTTGCACAAAATATCTGTCCAGAGAGGTCTTTTTCTGGCATTTTTTAAGATTTCCCTGAAGTGGGACACAACACTGTCATTGTACATGTTGCAGATATGGCTTGTTTCAGCTTGGTCAGGGTGAAACTTTTCAACAAAACTTTGCAACTCATTCCACTTTGCACAAATCTCCTTAATCTTTGAAGAAGGCACCTCATCCACTCCCTCTTCCTCCTCCTCTGAAGCAAGTTCCTCGGCTGTGGTCTGATGCTGTTCCAATTGAAGCTCTTGCAGTTTGTCAGTGGTTAGCTCTTCCCTGTGGTCCTCCACCAACTCTTCCACATCCCTGTCAAAATCCCTCTGGATCGTGTTCCTCACTTTATTTACCAAAGGGCTTGCACTAGCTTTCCTTGGGTCCATGATGACTTGATTAGCAGTTGCAAGCACAAAAAACAATGGATTATTATGAAATGTATTGTATGAACCCACGGGGTGATGGTCACGTGTTGGTAAACAATGGCACACTGAGCGTGAATGGCGTGGGAGACTGGCTTGGTGTGTGCGGTGACGGGCAGACGGGTACCGGACAGTCGCTGAAACATGAGTCTTTTCAAGAAACTCGAGGCCAAATTTTTCCATAAAAACTCGCCGAAGGTCGAATTTCACGAAAGTCGAGGCTGCCGAAACTCGGGGGTCCACTGTACTTGGGAGTTGATGTGTCGGCGGATGGATTTATGAAGGATGAGGTTAATCATAGAATTGATGAAGGAAAAAAGGTGAGTGGTGCTTTGAGGTATATGTGGAGACATAAAACATTATCTATGGAGGCAAGGAAGGAAATGTATGAAAGTATAGTAGTACCAACACTCTTTTATGGGTGTGAAGCTTGGGTTGTGAGTGCAGCAGCGAGGAGGCGGTTGGAGGCAGTGGAGATGTCCTGTCTAAGGGCAATGTGTAGTGTAAATATTATGCAGAAAATTCAGAGTGTGGAAATTAGGAGAAGGTGTGGAGTTAATAAAAGTATTAGTCAGAGGGGCTGAAGAGGGGTTGTTGAGGTGGTTTGGTCATTTAGAGAGAATGGATCAAAGTAGAATGACATGGAGAGCATTTAAATCTGTAGGGGAAGGAAGGCGGGGTAGGGTTCGTCCTCGAAAAGGTTGGAAGGAAGGGGTAAGGGAGGTTTTGTGGGCGAGGGGCTTGGACTTTCAGCAGGCGTGCATGAGCGTGTTCAATAGGATTGAATGGAGACTAATGGTATTTAGGACCTGACGATCTGTTGGAGTGTGGGCAGGGTAATATTTAGTGAAGGGATTCAGGGAAACCGGTTATTTTTATATAGCCGGACTTGAGTCCAGGAAATGGGAAGTACAATGCCTGCACTCTAGAGGAGGGGTTTTGGATATTGACAGTTTGGAGGGATATGTTGTGTATCTTTATATGTATATAGACTTAAAGCCTTAAATCTCCACTCTCTGGAGAGGCATAGAATGAGGGGAGATATCATTGAAGTGTATAAGTGGATGACGGGCATAAACAAGGGAGATATTTATAAAGTACTGAGGGTGTCGAACCATGTAAGAACCAGAAATAATGGATTTAAGTTGGATAAATTTAGATTTAGAAAGGACGTAGGTAAGTACTGGTTTTCTAACAGAGTTGTAGATGCATGGAACAGTCTTCCCAGTAGGGTGATAAGAGGCTAGGACCTTGGGTAGCTTTAAGAAGAGATTGGACAAATATATGAGTGGAAGGGGCTGGGTTTGATTGGTGTCATTGGGTATGGGAGTTATTTCTTGGGTAGCTTTAAGTAGAGGTTGTTTTGATAAGGACCTGCCTCGCATGGGCCAGTAGACCTTCTGCAGTGTTCGTCCATTCTTACGTTCTTATGTTCTTATATGCTTCTAAGCTGTTGTGTTCTGAGCACCTCTGCAAAAACAGTGATTATGTGTGAGTGAGGTGAAAGAGTTGAATGATGATGAAAGTATTTTCTTTTTGGGGATTTTCTTTCTTTTTGGGTCACCCTGCCTTGGTGGGAGACAGCCGACTTGTTAAAAAAAAAAAAATAAAAACAAAAGTTAAACCTGTATAGGCCATACTGTGGTGTAGTGATGTGTAAGAATTGGTGCTAAAGCAAGTGCACAATTAATGTTGAAGTTGGAGCAATAGGTTAGAGTATGTTAACCCTTTGACTGTCGCGGCCATATATATACGTCTTACGAGGTACCGTGTTTGACGACGAGGTACCGTGTTTGACATATATACGTATACTCATAAATTCTAGCGGCTTCAAATCAAGCAGGAGAAAGCTGGTAGGCCCACATGTGAGAGAATGGGTCTGTGTGGTCAGTGTGCACCATATAAAAAAAATCCTGGAGCACGCAGTGCATAATGAGAAAAAAAAACTCCGACCGTTTTTTTTTTAATTAAAATGCTGACTTTGTGGTCTATTTTCGTATAGTATTTATGGTTGCATTCTCGTTTTCTTGGTCTCATTTGATAGAATAGAAAACATATTATAGAAAGAGGTGATTTTGATTGGTTTTACTATAAAAAGAACCTAGAAATGGAGCTCAAAGTAGGGGAAATGTTTGATTTTTGCCAATGTTCAAAAGTAAACAAATGATGTCATAGTCCAATAAATGCCCAACTAGCCATTCTAATATGCAGTCATGAATGGGTTGATGTTATTTATACATTTATTACAGTATTGCAGTAGTCTGCATAATAGTAAGTCTTCTATTTTTTGTTTGAATAAGAATTCAAAATAGAAAGCAAGAGTAATATCAGAGGGGCCTGGAGACATGACTGATGAGCAAAGAAAATGTTATTTTAGGGCCAGGAATGTTTGCATTGTTCATTCTGGACCTTATTTTGAAATTGTCATATTTTTTAGTTTTCATGAAATTGGCCAAATTGCAAATTTCTGACCACATTATTAGGTAGTTGAAATCAGTAAATGGGCAGTTTCTTGTACTCAATCGATAGAAAAAATGGAGTTCTAAAGAAATAACTATGAGTTTGGGCGACTGGAACAATGGAATTAGCCGAAAATAGGGCTCAAAGTGGGCAAAATTGCCGATTTGTAAACAGTGCCGAGGTCACTAACTTCACGAGAGCATAATTCCGTCAGTATTTCATCAAATTTCGTTTTTTTTGGTGTCATTACAGTCGGGAAAAGATTCTCTATCATTTCATAAGAAAAAATAATTTTTTTTTTTTAAATTTTGTGACACCAGGAGATGCCTCAGGATTGGGGGTTGCAACAGTCAAAGGGTTAAAAAGACAAAGAGCAAATTTGTGTTGAAGGTGGAACTTTTGGCAAGGAAGTCATACTCTGATAGTTAGGACAGTCTTTTAACAAATGGTGAATTGATAGCTCAGTCTGGCAATGTTAGCAGTGAGGTGTTGGGAATCTCTCCATGTTGTATCCATGAAGTGAGTTGTGCATCTAATTTGTAATCATGGAAATGTAGTTCCCCCAGCTAACAACACTGGAAAGATGGTGGCCAGGAAGCCAGTTGAGGCTTGAATGAAAAACCATATGTTATCCCAGATCAGTGTTGTTGCCAGTGACTTCAGAGTTATTGAGAGAGTACTGGAAAATAGTCTGAAAAAGGGACCCCTTGTGAAAGATTGGTAGGTTGTTAATGATGGATTGACTGGCTGAGTCTGTGTTCATTGCTATGGATATCAGTGTGTCCAAGGATCCAGCAAAAAATGACTTTTTCGTGGTTGCTAGAAATACAATAAAACCACTGTTGTCAGCAAAGTGCAAAGGGATGTGGGAAATCAAAATTCTGGATAACTTGTAACATACTTAGGAAATCTGAAATAAAATTGAATGAAGAGGGAAACGTAGTTGTAATGTTCATGATAGCGATGAGTATTGCATATAATTCAGCTGAGAAAATATTGGCTGACTCGAGTAAATGTCCTTGAATTACTCTGGAAAAATAGCTGCATGCACTATTCCATGTGGGGATTTGGATCTGTCAGTGTAAATTCCATGGGCATGAGTGTGTGATTAAAAATATTCGAGAGAGAGAGAGAGAGAGAGAGAGAGAGAGAGAGAGAGAGAGAGAGAGAGAGAGAGAGAGAGAGAGAGAGAAAGAGAGAGACAGAGAGAGAGACAGAGACAGAGAGAGAGACAGAGACAGAGAGAGAGACAGAGACAGAGAGAGAGAGAGAGACAGAGACAGAGAGAGAGAGACAGAGAGAGAGAGAGAGAGAGAGAGAGAGAGAGAGAGAGAGAGACAGAGAGAGAGAGAGAGACAGAGAGAGAGACAGAGACAGAGACAGAGAGAGAGAGAGAGAGAGAGAGACAGAGAGAGAGACAGAGACAGAGAGAGAGAGAGAGACAGAGACAGAGACAGAGAGAGAGACAGAGACAGAGAGAGAGACAGAGACAGAGAGAGAGACAGAGACAGAGAGAGAGAGAGAGAGACAGAGACAGAGAGAGAGAGACAGAGAGAGAGACAGAGAGAGAGAGAGAGAGAGAGACAGAGACAGAGACAGAGAGAGACAGATTACAAGTTTGTAGCAGGCATACGAGCCTTTGGGTATAGAGAGGGTAAATGTATATAGGGTGGACATTAAGGAAAATTAAGAGACATTGCCAGAGTTCGAACATGGGGATTGAAGGACCACAATAAATGTAAGTCTTCAATTATGCCATACATAAGAAGATCGTGAAGATCATGGAAGAGATAAAAATGATGACGGCAATGGGCATTATGTTGGTTTTGCATAGGAATATTTGCTTCTGTATACAGGCCTTCAGTTGGGGAAGGTTGTTTATGAGATCTACCATACTTGTAGGATGTGCAGTATGGAAGAATTTTGTATGGGCTTATCACTCAAACATTTAAACCTGCACAAGAAATTTAACATTGGTGATTGACAAAGGGATCAGTTTGTGGTGTATAATGAATGATTATAACAGATTAAAGACTGAGGGTACACATAAAAAAAAAAACACGTGAAGAAATGAGGCGTATAAAACTAATTAAATAACAAAGCTAATATGGAGAACTTTCAAATTAATGTTCATATTATTTTTCAGTCGTCTTCCACTTTCACTAGTGGATGAAATAGTGCAGTGGGGCTGTGACCTTGTTGTTATGGAGGGAATGGGGCGAGCTATCCACACAAATTTGCTCACTCCACTCACTTGTGATTCTCTCAAGCTTGCTGTCATCAAAAACAGGTGGCTGGCCCACAGGTATGTACAATGTGTTATCAAAGTTTTAAGAAAAACAACAGCATATTGTTAGCAGTATCAATTAATGAACAAGCGTTCATTAATTGATACTGTGTTTAACCCTTTGACTGCTTCGGCCATACATGTATATATATATACATCTTACGAGCCAGTGTTTTGGACGTATATATACTCAATAATTCTAGCGGCTTCAAATCAAGCAGGAGAAAGCTGGTAGGCCCACATGTGAGAGAATGGGTCTAAGTGGTCAGTGTGCACTGTACAAAAAAAATCCTGCAGCACGCAGTGCATAATGAGAAAAAAAAACTCCGCCCTTGTTTTTCGATTAAAACGCCGACTTTGAGGTGTATTTACCCATAGTATTTATGGTTGTATTCTCGTTTTCTTGGTCTCATTGGATATAACGGAAAACATGTCACAGAAATAGAAATGAGTTTGATTAGTTTCACGATGTAAACGACCTTGAAATTGAGCTCAAAGTAGCAGAAATGTTCGATTTTTACCAATGTTCAGGAGTAAGCAAATCACACCACACATCCAATACATGTCAACCGGGGAGTCTGATATTTTTTCACTAGTGCACTGATATTATTTATACCATTTTTACAATAATGCAGTAGTCTGCATAACAGTAAATCTTCTATTTTGTGTGAATAAAAAATCAAAATAGAAAGCAAGAGTAATTTAAGAGGGGCCTAGAGACATAACTAATGAGTAGAGGATATGTTATTTTAGTGCCAAGAATGTCTGCATTGTTAATTCTGGACCCTATTTTGAAATTGGCATCTTTTTAGATTGCTTGAAATTGGCAAATTGCCAATTTCTGACCACTTTATTGGGTAGTTGAAATCGGTAAATGGGCGCTTTTTTGTACTCGGTCGATAGAAAAAATGAAGTTCTAAAGAAATAGCTATGAGTTTGGTCGACTGGAACAATGGAATTGGCCAAAAATAGGGCTCAAAGTCAGCGAAATCACCGATGCGTAAATGTCGCCAAGGTCGCTAACTTCGCGGGAGTGTAATTCCATAAGTTTTTGATCAAATTTCGCACTTTTGGTGCCATTACCATCGGAAAAAGATTCTCTGTCATTTCATAAGAAAAAAATAATTTTTTTTTTTTTTTTTTCAAAATTTTTTTCGACATAGAATGAGAGTTTCAGAAAGGGGCTTGCGACAGTCAAAGGGTTAACTATTGTCTTTCTTCTGATGTGCCTGTGAGGCAGTTTTGATTCAGACTTTGCTTTTGCTACTGACATTTTGAAATTCTCACTTAACCTCTCTCCTCATCCTTATAGAATTTTTCTGGCTAATCTACTCTTGCTTGTCCTTTGCTTTCTTCTGGCTAATCTACTCTTGCTTGTCCTTTGCTTTCTATAGTGTTTCCATGTAATGTACTAGCCCATTGAGAGGAGCGATGGGCTAGTATCCACTTCTCATATATAAATTACTAAAATAAGAAGAAAGAAAGAAATGTACGAGGATATAATGGTACCAACACTCTTATACGGGTGTGAAGCATGGGTTGTGAATGCTGCAGTGAGGAGGAGGCTGGAGGCAGTGGAGATGTTGTGTCTAAGGGCAATGTGTTGTGTAAATATTATGCAGAGGATTTGTTGTGTGGAAATTAGGAAGAGGTGTGGAGTTAATAAAAGTATTAGTCAGAAGGCTGACAAAGGGTTGTTGAGGTGATTTGGTCATTTAGAGAGAATGGAACAAAGTAGAATGACTTGCAAAGCGTATAAATCTGTAGTGGAAGGCAGGTGGGGGTAGGGGTCGTCCTAGGAAAGGTTGGAGGGAGGGGGTAAAGGAGGTTTTTTTGTGCAAGGGCCTTGGACTTTCAGCAAGCATGTGTGAGCATGTTAGATAGGAGCGAGTGGAGACAAATACTTTTTATGACTCGACATGCTGTTGGAGTATGGTCAAAGTAACATTTATAAAGGAATTCAGGGGAAACCAGTAAGCTGGACTTGAGTCCTAGAGGTGGGAGTACAGTGCCTGTGACCTGAAGGGGAAGATGTTGATGTTGCAGTTTTTAACTGTAGTGTAGGTATGCTTCTGGCAAGACAGTGATGGAGTGAATGATGATGAAAGGGATTCTTCTTTTTCGGGTCACCCTACCTTGGTTGGAAATGGCTGATGTGTTAATAAAAAGAAATATGTAGTCTTTGCATTCTTCTGTATTTTTTAATATGAAGTTCTTATCTCTGTTGTATTTCCTTTCAAATTCCATGGGGAAGATGGTTATGATTCTCATTGAGTCATGCAAGTTGTAGGTAATTAAAATTGGGAGAGAAAGGGGCTAGTAGCCCCTTTTTCTGTATAAATTCCTAAAAAGAAATACAGTACAAGGAAATTTTGAAGTCAGGATGTTTGAAAATGCATGGAAATAGTACATATGTTTAGTATAGTAGTGCCATCACTTATGTATGGGTGTGAGACATTGTTATTAAATGATGCAACAAGGAGGCAGCTGAAATCAGTGGAGATATCATGTTTAAGATCAATGTGTGGTGTGAGTATTATGCAGAGAATAAGTGCATAAGTTTGAATATTATGTTATGGTATGATAGTTATAGTGCACTTTGAAGGAAGGGTGGAGATATGTTGCAGTTTTTGAACTGTAGTGTAGGCATGCCTCTGGCAAGATAGTGATGCAGTGAGTGATGATGAATGTTTCTTGTTTTTCGGGTCACTCTGCCTTGGTGGGAAACAGCCAATATGTTAAAAAAAAAAAAGGTATAATTCAAACAGTAGGGATGGGATTGCTGATATAGATTTTTTTTTTTTTTTTAACAAGTTGGCCGTCTCCCATCGAGGCAGGGTGACCCAAAAAAGAAAGAAAATCCCCAAAAAGAAAATACTTTCATCATCATTCAACACTTTCACCACACTCACACATTATCACTGCTTTTGCAGAGGTGCTCAGAATACAACAGCTTAGAAGCATATACGTATAAAGATACACAACATATCCCTCCAAACTGCCAATATCCCAAACCCCTCCTTTAAAGTGCAGGCAGTATACTTCCCATTTCCAGGACTCAAGTCCGACTATATGAACATAACCAGTTTCCCTGAATCCCTTCACTAAATATTACCCTGCTCACACTCCAACAGATCGTCAGGTCCCAAGTATCATTCGCCTCCATTCACTCCTATCTAACACGCTCATGCACACTTGCTGGAAGTCCAAGCCCCTAGCCCACAAAACCTCCTTTACCCCCTCTTTCCAACCCTTTCGAGGATGACCCCTACCCCTCCTTCCTTCCCCTATAGATTTATATGCTTTCCATGTCATTCTACTTTGATCCATTCTCTCTAAATGACCAAACCACCTCAACAACCCCTCTTCTGCCCTCTGACTAATGCTTTTATTAACTCCACACCTTCTCCTAATTTCCACACTCCGAATTTTCTGCATAATATTTACACCACACATTGCCCTTAGACAGGACATCTCCACTGCCTCCAACTGTCTCCTCGCTGCTGCATTTACCACCCAAGCTTCACATCCATATAAGAGTGTTGGTACTACTATACTTTCATACATTCCCTTCTTTGCCTCCATAGATAACGTTTTTTGACTCCACATATACCTCAATGCACCACTCACCTTTTTTCCCTCATCAATTCTATGATTAACCTCATCCTTCATAAATCCATCCGTTGACACGTCAACTCCCAAGTATCTGAAAACATTCACTTCTTCCATACTCCTCCTCCTCAATTTGATATCCAATTTTTCTTTATCTAAATCATTTGATACCCTCATCACCTTACTCTTTTCTATGTTCACTTTCAACTTTCTACCTTTACACACATTCTCAAACTCATCCACTAACCTTTGCAATTTTTCTTTAGAATCTCCCATAAGCACAGTATCATCAGCAAAAAGTAACTGTGTCAATTCCCATTTTGAATTTGATTCCCCATAATTTAATCCCACCCCTCTCCCGAGCACCCTAGCATTTACTTCTTTTACAACCCCATCTATAAATATATTAAACAACCATGGTGACATTACACATCCCTGTCTAAGACCTACTTTTACCGGGAAGTATTCTCCCTCTCTTCTACACACCCTAACCTGAGCCTCACTATCCTCATAAAAGCTCTTTACAGCATTTAGTAACTTACCACCTATTCCATATACTTGCAACATCTGCCATATTGCTCCTCTATCCACTCTATCATATGCCTTTTCTAAATCCATAAATGCAATAAAAACTTCCCTAACTTTATCTAAATACTGTTCACATATATGCTTCAATGTAAACACTTGATCTACACATCCCCTACCCACTCTGAAGCCTCCTTGCTCATCCGCAATCCTACATTCTGTCTTACCTCTAATTCTTTCAATTATAACCCTACCGTATACTTTTCCTGGTATACTCAGTAAACTTATTCCTCTATAATTTTTACAGTCTCTTTTGTCCCCTTTCCCTTTATATAAAGGGACTATACATGCTCTCCGCCAATCCCTAGGTACCTTCCCCTCTTTCATACATTTATTAAACAAAAGTACCAACCACTCCAACACTATATTCCCCCCTGCTTTTAACATTTCTGTCATGATCCCATCAGTTCCAGCTGCTTTACTCCCTTTCATTCTGCGTAATGCCTCACGTATCTCCACCACACTTACATTCTGCTCTTCTTCACTCCTAAAAGATGGTATACCTCCCTGACCAGTGCATGAAATTACCACCTCCCTTTCTTCCTCAACATTCAAAAGTTCCTCAAAATATTCTCGCCATCTACCTAATACCTCCCTCTCCCGATCTACTAACTCCCCTACTCTGTTTTTAACTGACAAATCCATACTTTCCCTAGGCTTTCTTAACTTGTTTAACTCACTCCAAAATTTTTTCTTATTTTCATTAAAATTTCTTGACAGTGCCTCTCCCACTCTTTCATCTGCTCTCCTTTTGCACTTTCTCACCACTCTCTTCACCTTTCTTTTACTCTCCATATACTCTGCTCTTCTTATAACACTTCTGCTTTGTAAAAACCTCTCGTAAGCTACCTTTTTCTCTTTTATCACACCCTTTACTTCATCATTCCACCAATCACTCCTCTTTCCTCCTGCCCCCACCCTCCTATAACCACAAACTTCTGCCTCACATTCTAATACTGTATTTTTAAAACTATTCCAACCCTCTTCAACCCTCCCACTACTCATCTTTGCACTAGCCCACCTTTCTGCCAATAGTCACTTATATCTCGCCCGAACTTCCTCCTCCCTTAGTTTATACACTTTCACATCCCTCTTACTTGTTGTTGCCACCTTCCTCTTTTCCCATCTACCTCTTACTCTAACTGTAGCTACAACTAAATAATGATCCGATATATCAGTTGCCCCTCTATAAACATGTACATCCTGGAGCCTACCCATCAACCTTTTATCCACCAATACATAATCTAACAAACTACTTTCATACGTGCTACATCATACCTTGTATATTTATTTATCCTCTTTTTCATAAAATATGTATTACTTATTACCAAATTTCTTTCTACACATAGCTCAATTAAAGGCTCCCCATTTACATTTACCCCTGGCATCCCAAATTTACCTACTACTCCCTCTATAACATTTTTACCCACTTTAGCATTGAAATCCCCAACCACCATTACTCTCACACTTGATTCAAAACTCCCCACGCATTCACTCAACATTTCCCAAAATCTCTCTCTCTCCTCTACACTTCCCTCTTCTCCAGGTGCATACACACTTACTATAACCCACTTTTCACATCCAGTCTTTATTTTACTCCACATAATCCTTGAATTTATACATTTGTAGTCCCTCTTTTCCTGCCATAGCTTATCCTTCAACATTATTGCTACTCCTTCTTTAGCTCTAACTCTACTTGAAACCCCTGACCTAATCCCATTTATTCCTCTCCATTGAAACTCTCCCACCCCCTTCAGCTTTGTTTCACTTAAAGCCAGGACATCCAGTTTCTTCTCATTCATAACATCCACAATCATCTCTTTCTTATCATTTGCACAACATCCACGCACATTCAGACTTCCCACTTTGACAATTTTCCTCTTCTTATTCTTTTTAGTAATCTTTACAGGAAAAGGGGTTACTAGCCCATTGTTCCCGGCATTTTAGTTGACTTTTACAACACGCATGGCTTACAGAGGAAAGATTCTTATTCCACTTCCCTATGGATATAAAAGGAAAAGTAATAAGACCAAGAACTATTAAGATAAAATCAAAGAAAACTCAGATGAGTGTGTATAAATAAACGTGTACATGTATGTGTAGTGTGACCTAAGTGTAAGTAGAAGTAGCAAGACATACCTGTAATCTTGCATATTTATGAGACAGACAAAAGACACCAGCAATCCTACCATCATGTAAAACAATTACAGGCTTTCGTTTTACACTCACTTGGCAGGACGGTAGTACCTCCCTGGGTGGTTGCTGTCTACCATTTAGAAAGAAGGGAGCAGCATAGGTTGATGAAGAGGGTGTATAAATCCTGGGTGGTCAGGAGGGTTAAGACTCATTATAGGGAGGGATGGAGGCTGTGAGTAGTAAAGTATTGAGTATTGAGCAAGTATGTGTGTGTGTGTGTGTTTGATTCGAGTCAGTGAAGACAAATAGTATTTGGGATTTAACTTGATGTTGGAGTAACACACAAATAACCCACACATAGGAGAATGAAACTTGTGTGACCTTTCAGTCCGACTTGGACCATTATAGAAAAAATGTATTTGCCAATGTCTTATATTTTCAGATGGATTATTTTAGCCTTGTACTGTGTTTAGATTTTTTGTCTTGCTCATGTACTTGATATTGTCCCAGTCATCAAAGGGCACATTAACTTCATTTCAGACACCTTCAGTGCTCTGATATGCATAATAAAACATAATGTATTAATAAATTTCAGTATCAATACAGTACACTGCAACTAGAAATACTAGAGCAAGTCTAGCATGACATGCTGAATGTATTATGAGCTTTGTAAAGATGTTATTGTTGTATGTATGTTATACTTAGTGCCCTTTACTTATGTCTAGATATTTTTGAAGACAAATATTGTATTTGAATGTGATTATTCTATAGGGTTATTTTTTTTATATTGTAGCACAATAACTTGCACAGATTTAGCTCTTTTTTATATGACTAACTGTAATGCAAAATATAGCAATATTATTCTGATAGGTGTCTTATATATTTCTTGCAGACTTGGTGGTGACATGTTTTCTGTAATGTGTAAGTATGAAACAGGAAGCAAAAAAGTCAGTGGAGAGTTCAGTATAACAAACAGTGTATCCACAGCTGCATCATAGGAACATTTTTCTTGAAGTTGGAGGTCGTGATATAAACTGTAAAACACATTAAAGTATAACAATGTAGTATGTATTTTTTTTTAAGATACAATAATGTACTTTGTTATACAGTCCATTGTACTGTACAAATAAAAAGAGGCACCACCTCTAGTAGTGACTGGGGACCTACAGCCTTGGAGAAGAGTGTAAATGTACTTCAGGAAGAAGTCGAGAGGTTTCTCCCTGGGGCTGTTTCAGTATTTTCTTCCCCCTACCAATCCTATATGAGATTTTTTAATATTATTGAAAAAACTGGGAATAAGAACAAGCATGACATCACAAAACATATATATTAAATACTTCCTCCAGCTCCCCTGTGGTGCATTGTGTGCCCAGCACGCTGCGTTTCCTCTGAATCACAACAATCTCTCTGGACCCCAGAGCTGGTTGCTCTGGGGTTCTTAGTTTTCTTGAGGAGTTTGTCATCTTCAGAAACTTAAGGGCACATCTGATCCTTTTGGAAAGAAGTTATAGGATAATGCCAGCTCCCTGTATATTGACATTCCGAGTCTCCCTGAAACTGGTGGCAACACCCTCTACAGCTTCATTAGTTGCTCTTAGGAAGCATAAAAAATGGCCCAGGATACAAATACTATGCTCCTCTGTCTGCCAGAAAATGTGGTATTGTACTGTTATTTTCTGGTAATTTACTGTCTTGTGTTGTATTACATTTTATTCTTAGTATATTCTGTATTGGTCTGCTGCATAAGGCATTTATTTATGTCCTGTAGCATCATTGATGCAGCAGATTAGGACAGTTTGGTACCACAGATTTTTTGTTTTGTAGTAAATCTTTCGATTTCATTGCCAACTGTTGTTTATACACCAATATTATATACAAAATTATCATACTGTTACAAACACACATGTACACACTGATAAGTGATTTTGCACACCTGGCTGAATCACATTCTATTATCTACAACTCTTTCTTCTTTCTTTCAACGTACCAGCCGTATCCCACTGAGGTGGGGTGGCCCAAAAGAAAAAACTAGTTTCTCTTTTTAAATTTAGTAATATATACAGAAGGGGTTACTAGCCCCTTGCTCCCGGCATTTTAGTCGCCTCTTACAACACGCATGGCTTACGGAGGAAGAATTCTGTTCCATTTCCCCATGGAGGTAAGAGGAAATAAACAAGAACAAGAACTAGAAAGAAAATAGAAGAAAACCCAGAGGGGTGTGTGTGTATATATATGCTTATACATGTATGTGTAGTGTGACCTAAATGCAAGTAGAAGTAGCAAGACATACCTGAAATCTTGCATGTTTATGAGACAGACAAAAGACACCAGCAATCCTACCATCATGTAAAACAATTACAGGCTTTCGTTTAACACTCATTTGGCAGGACGGTAGTACCTCCCTGGGCGGTTGCTGTCTACCAACCTACTACCTAGGTATCTACAACTACAGTGGACCCCCGCATAACGATCACCTCCGAATGCGACCAATTATGTAAGTGTATTTATGTAAGTGCTTTTGTACGTGTATGTTTGGGGGTCTGAAATGGACTAATCTACTTCACAACATTCCTTATGGGAACAAATTCGGTCAGTACTGGCACCTGAACATACTTCTGGAGTGAAAAAATATCGTTAACCGGGGGTCCACTGTATATACAAATATTTACATGTCCCACTTAGGTTTCTAGAAGTCCACGATTGTATGAGTGCCACCCCACACTGGTGACATATGAATCGTGTATCCTTCCGCTGTTGGGGTCATTTTGTGGTGATAGCACACACAACATACTTTTTCTGGGAATACTTCTTCTTTGGGACAGGTGGTACTGGTACCAGGTAGTGACAGTTAGTGATGATTCAGTCTGGCACTTCCCCCACTGGCTGTGGGTGTGGTTGGGGGACAAGTCACTGTTGAGGGGCAGGTACAGGTGTGGTACCATACTTTTTTGCTGTCTGTTTAACGACATTCAGGGAGAATTCTGCAAAACGTTATTTTCCAGTTTTTATTTTGTACACATTGAATGCATTGAGCATTACAATGTCTACAAGATGGAAAGCACTTTTATGTACCACTTGCAACTCCTATGCACACAGTCAATGAACCCTATCATCATGTCACACTTGTCAGCTAGTCGCATATTGTTTGTATAGTCGACGACAGCAGCTGGCTTGACGATACATTCATTGGTGTCCCAGTTCACTTTGTCTGTTTGTACCATCTCGTTTCTGTAGATGGTTGACAGCAATGTCATGTCCCGTTAGTCATGCTCCGTCAGTGCCATGATGTCTTTGGCATTAAATGCTTGCACTGCACCTTCAACACTGCCTCCACTGAACCTTGGCATATGTTTTCTATTCCTTCTCACTGTTCCACATATATCAGTACTGTTCACATGTAGGAAATCAGCGAGCATAGGGCTTGTATACCAGTTGTCTGTTTACAATGTATGGCCCTTGCCAAGGTATGGTTCCATCATCCTGTGAACATCACCAGAAATGCCGAACATGCGCCTGGTATTGTCAAGTGTGTTTCTCCTGGTGTATACAGTGACATCCAACACAAGACCACTCTCACAGTAATACATAACAAAAAGTTTTATTCCAAAGCGATTAGGTTTGCTCGGTATATATTGCTTGAATGACAGGTATCCCTTGAACAGAATCAAGGACTCGTCAACAACAATGTTCTTGAAGGGATAAAAGTATGCACTGAATTTCTACTTCATATACATAAACCTTCCTGGATTTTGTATAGAAGGTCATTTCTGTTGGGCATATTCCTGTCTGAGAAGTGTAACATTCGTAGCAACAGAGTGAATCTGTTGCAGGGAAGATCACAGAAAACAGGAGTACTGATAAAGTACTGTAGTATGTGGCCCAGTAGTTACATTCAAAGTTTATTCTCTATAAGGATTACAATGCTGAGTTTACAGAATTTGGTTATTGTGTGGTTTACATGTAGTAAAATGATTACAGAGTGTACCACTAGAACACCTAGCATGGCTAGGCATTTCGGGCAGACTTACATTGTTCTTATAGGTATGTGGCATAAGCATGACAGTGGCAAGGAATAAATGCATTTCAGCCACTGTTGTATCTTTCCACCTGGGCAGCTGTGACAATTCTGCAACCTCTGTGTTGTCCATGATATAGCGGTAATAATTGTTCGTCTGGGTCACTATCAAGTTCGTTATAGGCTTGTCAAAGTATAAATGGAAAAAGTCTAACTCTGTAGACTCATTCATTATGGGACATTCTGGGTGGATGCCACTCCCACTCGCATCAAAATCAAAAGGCTGTGGCACGAAAATACTTTGTGTCCCGTTCCACTGACGGTCACATTGTGCAGGGTGGACCTGTTGCATGGGGTGTGGGGAAGCAGGAGGAGGGATAGGAGTGGAAGCAGCACATAGTTGAGGGGGTGTCAGCCAGTCCTTTGTCTGTCCACCCACCGCTCCATGTGCTACAGGCACCGTGCCACCTACCTCCTCTTCCTCCATTCCTGCATATTCTCCTTCATGATCACTATCAGTATCAGTGGCTGGGGTTTAGGAGCGTGACCTCCCATGACCCTTGGGGACTGCATATGGCACACTGCCTGAACATAGGCGACGATGCCTAAACGTATGCTTCACTGGTGAATAAGGAATATAACCATCACTAGACGAATCCTTGAATGGCATAAAATCAGTCTCATTGTCACTTACATCACTTTCACTATCACTAAAACACTGGGAAAATGATGTTTATACATATTTAAAAATTATTTGTCCCAAAGGAAAAAAAAGAGAATAAAGGGAAATACTTATTATATAAGATAGAGAAGCAGCAGTAGTAAAAATGAAGGATGATATGGAGCTTTATGGTGTACATATTTTATTTTCAACACTCGGGCCATCTCCTACCAATGCAGGGTACCCCCGAAAAAAAAGCCCCTTACCATCATTCCCATAATCACTGTCTTTTGCGGGGAAAAAGGGGGAAAGCAGTTCAGATGTACTAAAAAGGGGATATCCCAAAACCCCCCCTTTAAAGTAATTTTATTTTCCACCCCCAGGGCCAAGCCCGGGTAACTGGTTTCCGAATCCTTTTACAAAAAAATTCCCTTTGACACTCCCAAAAGCTCTTCAAGACCCAAAAAACATTCACCCCCACCCACTCCCTAAATTTTCCCGGTCATATGTGCCGGTAAAGGGGGAAAAGTGTTATTTTTCTTTTATTTTTTATTTTTTGGGTGTGAGGGGACCCTTTTGGGGTTTAATTTTTAACTCCCCTTTTAGGGGCCGCTCCGTAATCTATGGCTTTCCCCGTTGGTGTCCAAACCGGGATTTCCCCCAAAATTCTTCCGCCCAAAATTTAAACGGGTTTTTAAAGGGACATGGAGAGAAACGGGGCTGGGGGGGGTGGGGTGTAAAAAACAAAAAAATTTGGGGCCCCCATAGCATTGTGGGAATCGGGTCGAATTTAAAACCCCTTTTTCCCCGCCGCCAAATCGCTCTCACCCTCGGAAAATTGGGGCTCTCCTCTTCCTATCTTGAAGTTTTTGACACGATGGAAATGAAATGAAGATGAATTTTATGGCTTTTACCAGTTAGTGACCCAAAAAAAGACCCAAAAAATCGATAATGGGGGCAGAAAACCCCCCCGATCCTCCAACCCCCCACCCTGGTGTAAGGGGCCTGACTCCCCGGTCGGTTTTCCCCCAAGAAGAAAGTTTAAATTTTGGCCGGGGCCCCGGCTTCAGTAAATGATGGGTAAGTGGCGTGGGGTTTTGGATTTTTTTTGGGGCCCACAATCATTCAGTAGTGATAGTGAGGGAAACATATTCACCAATGAAGCTTGGGGAGCCACCACATGCGCCGGGGGTTTTCTGTTGGGCCCAAGGGACTGAGTACATCCCAGAGTACATTCCCCAAAATGGCCCTGCCACCATTTTATTTGTGATATAGAGGATGGGTGTTTGGTTTCACTTCATGGATAGACCAAAAGGCACAGTGGATGGTGGAGTGAGGTGGTAGTGGCACCCCCCCAGGACTCCGGCCCCCCTGGGACCCCCGCTGCTGACTCGTCAGTTCAAGGGCAAAAACGGGGGCGTCAGCCCCACCAAAAAAACCACAACCACCCCGCACAACCAGCCTATGATGTCCAGTATCCACCAGCAAACCGATTGGGGTTGGCAGCAAAACCCAATTTTTTTCCCCCTCACCACTTTTATGACTCTCAAAAGTGGGAATTTCCCACTTGTCCCCGGAAACCCGGCCAATGAACTGGGTTTTGAATTATTCTTTTACCACCCGATGGAAACTTTTGGGCGGGGAAAAGTATTTTTAGGCCACCATGGAAATCTTCCTCATATCCCCCAAAAAAAGACTCACAGGTGGAAAAAGGGGCATTTTTTGCAAAAAAGTATTTCTTTTTTCAACAATAATGCTTATGCCTCATGTTATAAGCATAATATAAAAACATACCCGGTCCCAGGTTTTACCAAATTTTTATCCCGGTCTTCAGTGGAAAACATCCAGGGAAAAGGTTTATCTTACTTTACGTATGTTGCCCTTTTCTGACAAAAACCGGCCTTTACAAAGGGGGACAGGTTATACAAGATTTGGGAAAAGTTTTCATGATCTCAAACAAAACAGCATATACTTTTATCCATTCAAGAATCTTGTAATTGGTAAGGGCTTTTATTTTTTTCAAAAGGGGAAGTCATTCAAACAGTATATCCGAGCAAAAAAACGTTTGGGATAAAAAAATTTTGTACCTTTACTTTAAGTGGCTTGGGGTTTTGGGTATTGTTTTTTTTATACCCAAAAGGGAAGGGGAAAACATTGAAAAAAAAAAAGATGTTATTGGGATCTCAGGGGCGTAGTGAAAAACAGTGGCCCCCTTATCTTTGTAAAGGGGGATCTTTTATACCATAACTGGCCCAAAACCCATTATCAAAATGATTTCAGCAGTGAACAAGACAAGTGGGGTGGCACAGGTTTTTCTAATTAAACATATGCCCCGGCTCAAGCAGGGGGCCCAGTGGGGGAAGGGGACGGGGGCCCAAAGACATCCTGGCATTAAGGGGGGCATGACAAACCAGGGTGTCACATTGTTGACAACCATTCACCTAATGAAATGGAAAACCCGTGGCAAATTGATCCCGGGGGCTAATGAACGGATTAAAACCAGTGACAGTGATTGATTATTTCACAAAAAATGCGCTTTTGGTTGACAAATTTCATGCAGATTGGTTTTGTTGACTGTGTTTGAAGAGTTCAAATGGTCTGAAATTTTTTTTCCATCTCATGGACATTTTCTATGCTCAATTTCATAAATGTAACCCAAAAAAAGACGGGGAAAAGACCACCTATGGCAATTTTGTTTTGTTTGGGATTTAGACAAATATAATAATCCCGGAAAAACACCTGCCAAAACAACAAGGTCCCCCGAATTACCAGGATATCCAAGCCTTTTAGGGGGGAAGGTGATCATTTCATAATACAGCTTCCCTTTAACTCAGAAGAAATTTGCTCAGAAGAGATGCATTGTCTGTGCACAAACAAAACAAATGCAAAAAAAGGACTTAAAGACACTGGGTTTTTTGTGAGGGGAAAATTGGGGGCCCCGTGCATGGTGCCTTTTTTCCCCAAAGGGGGTTCCACGGGCCCCAGTTCAAAACCATGTCCAGTGATTGTAAAATGTAAATATATGATAGAACATTAGTATTATACAAGTTTTGTGCATGTTTATTGTAATAGAAAACCAGGTTATCATAATTTCCTAAAATGATGAATACATAAGGCAATTTCTAATTCATGAGTGACTAAAATCTACTGGTCATCCAATCTCTTTCAAAGCTTGTATTAATGTCCACACATGATAAGCAATAGATATAATCAGATACAGTGGGGACCTGTACTTAGCTCAGTGGTGACTTGTACTTAGCTCAGTGGTGATCTGTACTTAGCTCAGTGGTGACCTGTACTTAGCTCTGTGAAGATTTGTCCAGTGTGTTCTCTGTGAATCTGCATAAGATGTCCTCTCTTGAGCAACTCTACCAGCAGCTAAAAGAGGAGCTTAGGATTGCTAAGCTTGAGATACGGCGACTGACGGAGGAAAACAAAAGGATTCGAAGTAATCCTCCTGTTGCGAGTCCTCAGGTCAAGAGAGGAACCTGGTCAGTGGCCGGCCAACATGGAACGAAGCTGAAAATCAAGAAGACTGTTGGAGTGGCGGAAACAACGAAGATCCAGAAGACTCCTGTGGAGACTTCCAACTCATTTTCGGTGTTATCAGACGAATGTGTGTTGTCTACTGGAAACGTCACTATGAGTACCGAGGAATCATTGGCAGAGGTGAGTGAGTTGACATCCCTTGAAACCCCAACGAAGACCATCGAAAACGTCTCTACGAACTCCACCAGTGAAGGTAAGAACATTGTTTTAGTTGGGGACAGTCAAGTGAAATTTATGGATAGGGCATTTTGTCTTAGGGACAGGAAGAGGAGACAGAGGGTATGTTTTCCAGGGGCTGGGATGGGGGATATTGTTAGCCGACTGGACAACATCATGAAAGGTAATGGGAGCAATCCTATTATCTGCCTCAGTGCGGGAGGCAACGATGTTGGCAGACGTAGGAATGAAGACCTGATTAGCAGGTATAGGACAACAATAGAGATAATTAGGAAGAACGGTGGGAACCCTGTGATATGTGGCATTTTGCCCAGGAGAGGAGTTGGAAATGAATGGTTGTCCAGGGCAATTGGTGCCAACTGCTGGCTGGACAAACACTGTAAGGAAAATGCAGTGACATTCATAGACAACTGGGAAATGGCAGAAATGACATGTATGCCAGGGATGGGGTTCACTTATCTAGGTTTGGGGTGGGAGCACTGGCTAACGCAGTGGAGGGAGCCGTTAGGTCTTTAAACTAGAAATAGACAGTGGTATGGGTTTTCGTGGAAAATCAATGTATTCTGAGTGTAGCGACAGTGTGAGTTTTAAGGAAACCAGTTATAGGAAGAATTATTGGTGAACATAGGAAAGCCAATGGCATTAGATGATAAGGAGAGTAACAGGCATAGTGGAGGAACAAAAATCAGCAGGAAGAAAAAAAGAGGAGGGTTTCTGAAAATATATTATACTTACAGTTGTAGTGCGAGAAATAAGATGGACGAATTGAGATTAGTTGCAGGTGCGGGTAACATTGATGTTTTTGCCGTAACCGAGACGTGGCTTAATATGAAAAATAGGGACATGCCTGCTGAATCTCACATTCAGGGTTTTAAATTGTTCCAAGTAGACAGAAATATTGGAAAGGGAGGTGGGGTGGTACTCTATGTCCGAGATTGTTTAAATTGTTGCATAAAAACTGGTATAAAGTCCAAAACACATACCGAGTCTGTTTGGGTAGAATTTTCAGAGGGGCATGAAAAATTGATTTTAGGTGTGATATACCATCTCCCAAACTTGGACAGAGACCAAGGAAGACTACTGTGGGAGGAAATTGTTAAGGCCACAAGGCACGATAATGTTGTAATTCTTTTAGACTTTAATTTTAGTTAGATTGACTGGAATTTTTTGACAGGAAATTTAGAATCTAATGACTTTTTAGAAGTAGTTCAGGATTGTTTTTTGAAGCAGTTTGTGACAGAACCTACAAGGGGTAACACCCTGCTTGACTTGGTTCTGGCAAACAAGGAATCACTTGTTAATAATTTAAAAATTTCAGAGGAACTTGGCACAAGTGACCACAAATCAATTACATTTAGCATTGAATGGAAGTATGATATTAGGGATAACTCAGTAACAGTCCCAGATTTTTGCTTAGCAGATTACAATGGGCTTAGAGAACACTTACCATCTGTTGACTGGGGTAACGTAGAAAGCTATCAATATGAGAGTTTTCTAAACACTATACATGCTGCCCAGAGAACATTTATCCCGTATAAAGAAATTAGATCGAATAGAAATGACCCAAAATGGATGAATAATAGGCTCAAATATCTTTTAGGATAGAAAAAAGGAATTTATAAGTGCATCAAAAGAGGTGAATCATTATATTGACATTAAGAGGGACATTAAAAAGGGGATAAGGAAAGCTAAATGGGACTATGAAATTAAAGTTGCTAGGGAATCAAAAACTAACCCGAAAAGCTTTTTCCAGGTTTATAGAACAAAAGCTAGAGATAAGATAGGTCCCCTTCAAGATAGCTCTGGGCATCTTACTGACAAGGAGAATGAAATATGCTCTATTCTTAATAATTATTTTCTCTCAGTTTTCACTCAGGAGGACACTAACAATATCCCAGTAATAAATTTTTATAGTGGGCTTGAAGACGATAAATTATGCAATATCATAGTCACTAGCGAAATGGTTATCAAACAGATAGACCGACTGAAGCAAAATAAATCCCCGGGCCCTGATGAACTTTTTTCTAGGGCTCTTAAGGAGTGTAAAAATGGAACTTTGTGAACCATTGACTAATATTTTTAATATTTCTCTTCAAACAGGTGTAGTATCTGATATGATGGCTAATGTAATTCCTATTTTTAAAGCAGGGGACAAGTCGTTACCGTCAAATTACCACCTAATAAGCCTAACCTCAATTGTTGGCAAATTACTAGAGTCGATTATAGCTGATATTATAAGAAGCCATCTGGATAAGCATAGCTTGATTAATGATACTCAGCATGGATTCACGAGGGGCCATTCCTGCCTAACTAATTTATTAACCTTCTTCAGTAAAGCTTTTGAGGCTGCTGATCATGATAAAGAATTCGATATAGTTTATTTAGATTTTAGTAAGGCTTTTGATAGAGTACTGCACCAGAGACTGTTAAAAAAAGTGGCAGCTCATGGCATTGGGGTAAAAGTGCTGTAATGGATCGAGTCATGGCTCACTAATAGGAAGCAGAGAGTATGCTTAAATGGGGTTAAATCCAAGTGGGGATCTGTAACAAGTGGCAAACCACAGGGATCAGTCTTAGGCCCGTTGTTGTTTATAATATATATCAATGACCTTGATGAGGGTATTACTAGTGATATGAGCAAATTTGCCGATGACACAAAGATAGATAGGATAATTGATTCAAACGTAGATGTTAGGGAACTTCAGAAGGATTTAGACAAACTCTATTCTTGGTCAGAAAAGTGGCAGATGCAGTTCAATGTAGATAAATGCAAGGTTCTGAAGCTCGGGAGTGTCCATAACCCTAGCACTTGTAAGTTAAATGATGTAGAACTTAGTCATACAGATTGCGAAAAAGACTTGGGGGTTATGGTGAGCAGCAACCTTAAACCAAGACAGCAATGCCTAAGCGTATGTAATAAGGCAAATAGATTATTGGGATTTATATCAAGAAGTGTAAGCAACAGAAGTCCAGAGGTTATACTGTAGCTTTATACATCATTAGTAAGGCCTCACCTAGATTATGCAGCTCAGTTCTGGTCTCCATATTACAGAATAGACATAAATTCGTTAGAAAACATTCAGCGTAGAATGACTAAACTAATACATAGCATTAGAAATCTTCCTTATGAAGAAAGATTGAAGACTCTTAAATTACATTCACTTGTTAGATGAAGAATGAGAGGAGACATGATCGAAGTGTATAAGTGGAAGATGGGTATTAATAAAGGGGATATAAATAAGGTCTTGAGGATATCTCTCCAAGAGAGAACCCGAAGTAATGAATTTAAATTAGATAAGTTTAGATTTAGAAAGGATGTAGGAAAGTATTGGTTTGGAAATAGGGTAGTTGATGAGTGGAACAGTCTACCTAGTTGGGTTATTGAGGCTAGGACTTTGGGTAGTTTCAAATTTAGGTAGGATAAATACATGAGTGAGAGGGGTTGGATTTGAGTGGAACTTGCATATCAGAGCTTATTTCTTGGGGAGCATTGAAAATTGGGTTGGGCAAATGTTTTGTTAGTGGGATGAATTGTGAAGGACCTGCCTAGTATGGGCCAACAGGCCTGTTGCAGTGTTCCTCCTTTCTTATGTTCTTGTTCTTAAGTTTGAGTCTTGTCATCTATGCCTTTCTACATCTTTCAGCCTCATTTCTGTTGTCCTTCCCTAGTATACAAAATATTTGAGTCCTTTCACATATTATTATCAGCTGTTTTTGCCACCCCCAGTGACCTTACTGGATAGAAACTTCGTCTTATCTAGCTGGTCTACTGTAGAGACTGTCCAGGTGGGTGGAATTACCAGAGGGGACACAAAACTGCATCCAGTATGTATTTCAAAATATTGACTGCTGCTGTTATTATAAGCCAACTCAGTAAGCAAAATTCTGACCTCTTCCCTTCTACTGTCTCTGTCACCTCTGCCGAGTAGCACTACACGTCCCCGTACGAGGTAATGTAGTGCTACATGATCCTTATGGGGTCATGTAGCACTTTACATGAATTTCTTAATAATATGAGAAATGAGCACAATGACAAAATAACTATTCAATTTTCAAGGCAATCTAAGAACAGTAATAACCAAGTGTAAGCATATTTTTTTTAGCAAAAGACTTTCTTTACTAATGTAATAATTCTGTAGCAAGGAAGAATATGAAAAGCATTTATCTTTAAATATTTAGTAAACATTTACAATACCATATTTAAAAAAATGTTAAACAATATAAAGCATTGCACAGTAACATAAATCCTAATATTTGATTTTATAAAACCTGATATTTAATGCATAAAAATTTTACATCCTTTTCATGTAGTCAGACCTACACTGCATTACAAACTTAATTATAAGCATCAAAATTACCTGAAGATAAATAAGATAATTTTTGTTCAAAATTCTCTGTAAATGCAGGTCAGTGTTAAATTATAACATCAGTGAAAAATCTTTATCTTGATATATCACCGTGCAAGGACTGCAGTAGAGCAAATAATTTAAATTACATACAAGAAGAAGGCAAGACAGCACATAAGGCACAAACTTTGCCCAAAATTGTTAACACTTCAGTTCTAAATTCACAACATTTTAGAAAACTCCACCTTCTTCAAGTGCATCATCTTCTTCATCAAGATAATTATCACCATTATCAAAGTAGTTGTTTACATAATCCGTCCCTTCATCTAGTTCTTCATCAGCTTCTTCTAGTTCTTCAAATGTCTCACCTTCAGCTTTATCTTCATCTTCTCCCTCCTCATTTTCTTCAACACCCTGAGTAGCTTCTTTTTTTTCTAATGCTTCAAGTCTTTCACTAACATTAACATCTTTGGTTTTGAGTTTTTTAACATTAATTTTTGTTAAACAAGCCTTTCTCTTTTTACTTGAGGCAGACAGCGTAGAGGGATGGAGTTCCTTTGGAAATCGTGACCAATTGAGTGTTAATCGTCCCCGATGGCTAGCCAGTAGCTGGTATCTGTCTGAGTACCTCTCAATGTCAGGTCTCTTGACCCCAGGTTGAATATAATATTGAGAATTCTGCATGTGTTCTCTATACTCTTTTTTAACTACCAATAGATAGGACTCTGCTAGATTCTTCTCTTGGGTTGGTTGAACAGGACGGAATTCCAGAGGAGGATATGTTTCAGGGGGGCCAACAACTCTCTCAGGTAGAGCTTCACCTTTCTGCACACCAAGCTGCTCTAGGGTCATCCCCCGGCCCCTGCCTCTACCACCACGTCCTCGGCCACCCATCCTGCTTCTTATGAAAACAATACTGTTTCAGGTAAATAAATCTAATCTCTCTTATATACAGTAGTAATATACATGCCTTCAAGAATGACAGTTAAACCTTCATAATTTTTTATACTACATATGAAAAAAAATTATGGCAAAAGAACAATGTAACTTTAGAGATACTGTATACACAAGTTAACTGCTTCTAGTAAACTACACATTCCAGAAAATATAAAGGTATTATTAGAATAACATGACAAATGAGTGTAAAAGAGCTTTGATGCACATATAGCTACAGTATATCAAAAGTGATACTGTAGTAAAAGTGCTTTTCCCTTGTGTTAATTTAGTTTGTTACTAATGGCTTCTCTTTGGTAACAGTGGCACTTTCTTCTTCATAGTCTGCAAAGTCCTCCTGTAAAAAAAAAAAAAAAGTCAATAATTACCCACATTCTAGGAACATTCCTAAGCTATTCTAACTAATATTGTATTCATGGGAAAGTTCAAAACCCTTAAGGGTCATACAGCGCAATCCATTCTGTTACTGTATGCTATTCTCACTCTTTGAAAAAGCACATTTAAAATAAGAATATGAAAAATACAGGACTGTCATAATCTCTGCACACTCCTATGCACAAGTACAAGATACTGTAGTTGGAACATATTGCTGACTGTTGTTTATAGAGAGAACAATCTTCCTACATTAAAATTAATATACATACAGCCTCTCCTCAGTTAACGACAGAGTTCCGTTCCTAAGACCACGTTGTTAAATGAATTCGTTGCTAAGTGAGAAGCATACTATAATAGTTTGTGTCAACCATCTTTGATATTGTTTAAATGTCACCTTTGCAGCATTTATAACATTTCTTGTATATTTTTAAATGTTTATACAGTAGTGTACTTTATATTGAAATAAACAGAATAGAGGAAAACAGCTTTAATATACATTATTTAAGTACGAATACTAGTCAGAGAGCCCGTTGTAAGCCTGAGGCATCGGTAAACCAGTACGTCGCTAAGTAAGAAGAGGCTGTACTAAGAAAAATTTAAAAAAAAACTTGATTCACTGTACTGTGCTGTATTATGAATAAAATACATGTACTGATATATGGTAACTCAACCAATACCCCAATACCCATATCTAGAGCTAAAGATTTAACATTAAATTTTTTTATTTCTTTTTATGCTGTACAAAAATAATGTAGTTTACATGTAATAAAACATTGTCAAGCACAAATGAAAGCCACTGGTATGCAAATGCATTCTGGCCAAACTACTTAACACATTATAATCACATCCATCATTTTTTTTTTTTTGCTACTGTCATATTTAGCATGACAAATTAAGGAAGCCTATACTGACTTCATGCTGTAAAAGGATAGTAATGTATCTTCTTTAAAGCAGGCTGTATTACTGTGATAAAAATATAATAATCAGCAGCTGATGGTGTTGATCATTATTGTTATTTTTTATTAACACATTGGCCGATTCCCACCAAGGCAGGGTGGCCTGAAAAAGAAAAATTTTCATATACAGTGGTCCCTCGTTTTTCGTAATTAATCCGTTCCTGGAGCCGTTACTATAAACGAAATTTACGATTTACGAATCAATTTTCCCCATAAGAAATAATGTAAATACAATTAATCCGTTCCTGACACCCAGAAGTATTAAAACAAAAATTTTTTTTACATGAAATATACATGTAGTACATAAACAATACAATGGGAAATGATGAATGAAACATTAACAGCATAACACTTACCTTTATTGGAGATTCTTCTTAGTGTATGGGAGACTGGAGGAGGAGAGTGGATTGTTTATAGTTTGGAAGGGGGAATCCCCTTCCATCAACACCTCAGGTACCATTTGCTTTTCTGGGGTTGCTTCTCTTCTCTGTTTCTTAATGCCACTAGGACCACCTTGAGAGTCACTGGAGTCCTGTCTCGCAAAATAACTGTGGAGAGAGCTCTGTTTCTGGTGTCTCTTTAACACTTCCCTAAAGTGGCCCAAGACTTTGTCACTGTACATGTTGCCAACCTGGCTTGCAACAACCTTGTTTGGGTGATGTTTCTCCATAAAGCTTTCCATCTTACCCCACATAGTAAAAATCTCTTTAATTTCTGAAGAAGGCACCTTCTTCCATCTCTCTTCCTCCTCCTCTGCAGCAAGATTCTGAGCTGCGATGTGTTGCTCTTCCTGCTGAAGCTCTTGCAGCTCCTCAGTGGTGAGCTCTTCATTGTGGTCTTCCACCAATTCTTCCACATCCTCCAAACTCACATCCAACCCCATGGAACTCCCCAGTGCCACAACTGATTTTACAACAGACATAGGCTCATTAGGGTCAGTCCCAAATCCTTCAAAATCCCTCTTGTCGACACAATCTGGCCACAATTTTCTCCAGGCAGAGTTCAAAGTCCTGGTAGTCACTCCCTCCCAAGCCATACCTATAAGGGTTATGCAATGGAGGATGCTGAAGTGTTCTCTCCAAAATTCCCTTAGGGTCAAGTGAGTGTCTGTGGTCACAGTCAAGCACCTGTGAAACATTGCTTTTGTGTAGAGTTTTTAAAGTTTGCAATAACCTGCTGGTCCATGGGTTGGAGGAGAGGAGTGGTATTCAGGGGCAAGAACTTTACTGTGATGACCCCAAACTCCTCGAAAATTAGGTCATCTAAGTTTGGAGGATGAGCAGGTGCATTGTCCATTACTAGCAGGCACTTGAGATCCAATTTCTTTTCCAGGAGATACTCCTTCACACTAGGGCCAAACACTTCATTGAACCACTCGACGAAAATTTCCCTCGTGACCCATGCCTTACTATTAGATTTCCAAAACACACAATTTACTCTTCATAGCATTGTTTTTCCTGAACACTCTGGAATTTTCAGAATGGTACACTAGTAATGGCTTCACTTTGAAATCCCCACTAGCATTAGCACAACATTAGCGTCAACCTGTCTTTCATAGGCTTGTGTCCTGGCACTGCCTTTTCCTCTTGTGTAATGAAGGTCCTCTTTGGCATTTTCTTCCAAAAGAGGCCTGTTTCATCACAATTGAACACTTGTTCAGGTTTCAGTCCTTCAGCCTCTATGTACTCCTGGAATTCATGCACATATTTTTCAGCTGCCTTGTGGTCCGAACTGGCAGCCTCACCATGCCTTACCACACTGTGTATGCCAGTACGGTTCTTAAATCTCTCAAACCAGCCTTTGCTGGCCTTAAATTCACTCACATCACCACTATTTGCAGGCAATTTCTTTACCAAATCTTCATGCAACTGCCTAGCCTTTTCACAAATAATCGAAGTCATAAGAGTATCTCCTGCTAATTGTTTCTCATTTATCCACACCAATAATAACTTCTCAACCTCTTCCAGTACTGGTGATCTCATTTTTGTCAGCATAGTTACTCCCTTTGCAACAACAGCGTCCTTTATTTCCTTTTTCTTGGCCACTATGGAACATAAGGTTGTGTAGGGTTTCTTATACATCCTGGACAGTTCGGCCACACTTGTACCACTTTCATATTGTTCAATGATGGTTTTCTTAAATTCAATCATATTTCTCACCTTCTTTACTACAGGCTTGGCACTAGGAGCTTTCCTTGGAGCCATGGTAGCTTATTTAGTACTTGCAAGCACTAAAATAAATGGAATATTATGAAATATTTCACTGGAGCACATGAGGGGACCTTCGCTCACTGGTAAACAATGCCAGACTGGCTGCCACCCCGGCTGACGCCGTGGGTACGCGTCCCGGACGAACTACAACTCGCGAGTCAACCAATGAAAAGCGAGTCCATGTTTATACGAAAATACCCCTATGATTGGCGAAATTTACGATTGCCGGGAACTACGAAAAGCGGGGGACAACTGTATATACAGGATCATTATATATACAGAAATAGACTATACAGGAGGGCCCTGCTTATACAGCAGGTTAGGTTCTGGGCTACCACTGTAAAGTGAATCATAGCCCCCCCATCCATTTTTTTTCCACTTTGAAATGTATATAAAAGTCTGATAACATGTTTACACTATCATATATTAAGTGAGCAATATAGCTAGGCCTAAAAAATGCATACAGTACCCACATTACTTACCTTAAAATATTTTCATCCTTAGCTTATAGGGAGTGGTGAATATATTTATTGTAGGAAGTCTGAATAATTGAAGAATGGGTATAACTGAAAACCGCTGCATTAGTGAAATGCTGTAAAGCAGGGCCTACCTGTATATACAAGTAAAGATTCACTTACAATGTTATATATGACTCTGACAATGAGTGAACAGCTTGGGCAGGTTGCTGTATCTTCCCCTGAGGCTAATTCTTCCTTAGTTATCTCGAAGCGATCCCCACATGGACAAGGATAGTAATACGTTTCTGTTTCTTCATCGAAGTCAAAGTCCTCAATTTCAATCTCGTCGTGATAGACTGACATGTCTGAAAATCAGGAAATAATCCTGACACCCTCTGTACTCTATGTATGATGAGCTAGTTTACAGTAATGTATGGTAATGTGATCTAGTTATTTCCAAATTGAAGATACTAGAAAAACAATAGGGCAAATAAAAGTTATTAGTTTGAACTTTTATCCTAAAAGCATATATTTTTTCTTCTTTCTCACACTCTCCATTCAACCTTGATGAGCAATGTTAAAAAATGTATAACATCATTTATTTATTAGTCCCACAAATAACTAATGCTTGCAGTGTTACACTTGAATATCATACACAGTATTCCTCACTTGTTATTAACCATATCATTATATGTTAGCTATAAAAAGTGCCTCTATCATTAAGTAATATGAACAGTGGTGGTAACCAAAGATACTGTACTATACTTTAAATGTGTGTTAATTCTACAATATCCTTCTTGTGGGTGGGATGTATGCAAAAGGTGAGACAAGCACTCCAACAGGTCACCACAATTCTCAATGATACTTGCTTCGAAGGAAACAATGGTATTTAAAATTGCCTAATAGCAGAAACAGGTTGGGTAAGGATTGCCACTAAGTTATGCAGGACATTTAAAGATGAGTCAGGAGAGAGGTACATATACAGAACAGATTGCATACTGTAGAACTTTCTAAATGAACATGTGCTGCAGTATAGTATGGCATAGTCTGAATATTATATCAAGTGTTTGCCCTCCTCTCCCATCCCACATTACATGTTTGTTGTATGAAGCATCAGGTTTACGTCAGTAAATTGTTTAAGACCATATGACAAAGGTGCTTATAGTACTTTCCTTGAAAAAATATTTTCCTAATGGGAAAAACTTGGTGATTAACAGAGGATTTTAATATCAAGGTGATAAATACTACTGGCAAGATTATCACCAAAAGACATCATAAATAAAATTGTGAAAAACTCATGCTTCACTGGTATGTTACAAAATAACCTTGAGACATATGAATAGGGAAATATTAAAAAAAAAAAAAAAAAAAGAGCTGTTTAAAACTTATGTTTGACCAGTGTTGGAATATGCAATGGTGGTGTGGTGCTCACACTTCACTAAACAAGTAAAAAAAAACAGAAAACATTATAAGCTGAGAATCAAAATAGCTCTCGGATCTATAAAAATAAGAGATATGAAGAAGAGCTGAAAACAAAAGAAAGAAGAAAAGAGGGCCTCATCTGGATTATTAGCCAAAAAGGGTTAGTAACCCAAAAGATCAAATAATGTGGCTTAAGGGTCCTCAGGACCTTTCCCAGGATGCAACCCATGACAGTCAACCATGTGAACACCTGCAGTAGGTGTTAGGAGACTGGCTTATATATTCAACACTGCCCAAGATTTAACCTGGCCCTCTGGCTGTGAAAATAATGCATTATCACTGAGCTACATGGTACATGATAGGAGGAAAAGAGAAGACAACCATATACATGATTAAAGAAAAAAGATTCCTTAGAACTATCAACAGGGATATCTGGGAGATCAAGGCACAGATGAAAACTTTGAATAAAGCATTACCAAAGTTACTAAGAAGTTTTTCTTAAAATAATGACAGACTATTATTATAATCATGAGGAGAACTAAATTCACAAGGGTCATACAGTGCCTATTAGGCAATTAGGTAATCAAGTTTGATACAAAGAAAAGTAGAGTAGCTCAGATTCCTTGAATTATGAGGCTTCACCACCAACAAGGCACCTTTTTCCCTTGAAGGGTCAAATAGTAGTAGAATAATGGAATAAGGTGCAATAGGAAGTAATATGTACTTCAGCCACTGATTATTTAAAAATAATTTGAACGAGATACTGAAGATGGGAGACCACGAGCACAGTGCTACTCTGGTTACAGCAGTACAGTGTGTATAGAGATGGCAAGGACATGATGCATACAGTGTGGACAGTGTTAGGGGGGGGTCTGTGAATGCAATATAGCCTTTCCTCGCTTAGTGACGTACTCGTTTACCAACATCTCAGACTTATGATGGGCTCTCTGAGCAGTAAGCATACCTAAATAATGTATATTGGAGCTGATTTCCTCTATTCTGTTTATTACAATATACAGTACACTACTGTATAAACATGTAAAAATATACTAAAAATGTTATAAATAGTGCAAAAATGACATTAAAACAATATCAAAGATGGTTGACACAAACCCACTACCATTATAGTATGCTCCTCATTTAGTAACAAATTCGTTTACCAACGTGGTCTTAGAAAAGGAACTCCGTTGTTAAGAGTGTATCAGTCTGTAGTGGAAGGAAGGCGGGGTAGGGGTCGGCCTAGGAAAGGTTGGAGGGAGGGGGTAAAGGAGGTTTCGTATGCGAGGGGCTTGGACTTCCAGCAGGCATGCGTGAGCGTGTTTGATAGGAGTGAATGGAGACAAATGGTTTTTAATTAATACTTGATGTGCTGTTGGAGTGTGAGCAAAGTAACATTTATGAAGGGGTTCAGGGAAACCGGTAGGCCGGACTTGAGTCCTGGAGATGGGAAGTACAGTGCCTGCACTCTGAAGGAGGGGTGTTAATGTTGCAGTTTAAAAACTGTAGTGTAAAGCACCCTTCTGGCAAGACAGTGATGGAGTGAATGATGGTGAAAGTTTTTCTTTTTCGGGCCACCCTGCCTTGGTGGGAATCGGCCAGTGTGATAATAAAATAAAAATAAAAAACTGAAGAGAAAACAAGGGTGAGTGAAGATGAAGAGAAAAGGGACAGGGTAAATGGGCAGCGAATAAGTAATGGACCTCAATTAACGTCTGTTACTATCTTGTATGTAGAAGGGTCGTGAAGGTCATGAGAGCGAACAAAATAATAGAGGCAATGGGCATATAGGCTCTTGACAGGAGAGGAGTGAAAAGCACCCAGGCATAAACTTAGTTCCTGATGATGAATGGAATCAAGTTGATAAACAGTTGTGGGAGAAGCTGGAGAATATATCTGGTCACCATAGTCTAGTTTCGATAAAATTAGGGCCGAATGCAATTGAAGGAGAGTTCAACGATTCACCCCCCATGAAAGTTGAGTGAAGGTTTTTAAGGAGGTTCAGCCAGCTATGGCAAGTTGCTTTCAGGAAGATAATGTGAGGTTTCAACCATTTAGAGACATTCAAGCAACTCTTACAAAGTCAGTCACCTGCATCTAGAGCTCACATCTGAAGCACCAGGGCTTATAAAGAGCACAAGTGGAACATTGGGCATGTGTCCTTATACAGTACTTGTTCCCTTTGTTTACCTAGCAGTATGTATCTGGGTGCTTGATGACTGCTGTGGATTACATCCTGGGAAAGAAGATCAAAAGAAGTAAGCTACAGACAGTGATTTTATTGTGTTATCTTGGATTACTAAATGCGAGTTAATAGCCCAAAGCAAAAATCTTTAAGGATTTTAACTATATCTAGTGAGGGGGTCAGACAAAGATCTGTTGTGACTTCTGTAATCCCAGTCTTTGGTGGTACCGCTCACAGGATGAGCTGCTGCTCTAAAATAAACTGGTTGCTCAAGCAGGCAACACAGCGAAGAAGTTACAATACTTCAAGTACTGAGGTATACCGATAGTCACCTACCATCACATGTGTTCGTCCTTTGCTAGTTTGTATTAAGTTTAACCTAAGCCGTAACAACTCGTATAAGTACCAAAGTGATTACAAAACAGTCACGAGTGTATATAGCGAGGTAAATGGAAACATAAGCGGTTATGTAGAAATTATTACGCTGATGAATGATGAGACTCCTCGTTGTTGGGTTTATAAGGGCCATTGATAACTTACGCCGTAGCACTGAGGAATGGCCATAATTATCCTTGTTGGGTTGAGCCCTGACGGCCCGAGGACCGTATGAATCCTCCTCTTGAGGGTATTGGAAACACTGACTGAGATAAATAAGTTTATTTAGATGTAAACAAATATAGTTACATAGATTATCGTATATAGCAGCATATGTGTAGAAAACCTAGAATAAACCAAAAAAGTTATAGTGACATTTCCATTGGGGTCCTTTTAATACATTATTATACTACAAAGGAGATATTATTATACTATAAATAATAATAATAATATCTTTATTTACTACAAGTACATGTACAAGGTATACAGTCCTAGCTGACATCAATGACATACAACTATAGAAAGCTGCTTGTTATGCTGAGCATTTTGGGCAAATTAGGTCAGTTTTTTCCCAGGATGCGACCCACACCAGTCGACTAACACCCAGGTATCCATTTTACTGATGGGTGAACATGGACAACAGGTGTAAGGAAACATGTCCGATGTTTCCACCCTTACGCCGGGAATCGAACCCGGACACTCGCCGTGTGAAGCGAGAGCCTTTGCCACCAGGCCATGGAGCCCCTATTATACTATAAAGGAAATATTATTATACTATAAAGGAGATATACTTGGCTAAGTCATAATAGTTGTAATAAGTAAATGTGGAAATAATTTAGCTACCAGAAGTGGGTCACGATAGTTTTAAAAGAATTACAAATATTTTATACATATTCGTTATCTCATAAAGACACAAATATCCTCTTTGGTTATCCTAGGTAACCTACACATATGCTGCTATGTATGATAATTTATGTTGTACAAGAATAGTATACAATACCGACAAGATGAAATGAAGACAGATGTGCAATATCTGGGTAGCTGTATTGTAGACGTTTCGCCATCCAGTGGCTTTATCAATACAAATTCCAGGACATAATTTGAAGACAGTAGAACTATATACAGAAAATGAGGTAATCAGTCCCTCAGCCTTGGAGTTGATGCGGAAAGTACCGTAGTCGTGGAGTTTCTTGAGCAGAGGCAAGGAGTCTGGCGCTTATATACTAACGTCAGGCGGAAATGGGACGTGTAGCAGACGAGGGCATAGTCACTGGTAGGCGTGATTCCTCAGTGGAAGTAGGTTTAAAAAGAGATGGGTTAGTTGTAGTAGTAGTTGTCGTAATCGTGAAGGTTATGTACATGTCCTCAGAATCAAGATTCCATGATGTTGCAGTACTCACCTAATTGTGGTTGCAGGGGTCGAGACTCAGCTCCTAGCCCCACCTCTTCACTGACCGCTACTTGGTCCTTCTCCCTGCTCCATGAGCTTTATCATACCTTGTCTTAAAACTATGCATAGTTCCTGCCTTCACTACATCGCTTGCCAGATTATTCCACTTCCTAACTACTCTATAACTGAAGAAATACTTCCTAACATCCTTTTGACTCATCTGAGTCTTCAGCTTCCAATTGTGACCCCTTGTTTCTGTGTCCTATCTCTGGAACATCCTGTCTCTGTCCACCTTGTCTATTCCATGCAGTATTTTGTATGTCGTTATCATGTCTCCCCTGACCCTCCTGTCCTGCAGTGTCGTCAGGCCGATTTCCCTTAATCTTTCTTCATAGGACATTCCCCTTAGCTCTGGAACTAGCCTTGTTGCAAACCTTTGCACTTTCTCTAATTTCTTGACGTGTTTGACCAGGTGTGGGTTCCAAACTGGTGCTGCGTACTCCAGTATGGGCCTGAGGTACACAGTGTGTAGAGTCTTAAACGATTCCTTACAGAGGTACCGGAACGCTATTCTCAGGTTTGCCAAGCCCCCATATGCCGCAGCAGTTATCTGGTTAATGGGTGCTTCTGGCGATGTACTCGGTATTATACTCACTCCTAGGTCTTTCTCCTTGAGTGAGGTTTGCAGCCTTTAGCCTCCTACCCTATACTCTGCCTGCGGTCTTCTTTGCCCTCCTCCGATCTTCGTGACTTTGCATTTGGCGGGGTTAAATCCTAGGAGCCAGTTTCTGGACCACGCATTCAGGCTGTCCAGGTCTCTTTGTAGACCTGTCTGGTCCACGTCTGATTTAATTCTCCTCATTAACTTCACATTATCTGCAAACAGGGACACTTCTGAGTCTATCCCTTCCGTCATGTCGTTCACATATACCAAGAATAGCACTGGTCCCAGGACTGACCCCTGTGGGACCCCGCTCGTCACCGGCGCCCACTGTGATACCTCATTACGGACCATGACTCGCTGTTCCCTCCCTGTTAGGTATTCTCTGATCCATTGCAGTGCCCTTCCTGTTATACATGCCTGTTCCTTTAGCTTCTGTACCAATCTCTTGTGAGGAACTGTGTCGAAGGCCTTCTTGCAGTCCAAGAAAATGCAATCAACCCACCCCTCCCTCTCATTTCTTACTTCAGTTACCTTGTCATAAAACTCTAGTAGGTTTGTGACACAGGATTTGCCTTCCATGAATCCGTGCTGGCTGTCGTTTATAATCTTGTTCCGCTCCAGGTGCTCCACCACTCTCCTCCTGAAAATCTTTTCCAAGACTTTGCATACTATACACGTCAGTGACACTGGTCTATAATTTAGTGCTTCATTTCTGTCTCCTTTCTTAGAGATGGGGACTACATTTGCCTTCTTCCATACTTAAGGTAGCTGCCCAGTTTCAAGGGAAGTGTTGAAGATTTTGGTTAGTGGCACTTGTAGTGTCTGCTCCCTCTCTAAAAACCCACGGAGAGATGTCTGGTCCCACCGCCTTTGAGGTATCAAGGTCACTTAGGAGCTTCTCCACCTCCTCCTCAGTTGTGTGTAATTCATCCAAAACTTGTTGGTATATCCCTTGTTGATGTACCCCACTGTTTTGTCTTCCCAGTGTCCCTTCAGCCTCCACTGTAAATACTAATTGAAATCTCATGTTGAGCTCCTCACATACTTCCTGGTCGTTTCTTGTGAGCTCCCCACCTTCTTTCCTCAGCCTGATTACCTGGTCCTTGACTGTTGTCTTCCTCCTGATGTGGCTCTAGAGTAGTTTCGGGTCAGACTTGACTTTCGATGCTATGTCATTTTCATACTGCCGCTGCGCTTCCTGTACCAATTAACAAATCCACTATACCACAACTAAACAAGAAATGCAAAGCTAGGCTAAATGCTCTCAAAGCTATTGCTGGCTACAACCCCAACTATGGTGCTAATGTGAGAATCGTGAGAATGATGTACATAGCCTATGTTAGGTCCTTAATTGATTATGCTGCTCCCATATTGATATTAGCTAGAGAAAGTTCTCTCCGACCCTTGGAGTTAATGCAAAATGAAGCTCTCAGGATTATTCTTGGCTGTCCCAGATCTACAAAAGTTCTTAACATGAGGAAGGAGCTTGGTATTTCTAGTATCAGTGATAGGATTGTTGAGATTAACACTGTACTCGGTATTAGAATGTTGAGAAACGAACCAGACACTGTCACAATGAATCTTACCAAGTGTCTAGAGGTAAATACACACAGATCTAAATGGATTGTGAAAACGTGCAATTACATTAAGTTTTATAACCTGCATGAACTGTATCACTGTAGGCAACAAGAGCATTTCACCCCTCCGTGGAAGATGTGTTCATTTAATATATCACATACCTGCAAGTCCCTCCCAAGAAGCTCATTGCTAGTAATCCCTTCCTTAAATCTCGTTAGAGCAACTGCTCAAGAAGAAATTTCTCACCTAGCTGGTAGTAATAAGTTATCACAAGTTATATACACTGATGGATCTAAACAGGAGTCTTCTGGCAGGGCTGCATCTGCTCTTGTTGCCACCTCCCTTGTTAAGAACGATAATAAATTTGTTGAGTTAGGCATAAGAATTAACAACTGGGCGTCTACACTGCAAACTGAATTGTTTGCAATCCTAATGGCGCTAAAGCTAACCTATGACACTGAGCTTGACTCCATCATCATTACTGATTCTATGTCATCATTGAAGGCTCTTGACTCATATAATGACTCCAACAACATGCTCATTGGAGAAGCCAGGTATAGATACTCAAAAATTAGGGACAAAGGAATTAATGTACAATTGCTATGGATCCCATCACACATTGGATTACTCCTTCATGATAAAGTTGATATGTTAGCCAAGAAGAGTACCCAGAAGGAGAATGTAGAATATAACTTTGGTATAACTGTGTCTAGCATTAGGAATAATATTAGGAGAGAAGTAAATAATGAAAATGATTGTTATAGGGATGTAGTTAGAAGCCTGAGTAGATCTATAATCCACTATGATAACATGAACATAGATAAGTATATTTATGGAGCAACGTGCAATGTGAACAGACTGACTGATGTTGTAGTGGCCAGGCTTAGGCTTGGTTACAAGTACTTCTGGCAGTTTGGGAGACACACACATGATGATCAAACTAAATGTAAATTATGTGATCAGGCATATGGTCACTCTCTTGAACACTATGTGCTTAATTGTCCACTTATTGAGGAATACAGAGACAGACAGTATAATAACCTATGTGACATGTCAAGATATCTTATTAATGAAAATAAGATACCAGATATACTAAGCAAATTTCCTAAATTTGCTTGTAAGAGATAAGTGAACTATAGATATGTAGATATAAATCCATATGTATTCCTGTTAACCCTTTGGGGCCTAGTTCCTAGGCCTTTTGTGTATCCAAATGCTCAGGCGCTACCGTCCACAGTATGGATATGGGGTGCACAATAAACTAGCCACTTCGGTGGCAAAATCTAATCTAATCCTCCTTATCTGTGCATACTCGTTTCTGGTATACAATACCGACAAGATGAAATTAAGACACATGTGCAACATTTATGTAACTGCATTTATGTGTACCTATACTCAATAACTTACTATCCTCAGTGGAATCTTACAAGAACCCTTTGTGACCTCTGTAATGTTATCGTATTATTTTGTACATGAATGGTATACAATACCAACAAAATGAAAATTAGACACATATGCAGCATCTGAGTACCTCTGATGTAGACATTTCGCCATCCAGTGGCTTCACCGTAGTCGTGAAGAGTCTTCACGACTACGGTGCTCTTCACACCGCCTGCAAGGCTGAGGAACTGATTACCTCATCTTTTGTATATAGTTCTGCTGCCTTCAATTTATGTCCTAGAATTTGTATTCATAAAGCCACTGGATGGCGAAACGTCTACATTAAAGATACCCAGATGTTGCATATATGTCTAATTTTCGCATTTTTTTGCACTACCACTCACAAGATGAGCTTCTGGTGCACAATAAACTAACCGTTCAGGCAGCATGAAGTATAATGCTTATGGCAGACATCACCGGTATCTTTTACATATTACTCTCATTTCATAAATAATCTCATATAGTTAATCATGTACCTACTATAATGTTTGTAAATAATGTCTTTTTTTTCTATATTATATTAACACTACAGCACCAGATCTTTTCATAGATTTCAATCTCATCATATAGTTCATTTAAGTAGAGGCCAGAGAACTGTGAAGGTGGTCGGTAATGATATTTTAGAGGATGGATGTGGGTTTAGCGCTTAGTTATAATAATAATAATAATTAATAATAATAATAATAATAATATGATAATGATGATGGTGGTAATGATTATTATGATGATAGAGGATGGATGGTTCATATGTCGAAACTCTTCAACCCAACAACACTGAACATTTGGGTATCATGGAAACGTTTCGCCGGGTAAATAATACAGCTCAGTGCAGAAAAGATGAGGAGTTTGAAGTAGTCCCTCAGTCTGGAGACAGTGTTCAGTCCATCAATCTTGTTCGTTTTTTAAACCATTGATATACGAACTACCTTTATTGGTGACCTCAGCACCGACATTAATAAAAGTGGGGCCTGGTGGCTAAAGCTCTCGCTTCACACGGTGAAGATCCGGGTTCGATTCCCGGTGAGGGTAGAAACATTGGGAGTGTTTTCTTACACCGGTTGTCTATGTTCCCCATCAGTAAAATGGGTACCTGGGTGTTAGTCGACTGGTGTGGGTCGCATCCTGGGACAAAATTGATCTAATTTGCCCGAAATGGTCTGCATAACAAGCGGCTTTCTATATAGTAGTATGTCAGTGATGTCAGCTAGGACTGTATACCTTGTACATGTACTTGTAGAAATAAAGATATTATTATTATTATTATTATTATTATTATTATTATTATTATTATTATTATTATTATTATTTGTGGAAAATACCGTATATATTTTCCAGAAATTCAGTATTTATATGTAAATAGATGGCCATACTGTATTTAATAATATTTATGTCATAGAAAACGGAAAGCCTGCGTCTGCGCAGAGGAGACTCGCCATCTTGGTTTTGAATTGGATACAACATTAATATAATTATGGGAAGAATTTTTCGTGCTCTAGAGGTTAAAATTGGATTGACACCTCTCAAATAGGAGGCGAAATTGTTGGATGTGCATTCCTGCATAACTTGAGATATCAGACGACTGGACAAGACAGCTCCAGGAACCTCAGATAAGCTCTCTAGATTTGTGTATAATTCTGGCCAGTGTTTTCATAAATTTAGTTAGTGAGGTTTTTCTGAGTATGATGCAACTTAATATCCAGTCAAATTGGTGAGTGATATTAAGATATATTTTCCTTCTGTTATGTATATGTGAATTTATATATAATCATTTTTAATATACAGTCCACAAATTTATATATTTACCAGTATTCCTGGTGTATGTATATTTCATTTAATTAATAGGTCCAGAGCAACTTGTGGTTATGATAGTGGTAGGTATCGAAGGGGGACATTTTTTGCAGCCTAGGTGTCCCAAATTCCTACTTGTCTATGTAACATTGATAAATAATAATTATCTTTGTTATCATTTACTGTTATGTACATAATTCGTTACATTCAGATAAATGCAATTTTACACATTTAATTAGCCCGTTGGTCCTTCGATCCGGATGTAATTAGTGAAGTCATTAATTGGTTAATTACTTAATAATTATATGTGAAATGACAGGAGGTGGATGTTAAGTTCACAAATTTATTTAATGTGTAGTTTACCTGGAATTTACCTGGAGAGAGTTCCGGGGGTCAACGCCCCCACGGCCCGGTCTGTGACTAGGCCTCCTGGTGGATCAGAGCCTGATCAACCAGGCTGTTGCTGCTGGCTGCACGCAAACCAATGTACGAGCCACAGCCCGGCTGGTCAGGAACCGACTTTAGGTGCTTGTCCAGTGCCAGCTTGAAGACTGCCAGGGGTCTGTTGGTAATCCCCCTTATGTATGCTGGGAGGCAGTTGAACAGTCTCGGGCCCCTGACACTTATTGTATGATCTCTTAACGTGCTTGTGACACCCCTGCTTTTCATTGGGGGGGATGTTGCATCATCTGCCAAGTCTTTTGCTTTCGTAGTGAGTGATTTTCGTGTGCAATTTCAGTACTAGTCCATCTAGGATTTTCCAGGTGTATATAATCATGTATCTCTCCCGCCTGCATTCCAGGGAATACAGTTTTAGGAACCTCAAGCGCTCCCAGTAATTGAGGTGTTTTATCTCCGTTATGCGTGCCGTGAAGGTTCTCTGTACATTTTCTAGGTTAGCAATTTCACCTGCCTTGAAAGGTGCTGTTAGTGTGCAGCAATATTCCAGCCTAGATAGAACAAGTGACCTGAAGAGTGTCATCATGGGCTTTGCCTCCCTAGTTTTGAAGGTTCTCATTATCCATCCTGTCATTTTTCTAGCAGATGCGATTGATACAATGTTATGGTCCTTGAAGGTGAGATCCTCCGACATGATCACTCCCAGGTCTTTGGCGTTGGTGTTTCGCTCTATTTTGTGGCCAGAATTTGTTTTGTACTCTGATGAAGATTTAATGAAGTAATTGAAATTTCTCATCGTTGAACTTCATATTGTTTTCTGCAGCCCACTGAAAGATTCAGTTGATGTCTGCCTGGAGCCTTGCAGTGTCTGCAATGGAAGACACTGTCATACAGATTCGGGTGTCATCTGCAAAGGAAGACACGGTGCTGTGGCTGACATCCTTGTCTATGTCGGATATGAGGATGAGGAACAAGATGGGAGCGAGTACTGTGCCTTGTGGAACAGAGCTTTTCACCGTAGCTGCCTCGGACTTTACTCTGTTGACGACTACAATTATTACAATATTAATTTTGATAAGTCAAATCTGGCTAAGTTTATATTAATTTGTATAATATTAATTTGATAAGACAATTCTGGCCAAGATTTATATCAGTGTATGTGTAATTGATAAGACAAGTGTTGCTAATTATATTAATGTGTATAATATTAATTTTACTTAATGTGTAGTGGATTATAATTATTACAATATTAATTTGATAAGACAATTCTGGCCAAGATTTATATCAATGTATGTGTAATTGATAAGGCAAGTGTTGCTAATTATATTAATGTGTATAATATTAATTTTGCTATGCCAAATTCTGGCAAGGATTTATATTAATTTATATAATAATTTTGATAAGCTAAGGCTGGCTAAAGGTTTGTATTAATGTACATTTAAAATTTATATATAAATTTCTTACATGTGTAATTGCTAAGCTCAAGTGTAGCTAACATTATTAATGTGTATTTAAAATTTATATTACAATTTTTACATGTAATTGCTAAGCTCAAGTAGCTAGAATTTATTTAAAGGTAAGTTGTAATATTTACCTTTATAAAGTGCATAATTTAGTACATAATCAGTGTCATTAAGTTGAATTTAATACATTGCATCATGGCTGAAAATGAGGAAATTAATATAGAGGACAAACATATGGAATATAGAGTAAAGAAAGCATCACTACAAGCTAGAAAAATTAAAAATGTTAATTTTAAATTTGAAAAATCTAAAATTTCCAAGAAGGGAAATATAAAAAAAATAAATTTTGGGGATAAGCGGGTTCTGGTTTAGATATAATTTTAAAATTTATATAAAATTTTTCAGGAATTTCAAAGGCCCCCAAGGAAAGGGCTAAAATTAAAAATTTAGTAATTTAAAATTACAAATTTTAAATTTTGGTTCCTGTAAAGCCAAAGGGAAAGGGGGGAAAAAAATTTAAAACCCCGGGGCGGGAAATTTTTCCCTTAAAAAAGGGCCCATTTTTGGCAAGAAAAACCCAAATGGGGTTTTTGGGTTTAATAAAAATTGGTACAGGGGAAGGGAAAATGTTAACCCTTAAAAAAAGGACCAAAAAAATTGGAAATGGAGAAAAAAAGGGCAATATCATGCCTAAAAAGGTTTTTGCAAATTCAAGGATTTTAAGTGTTTGAATTAAAGGGGAAATAAAAATTTTGGGAAATTTGGGGGGAGGATTGGGGAAATTTTTTTTTAAAAGGAGAGGGGGGGCTTGGGGGGGAAAAAAGGAAGGGGGAGGGGCAAAAAATTAAACAAAAAAATTTTTAAGGGGATTTAATTAGAAAACCAGAGTGGGGGAAAAAATGGGGACCAGAAAGGGGGGTAAAACAGAGGAAAAGATTTTTGGGGTTTTAGGCCTTTTTTTTTAAAAAAAAAGGGTAAACCCAGGGGAAGGGAGTCCTTTTCAAAAAAACCATATTTTTGAAAAACTCCGAGTTAAAATTGGGTTTTTGGGGTTTTGGGGTTTAACCGGGGGAAAATTGGGAGGTTTTTGGGGAATTTAAAAGGGGGGGTTAAAATATCCCGGGGAAGGGGGGTTTTGCCGGGGAATTTAAAAAATTTAATTTTGGAAGGGAAGAAAAGGGAAGGAGCCTTCCCTTCCTTTAAAGGGGTTTCCACCAAATGACCGCGAAGGCAGAGTTGACCTTAAGTTGGAAGGGGGTCATTAAGAGTAAAAAATGGTACGGCAAAGGGGCGGGGATTAGGCTTTAGATCTAAAAAATTTTTCCGGGATAAAATCCCTTAAAATTTTAAAAAGGTGGTTTAAAACGGAGACATTTTCAAACTTGAAACCCAAATATAACGGAAGGGAATTCCGGTTCAAAAGAAAAAAGGCCCAAATTGAAGGGGAAAAAATGCTTCCCCCCCAAAAACTTGGAAGGGGGAATTTTTTCCCAAAATTTAAATTCACCAAAGGTTAAATTTTTTTCTGGGGGGGAAAAACCCGGTCATACGGGGTTAAGTAAAAGTTTTCGGGGTAAACCAATTTTTCCTTTTAAAGGCAACCCACATTAAACTTCTGAGGAATTGCGGTCCCCTCTTAAAAAAAAAAAAATTACCCCTTTAAACTGGGGGCCCTTTCCAAAATTTTCGAAAGGGGGCCTAGGAAATTGGGAATTTAGAAATAAAAATTTTCCTTTTTAGTTGAAAGAATGGAATAAAAACTTAAAATCGTTTTGGGGAAACCGGGGAAAAGAGTGGGGGATTTCTTTTCGTTTCCTTTTCAAAAATTGGGTTGAAAATTTCCCTTTTAAAAATTGATATTTAAAAAGAGGGGAACTACAGAGGAGGGGGTTTTTCTAATAAAGAAAGGAGAGCCATTTAAACCTTCATACCGGGGACGGGTGAAAGCAAAAACCCGGGAATGGGTAAACCATGGGAATGTTGAAAAATGGTAAGGAAAACCGACCAAAAGGGGGGGCGCTTTAAGAAACCCGGGAATATTAATAATAAAAAGGGTTTTTGTTAGGGGTTTCTTTTTGTTTTTAAAAAAAGAAAAAAAAGGGAAATAAAAAAAAAAAAAAAAAAAAAAAAAAGGGGACAGGAAACCAGGGGGGACCCGGGGCCAAAAAATTCCCCCCTCCGGAAATTTCGAGGTAGTAAAGACAGAGGGGAAGTCCCCCCTTTTTAAATTTCAGGCCCCAGAAAAAGAAAATTTGGGGATAAAACCTGCTTCCCCCAAAAACCGGGTGGGGGGCCCGGATAAAAAAAAGTTTACCCCAGGTAAAATTGGGTTAAGAAGATTCCGTGAAAAAATTAAAAAGGGGGACTCGGGTTTTTACGGAAAAAGACTCCCACAAATTAAATTTTAGGAAAATTTTGGGGAAAAAGGGAAACCCCGGGCCAATGGGAAATATTTTTATAGGAAAAAGGGCCCTTTAGGCCCCTTTGAAAGGAAAAAGAAAAGGGCGGGTAAAAGGGGGAAAATAAGGGGGAGGGGAAGGGGAGGGGAGGGGGGGTTTTTTCCGGGGGGGAAAAAAAACACAATTTAAAAATGAAACCCCAAGGAAAACACAAATCCATAACTGTTTCTTACCCCCGAAGTTGGCCCAGTAAATTTTTTCCCATAGGGATGGTGTTAGCCGGGTGCAAAATTGTGAAATTAGACAGAGGGGAATAAAAAAAGGGGAAAAAAGTCCAAACCATTTTTTTTACCCCAAAGAACAAACCTGAGAGAGGGGAAATTTGAATCTGGACAATACGCCTTGATTTCCCGGGAGCCCTTAAACCATCCAGAATTGCCCACAATTACAGAATGGCTTGGACAAAAGGCTCGGGCTCATGAACTGGGAAGACACCAGAATTTAACTCCCCATAATGATAAAATTGCTGAGCAGAATTAAAATTTTTAAAAAAGGGGTCCCCCAAAACAACCCCAAAATTTATTCACTTTTTTTCCCCAAATCCCCCGGGTGAAGAAAGGTTTTTAAAAACCCCCTTTTTGGGGGATTGTTTTTAAATTTTAAAGGTGGGGGAAACCCAAAAATGTACCTAGTTTAAAATAAATTGTTTGTTTTAAAGCCCCTTTGTTTTGGGAAAAAATTAGAGATATCTTTTTAAAATTTTCAGAGAAAAGGGGTTTATGCCTTTATGGTTAAATTTTTAAAAAAAATTTTTCCTAAAGTTTTTTTTAAAAAGAGGCGGGGCCCGGGGATTGACCCCCCTTTGGGCCCCAAAGAACCTTTGACACTTAACCCCCCCAAAACCTTTTCTTTGGGGAGCATTTATTTGGTTTACACCCAGTCCATTCCTACTTAAAAGGAAAAAATGCACCCCAAAAATGTGGTAAAAAGTCCATTGAGAAAAGGTAATGAGAAAAAACAATTTTTATGTGGAAAATTTTCCCGGGGTGTGCCAACGGGGAAGAGGAACTGTTTGTTTTTAGGAGAGGTTAAAATACCGGGAGTTTACCGGGAGGGGTTCCCCGGGGTAAACGCCCCCCCCGGTCTGAGACCAGGCCCCCGGGATCAGGGGCCGGGATAAACCCCAGGGTTGCTGCTGGCGGGGCAAAAACCAACCTTGGGGCCACACCCCGGGTTGACCCGGGGGAACGATTTTAGGTGTTTTTGTCCCAACGAAAGACGGGGCCGGGGGGTCTTTTGGTAACCCCTTATGTGTGGGGAGGCAGTTGAACAGGTCCCGGGCCCCGGGAAAAGGTGTATGGTCTTTTAAGTGTTTGTGACACCCCTGCTTTTCATTGGGGAGGGTGCATGGGGCTGCCAAGCCTTTTGTTTTTAAATTGGGTGATTTTTTTTTCGGACTAGTCCCCAGGTTTTTTCCAGGTGTATATAATCATGATCCTCCTTCCTGCGTTCCGGGAATGGGTTTTGGGGGAACCTCAGCGTTTCCCAAAAATTGGGGGGTTTTATCCCCTTTATGCGCCGTGAAAAGTTCTTTTGTACATTTTCTGGGTTTTCAACTTCACTTCCTTAAAAGGGGTGCTGTTAAAAAAGGGCAGCAATATTCCAGCCTAAAAGAACAAGGACCGAAGGTCATCAGGGGCCGCCTTATTTTTTAAGGGGTTCTAAATTATCCACCCTGTTTTTTCAGCAGTCGATTGATCAATTTTATGGCCCTTTGGGAAAGGTAGATCCTCCGACGAAAATTTCCTAGGTTTTTTTGACGTTGGTGTTTCACTTTTTTGTGGCCAGAATTTTTTTGTACCTGATGAAGTTTTAAATTTTCCCCATGTTTACCATTTTCTGAGAAATTTGGGAAATTTCCCCCATCGTTGAACTTCATTTGTTTTCTGCAGCCCACTAAAAAGTTTTTGGTTGATGTCTGCCTGGGGGCTTTGCAGTTTTCGGCAAAGGGGGAACACTGTCATGCAGATTAAATTTCATCTCGGGGAAGACAGGTGGGGTGGCTGACACCCCCGGGCCTATGTCGGATATAAGGAGGGGGAAACAAGAGGGGAAAGCGAGTACTGTGCCTTGTGGGAACGGGAGCTTTTCACAGTAGCTGCCTGGATTTTTATTTGTTGAGGGCTACTCTCTTGTTTCTGTTAGTGAAAATTTAGATCCACGACCGATTTTTCCTTTATTTTTTACCCGAAAAATTTTTACGCCATGGTCACACTTTTCGAAGGTTTTTCCAAAGTCTTATATTTAATCTTTTTTTTTTCTTTTTAGTAATTTGGGCCCTTTTTTGTAGTGGTCCAATAGTTGAGACAGACAGGGGGACCTTTTAAAAAAACCCATGTTGCCTGGGTTGTGTTCCCTGATGGGTTTCAGTGGTGTTGATTTGCTTCTTAGGACCCTTTTAAAAGTTTTTATAAAGGGGGGGAATTTTACTTTTGGTCTGTAGTTTTTTGGTTGTTCTTTACCCCCCTTTGTGGAGGGGGGCCATGTCTTTTTTTTAGTAACTGGGGGGACGCCCCCGGTTGCTCCCTCTCCATAGGTTTTAAAGGCGATGGGGTTTTGCGTTTTTGGGATGCCCCTTGATTCCATGAGTCGGGCCCCCGGGGGAGAGTGCATGGGCATTATTTATCGCCTGTTAAAGTCATTTGGCGTCAGGATAACATCGGATAAGGCTGTTTAATCTTTTTTTAAAAATTTTCATTAAAAATTAATTTTTGATCTTCGCCCTCTAAATTTTTAAAATGGTTGGCTTAAAAACGGGAATATTTTGGGGGATTGGGGAAAGCTACCTTTTTGTTTTTCATCTGTGTAGGACCCATCTTGTTTAAGTAAAAGGGACGTTGTTTTTGTTTTTGTTTTTGGATAGGGGGAGAAAAATCCCTTTTTTCCTTTTGGGATTTCATTTATGGCTTTAGTTCTTTCCGGATTCCTGACCCCAAAGGGGTTTCCCTTGAATTGTTGGATGTTGCTATTTTCTGACCAGTGTCTCCCACCTTTTAAAGATAAAAGGGACCCCTTTTGCCCTCTGTTATTTTTTTCCGTCGCCTGAAAAGGGGAGCGCCTGTCTCTTTCTTTTTTTACATCTACTCCCCCTTTTTTCTTAGAGGAAAAAGTTTTGTATACATCGGGGTGCCCCCATTTAAATTTCTGTTCTAGGCATGTTGGGGTCGGGTTGCTTAGATATTTTCCCCAAACTATAAGTTTGGGACTTTTTTTAAGGGGCCCCCACTTTATGGTTAAAGTTGAATTTGGTGAATGCTCCTCGTGACAAATTTCCCCATTATTTTGGCCTGGGGCTAAAGGCATACAGGGCTGAACCTCAATTATGTTGTGATCTGAGTATATTGTTTTGATATGGGATATTTCTTATCGGATCGAAAAATCCCAAAGGGCCCAAATTCCCCTTTGGGGGGAAGGGAATAGAATTTTACAGATGCCCAAATAAAATTTCCAAGAGTCTTGCTTGCTGGAAATTTCCAAATTTTTTGACCCAAATTGGGTTTTTATTTCCCCCCTTACTATAAGAGGGGAAATTATTAATTCGGGAGCAAGGGGAAATTTTTAAATGTGCTTGTGATAAAATTTCTCCGGGGAATTTTTTTAAAGGGTGGGAGGGAATTTTGGTGATTCTAGAAAAATTTCAATTTTTTGAGTTCTCACGCCAGGTAACCAACCCAAAGGGGAAAAATGTCCCACTTTTTTTGTGATGTTTAAAAATTTGGGATGGAGGTTTTGTTTCCCCAAATTTTAATAGTGTTATTTCCTTGTTATGTCAAAGGGCAAAAAGTGTCTCCCAATTTCCGTACCCTTGCCTCATTAAACACCCATTTATGTTTTCAAATTGGGGCTAATTATATAAGAAAAAAATTGCAGGAAAAAAATTTTAGCGACACGAAATTTTTGGTCTGATAATGAGGTTTTCCTTAAAGGGTTTCTAATTTTGGAAGCATAAAATTTGGTACAAAAAAAAACAAGTCGCTAAATTAATCGGGATAAGAAAAAAATATTTGGGTCAGCATATGTTAACTTTTTAATATATACCTGGTGGGGGAGAATTCAGCTGTTTTTCGGTCTCAGGTTTACCTTATGTTAAATTTGTAAATGCTGTTCAGGGTTTTAAAAGGGCCCGGGGTTTTTAAATAAAACCCAGGGGCCTTTAAAAAGGCGTATATTGCTCCGTTAAAATTTCTGTGACCACCCCAATAGTTTGTCCCCCCTTTTGTATTTTTATAAATAGGTATTTTCTTTTAAAAATAATAAATAAAAAAGTTGGTTTTAAATTTTAAACAAGAAATATTTCCCTAAAAAATTTTCCCCCATCCTCTTGAAAATTGGGTAAAGAGGGAAAAAGGAGGGAAATTTTATGAAAAAAAGATTAAATTGTGATGGAAAAAAAAATTGTGAAAAGGTTCCATAAAGAAAAATTGGGGACACGAAAAACACTTTACTACGAAAAAAAAAGACTTGGGAGACAGACCCATCCCCCCAAAAAAGCAGGGGGGTCACTAGCACGGGTTAAAACCCTACAAAAGTGTCAGGGGCCCAAAACTGCCCCCAAATGCCTCCCAGCACACATAAGGGGGGTTACCAACAGACCCGGCAGTTTTTCGCTTTCCCCTGGAAAGCACCCAAAGTCAGTTCCTGATCAGCGGCCGGGGGCCCAAACTTTGGGTTTTCGGGAGCCAGGGAGCCCGCCCGGGTTTATCAGGCGTTTATCCCCGGGGGGCCTGGTCACAGACCGGGCCCCAAAGGGGACCCCCAAAATCTTAAATAAACTCCCGGTAACAAAATTAGGGCAGAAAGGAAAAATGCCGGAATTTGGGGATTATGCTAAAAAATATCTTTTCTGCCCCAAAAATCAATTAACAAATTTTTTTTTTCTAAATGCTCCCAAAAAAGTAATCATGGCAGGGACAAGATAATTTTTAAAATTTTATTAAGGGAAACCGGGTTCCCAAGGGCGGGGAAAAATGTAAAAGGGAAATTAAATCCTGTGTAATATGTCGCCCTGGATGCCAGATCCATATTACCCGGTCCTCCACCATTGTCCCCGGGAAAAAAAAATTGGGGTCGTTTTAAACGAACTCCGGCCCGGTTTCAATTTGGAAAAAACTGTAATATTTTCCAGAAATTCAAATTATATTGTAAAAAGATGGCCCCCACTGTATTTAATAATATTTATGTCCCAAAAAAACGGGAAAGGGCCCGCGTCTGCGCAGACGAGACTCCCATCTTGGTTTAAATTGGGTACAAAGTTAATTTTAATGGGGGAAAAAATTTTTGTGCTCAGAGGTTAAAAATTGGGGTTGACACCCCCTTTAAAAAGGGGAAGGAAATTGTTGGGTGTGCATTCCCATAACTTGAGATATCAAAGGGTTTGGGGAAAGACAGCTCCAGGAACCCTCAGATAAACCCCAGATTTGTGTATAATTTCCCAAAAAGGGTTTTTAAAAAAATTTAGTTGGGGAGGTGTTTCTGAGATGATAAACCAATATCCAGTCAAATTGGTAGTGATATTAAAAATATATTTTTCCTTTTTGTTATGTATATGTAATTTTTATATAATCATTTTTTAAAATACAGTCCACAAATTTATATATTTACCAGACCTATGTATGGATATTTCATTTTTAAATTTAAAGGTCCAAACCGGTTATGATAGTGGTAGGGATCGAAGGGGAAATTTTTTCAGCCTTAGGGGGGTCCCAAATTCCCCCTTGTCTATGTAAATTGATAAATAATAATTATCTTTGTTATCATTTTGTTATGTAATAATTAGTTACATTTGGGTAAATGCAATTTTCCACATTATTATTATTTTTATTATTATTAAACAAGCCATGAAATTTCTTTAGTATTAAAAGGTCTTTAAAACCTTTTGGGGTTAATGCCCTGTTTAGGTATGAAAATGATTTTTGAATTTCCCAAATCAATTTTTGAATTTCAAATCTTAATGTAATCTTCAAAGTTAAATTTTTTTTTGATTTCCCTTTTGGTCCCCAACCATTTAAGTCCCATATTTAAATTTTTTTAAAATAAATTTTAACCCTTTTAAAAAAGTTATTTATCTACCCCTTACTATAAAAGGGTTCCCCTTTTGGGCCAAGAAGTCCCCTCTTTTATTTTACTTTTTTAAAAAATTTGGTTCCCATTTTTAAAAAGGACTTTTTTTTGTTTTTCTTTTTAATTGTTCCCAAACTTAGAAAAAATTATCTATTTAAACCCCGTTTTTAATTAAAGGAAAAATAAAAATTAACAGCAAAAAACAAGGATTTTAAATGGAAATTTAATTTTTTAAAAAATTTTTAAGGAACTTAATGCCTCAAAATTTCTAAATTCCCTTTTTTTCCAATTTTTGGTATTTAATTTGAAACCCGGAAACCCCTTAGCTGTCAGGTTTGGTTCCCTTAAAACCCAACAAAAAAAATTTTGGGTGACCTGGTTATGCCAAAGTTGTTATTTTGGGGTGAAAAAAATTATAAAGGTTTAAAACAAATTTTACAAATCTCCTGAAAATCTAAAAGTTAAAACATTCCTTTATTTTAAAAATTTTTTGGGTTTTAATGTTTTCCCTAAAAAAGTTTTTACCCCGGGGAAATTAATAAAATTTCAAAGGACCCTTCGAATTAAAAAAAGGTAAATTTGTTAAAAAGGGGTTCCTTGGGGGTTTAAAAGAGACTATGTTTTATTTACCCCAAATTGGACCCTTTTTTCCCTTTAAAACAAACCAAAACGTTTTTAAAAATACCCCCTTTTTAAAATTTTTTAAAATACCCCAAGCACTACAAAAATACCCTTTAAACCCCAATTGGGGGGCAATTAAAAACTCGTTTTGTTTGGGCCCCGGTTAAACCGTTTTTCAAAAATTTTAATAATTTTTAAAAAAAAAACCCCCTTTTCAACCTTTTTTTAAAAAAAACAAAACCGGGGACTGAAAATTTCCCCGTAGTAACCCCAAAATTCCAAATTAAAAAACACCAATTTTTTAAAAAAAAAAAGGATGTTCCTCCGGACCCAAAAAAAAACCCCGCTTTAACCAACCCGCCCGTGGGGAAAAAATTTTTTAAAAAATTTTTAAAGGGGTATAAAAAAGGCCAAACCCCTTGAAACTGGCCAAAAAAATTCGTTTGGCCCAAAAACCCCAACCCCAAAAACAAACAAAAGAAAAGTTTTTATTAGGGCAAAATTGTAAAACCCAAGCCAAAACCCCCTTTTAATTATTTTAACCCAAAAAGCCCTTTTTCCCGAAAATGAAGTTAAATTTCAACCAAAAAAAGGGTTTTAATTACCCCCCTTATTGGTGCCAAATGTAAAAAACGGGAACACCTTTAAAAAATCGTTGTTTTTCCTTTCCCCCCCCCACAACCCCTCCAAAATCCCCCACCACGAAGGGCCCCAACCCAAATTGAAAAATGGCCAAAATTAAACAAAAAATTTAAAAATTTAATTAAAACAGTTCTCACCTTTTAAAAATTCTTTCAATTTAAACCCTTAAAAAATTGTTTTTTCACTCTAAACATAATTTAATTTTTAAAAGGGAAAAGAAAACTGGGGGACTTTAATTAAAAACCCAAAAACTTACCATGCGGGGCCCCTCAAAGGGCAATTTAGGAAGTCCCCCATAACCCCTTTTTTCCCCGAAAAGGGCCCAAAAGGGGCAAAAGGGGCAAACCTTATCAACCAGGACATTTGACGGAAATATTTGGCCCCCTTTTTTTCTCCCCTTTCTAAAGCCTTTGGAAATTCTTTAAACCCCCCCCTTTTTCAGGTGACACTCATAGTTTTTCCCGGAAGCTTTTAAAGTTTAAATTTTTTTATAGTGCCATCTGTTCCCTACATCTACCTGCTTCCTTCTTCCACAACCACCACAACCTCCTCCTGCCTTTACCTACTGTAATGTTGCACACCAAGTCTGATATGCATGTGAACAACAATGTAAAAAGTAATGTGCGAGTTCTACTTACTTTTCATAAACTTAAAATTGTTTTTCTCACCTATATTTATTACTCTCAATTTTATGCTGTATGGGAATTGAGACTTGGATGAGGACTCTACCAAAATCCCAACTATACACATGTCAGCCTGAACAAGTGTCAATTTAGAAGTTCTATAATTTCTGTTTCTTGATAGGGTAATGGTGAGCCATGTTGGGTACAAGGACAACCAGGAGCATTTGACTGCCAAGGATCATGCATTTGCCGGTGCTGTTAGCGGGTTTCTTACTCGGGGCTTTCTACAGCCTTTGGATGTTCTTAAAATTCGATTTCAGGTGAGTACTCATAGTACTGAAGCTTTTAAATGTTTAATTTTTTTTATATATGCTAGTGCACTCAGCGCACACACTGAGGTCTGGGGATCAATCCCCAGTATGGATGGAAACATTAGGACATGTTTCCATAAAACACTGCTGTGTTGCATGGGTACTTAATGGAGATGTAGGAGTAAGGAATACACTCGTTGGACAGTTGGTACACGTATATTGGCAGAGTCTTGAGGGGAGTGTAGCCCAGCCTACCTGTTTTCGGTTGTATCCTGAGGACAGAGTGAGGGCGAGACCACTCATACCCTACTCACATGGGCATAGCCTGGTGATGTCACAGACTAGTCACTGAGCCTAGCTGAAGGGATCCTATATATATATATATATATATTATATATTTATATATATATATTTATATATATTTATATTATGGGTGGTACAACTTACGATATATTACACAAGTATTACATAGGAATTTAGTAACCCTACTGACAGCTGTCCATGTTTGCCCATCAGTGAAATAGGTACCTCGATGTTAGTCAGCTGGTGTGGGTCGCATCCTGAGACAAAATTGACCTAAATTGTCCGAAATGCTCTGTCACTGATGTCAACTAGGTCTCTATACCTTGTAAATGCACTTGTAGAAATAAAGATTATTATTATTATTCTTTTCAAAACTCTGGCCGTCTCCTGCTGAGGGTGGGTGATCCAAAAAAGAAAGAAACACTTTCACCATCATTCACCCATAATCAGTCTTTGCAGAGGCACGAAGATATGACATTTCAGATGTCACTCCAAATAGCAAATATCCCAAACCCCTCCTTTAACCCTTTGACTGTTTTCGACGTATAAATACGTCTTACGAGCCAATGTTTCTGACGTATATATACTCAATAATTCTAGCGGCTTCAAATCAAGTGGGAGAAAGCTGGTAGGCCCACATGTGAGAGAATGGGTCTGTGTGGTCAGTGTGCACCACATAAAAAAAATCCTTCAGCACACATTGCGTAATGAGAAAAAAAAAACTCTGATCGTTTTTTTGGAATAAAACGCCGACTTTGAGGTGTATTTTCGTATAGTATTTATCGTTGTATTCGCATTTTCATGGTCTTAGGTGATAAAATGGAAAACATATTACAGAAATAGAGATGATTTTCATTACTTTTACGATGAAAACGACCTTGAAACTGAGCTCAAAGTAGCGGAAATGTTCGATTTTTACCAATGTTCAAGAGTACATAAATCACACCACACGTCCAATACACGTCAACTGGGGAGTCTAATATTCTTTCACTAGTGCACTGATATTATTTATACCATTTTTACAATAATGCAGTCGTCTGCATAACAGTAAATTTTGTATTTTTTTGTATGAATAAAAAATCAAAATAGAAAGCAATAATAATATAAGAGGGGCCTAGAGATGTGACTAATGAACAGAGCATATGTTATTTTAGTGCCACGAATGTCTACCTTGTTTATTCTGGACCCTATTTTGAAATTGGCATCTTTTTTATTTTGCGTGAAATTGGCCAAATTGCCAATTTCTGACCACCATATTGGGTAGTCCAAATTAGTAAATGGGAGGTTTCTTGTACTCAGCTGATAGATAAAATGGAGTTCTAAAGAAATAGCTATGAGTTTGGTCAACTGGAACAATGGAATTGGCTGAAAATTGGGCTCAAAGTCGGCGAAATCGCCGATACGCATATGTCGCCGAGACCGCTAACTTCGCGGGAGCATAATTCCACGAGTTTTCGACCAAATTTCGAACTTTTGGTGTCATTACCATCGGGAAAAGATTCTCTATCATTTCATAAGAAAAAATAATTTTTTTTTTTTTTCAAAAATTGAGCGACATAGAATGACAGTTTCAGAGAGGGGCCTGAAACAGTCAAAGGGTTAAAGTGTAGGCATTGTACTTCCCGCCTCCAGGACTCAAGTCTCACTAACTGGGTTTTCCTGAATCCCTTCACAAAATATTCCCCTGTTCACACTCCAACAGCTTGTCAAGTCCCATAAACCATTAGCCTCCACTCACTCCTAATACACTCATACATGCCTGCTGTATGTCCAAGCCCCTTGCACACAAAACCTCTTTTACCCCTCCTTCCATCCTTTCCTAGGACAACCCCTACCCCTCCACTGCAGATTTATACACACTACAAGTCGTCATATTTTGCTCCATCCTCTCGAAATGACCAACCCACCTCAACAACCCCTCCTCAGTCCTCTGAATAATACTTTTAATAACTCCACACCTAATTTACACAAAATGAATTTTCTGCATAATAATTACACCATGCATTGTCCTTAGGCACGACATCTCTTTTAGACTCCATGATGAGGCATCAATAAGTAACTTCACAACAGAGCGAAGTATAGCTGACTGGCCTACAGACTTTTCCAGTGGTATCAGTGATTGGATAGACATATTTCTTAACAAATTACTTAGAGTATATGACACATTGTCCCATTAAAACAAAACACATTACGAATAAATGATTAGGTTACCCGTGGCTTACTGACAGCATACTATGATCCAATAAGAAGAAATATCAGTATGAAAAACAATGTAGACAGGGCTTAATTAGCAAAGATATTATTAAACATTACGCATCAGTCCTCGCCAAACTAATAAGAAAGGCTAAGCAATTGTACTATTCTAATAGATTCACTGAAACAAGAGGAAATATAAAAAAGACCTGGAAGACACTACAATTCTGGGCACCTACAAACTGAAAAAACTATGGATATTGTCCTACTTAAACCGAACGAACCACAAGTACAGTGGACCCCCGCTTAACAGTCACCTCTCAATGCGACCAATTATGTAAGTGTATTTATGTAAGTGCGTTTGTACGTGTATGTTTGGGGGTCTGAAATGGACTAATCTACTTCACAATATTCCTTATGGGAACAAATTTGGTCAGTACTGGCACCTGAACATAATTCTGGAATGAAAAAATATCGTTAACCGGGGGTCCACTATACAGCCTGTTGATACAGTTAACAAGATAAATGACTTTTTCTCAACCATAGGACCAAATCTCGCCAGTAAAATCTCAGGCGCCAATGCCTGAGCGAATGATTACTTAGATGGGAATTTCCCAAGTTCCTTCTGTCTTACACCAACTGAGCCCACAGAAGTCACCATGATTATTAAGTCTCCTGAACCAATGACTCTACAAGCATTTCAGAACTACTGTTAAAAAATACCTTATCTCCCTAACTCGCCCCATCATCAGTTAACTGTGTGAAAACGACACATACTATTTTCAGTGTCGTGAACACACATCCATAACAAAATAGACTTGCTCTCATTATCTGTAATTCTCCCAATGTAAACATAAAATTCCTAATCTTAAGTTAGTCCTAAGTTTGCCTAAAATGCATATTCCAACAATATAGGAGCTTTTGATTACAGAAACAGCATATCATGCCAAGATAAAAACCATTCCCATTACTAAATTATACTAATTGTAATACTCTTATATGTTTTGTACTACCTCACTGTTACCAATCTTATTAATGTTTAACATTTTAATTACTTATTACACTAATATGCAATAATAAATATTAAAATGTACTGCTCCATAACCTGTGTCAATATAGAATCATCATAAGAATAAGGATTAGTCTGTCCAAAATGCCAAGGCATGCTAGCGGCTTTCTTTGTAATTTTTTTTTTCAACAAATCAGCCGTATCCCACCGAAGCAGGTGGCTCAAAAAGGAAAATGAAAGTTTTTCTTTTTAACTTTAGTAATGTATACAGGAGAAGGGGTTACTTGCTCCTGGCATTTTAGTTGCCTCTAACGACACACATGACTTACGGAGGAAGAATTCTGTTCCACTTCCCCATCAAGATAAGAGGAAATAAACAAGAACAATAACTAGTAAGAAAATAGAAGAAAAACCCAGAGGGGTGTGTATATATATGCTTGTACATGCAGGTGTAGTGTGACCTAAGTGTAAGTAGAAGTAGCAAGACATACCTGAAATCTTCATGTTTATAGAAACAGAAAAAAGACACCAGCAATCCTACCATCATGTAAAACAATGACAGGCTTGTGTGTTACTCACTTGGCAGGAAGGTTGTACCTCCCTTGGTGGTTGCTGTGTGCCAACCTACTACCTAGGCTTATTATTATTATTTTTATTATTACAGATCTTTATATTGCTGTGAATACTGTGTGCTATCTTTTATCATACAATATTGTAAAAATTTATTCATAATTACTTTGGAAACTAATAAATCTTAAAATACCATAGTAGCAGTGAATTGTTTATAATACAGCCTCTCCTCACTTAATGACAGAGTTCTGTTCCTAAGATCACGTCTGCAAACAAATTCGTTGCTAAGTGAGGAACATACTATAATGGTAGTTGGTTTGTGTCGACTATCTTTGACATTGTTTTAATGTCACTTTGCACCTTTTTTAACATTTCTGGTATATTTTTAAAATGTTTATACAGTAGTGTACTGTATATTGTAGTAAACAGAATAAAGGAAATCAGCTCTGATATACATTATTTAGGTATGCATACTGGTCAGAGTCCGTCGTAAGTCCAAGGTGTCGGTAAACAGTACGCCACTAAGTGAGGAGAGGCTGTATATAGTATTTTTAATATAGGTTTGTGTGTACAGTACAGACATTTAATTTTCATGAACAGTTTTGCTTTTATGGATCTATATGTTGCATTGTGACTTGCATATGTTGCAGCAGCTTCATGAAAGTAATGTGACAAGGACTGATAATGAAATTTTGCCATACAGTTACAAGTGGAGTCGACATTACGACGTGGTGGTGGTCTTTACCATGGAGTCATACAGAGTGCTGTCGTAATAGTGCGCAGTGAGGGCCTAACTGCTCTCTGGAAGGGACATGTACCTGCCCAAGCCCTGAGTATCTGCTTTGGAGTAGCACAGGTGAAATTTTTCCATTGTTAACATAAATATGGTATGCTGTATATCCTTCTACATTTTTTCATGCCTAAATAATATTTATTAATATTTCGAGTTATTGAGCTGTTAGGAGACATCATAGAGCATGATAAAAGTTAAAGTATAAAATTTTCCAAATTGTTTTTTTTTAAAAATTAATTTATGTTAGTCCATATAGTAGTTACTGTTATTTTACTGTAGAGTATGGAATAGTTCCTTCAGGGTTTAAGTACACATAGTATTATGGATACCGGCAGTGGCGGTCCTGGCATTTTTGTTGCCCTAGGCGAGATTGTGCAAAGGTGTACCTGCTTCCAGCAACAGTACACCTTATGCCTCCCTCTCTCTTCTGGTGCAATAAAACACACATTGTCTTTGAAGTATAAAGCACCCCCTTCATATATTGTTTTGAGCTTCAGGTAGGAAAAAATCGTCTTTAAACAAAGACCACAATATGGATAAATATTGTAAGAATAGTAATGAAACACACTATAATGATTCCAAAATACAGCATAGGTGCAAACAAAATAAAATTTCCAAAATGTATTGCACACAATTGATAAACACTAATGGTAGCTTACTCCAGCAATTGCTTATCACTACAAAGTAATGCATAGATCACCCTAAAATATGAGTAAATTACCACCCTAATATCCAAGAATTCTTGATTATATATCCTAGATTTTGCAAAATTTCAACTTGCCTCCAATTTTACTTCAAAGAAGCTCAAATTATTCTCATAACGGATATATTACCCTATTGCAGAAGGACTGGCACCTCTTTGGAAAAAAAAGTCACTCCTTGAAAAACCTATGATTTTATGGCATGTTGAAGTTGGCAAAAAAAAATGATTGATCATTAGCAACAGTGGTATAAATGCAGCAGCATTATTTACTTTTTACAATTCATTGAGCCCAAATTATGATTGTTTTTCAGTTTGTTATTGTTTAACACTATGTACATTAGTTCCTTTTATTACATAGTTGTTTTTACTGCTCTAGTCTTTTAACACTATGTACAAGGAATTCTCATGATACAGTATTACAATTGTTTCAAGGTGTAATACTTATCAAAACATGGAAATAAGTCTCATATTTTCACTATATATTGTGTTATCATAGGTTAATAATTGTTACATATTTATTTTGGTTTGAGGAAATAGCTTGGGTTATATAAACAATGTAATTTCTTTGTGTCCATAACACCCGAGTGCCTTCAAGACCACTGTAAAAAATATATTTACAAGGAGATCTAAATATATTACAATTGTATAAAAGTGTAATACTCATTAAAACTTGGAAATAAGTCATGTTGACTCTATTGGTTAAATCTCGATTGTATGCTTTTTGGCTGAATTTACCTTTTTTTTTTTAAGCACCCACCAAGGCAGTGACCAGAAAAAAAAAAACTTTCATCATTCATACTGTTCTTCTGTTGGTATCAGGAAATGGAATGAATAAGGCATCTTCCTGTCAGTTTCACACACTTTTTTGCTGGTAGGGAAGCTGGTGGTGGAACAACAGATTCTGGTTTCATTGTTTACTTGCTAGTCATGTTGTGTTACCCATGATGCACTACATGGACTTGTCTGGGCTTAGATTTTTCTCAAAGGTACGAAGAGGTAGCAGGAGACACGAATAATGACTAAAGTAAAAAATATTGGCAGCTGACATTTTTGAAACCATAAAAAATTGTGCATACTAGTGCATCAGACACACAATCATCACTTGTGTACTAGGACGTTGGACACAGTTCAAAGGTTAATATCAGCTAACAGGATAGGGGTATACTGTTTCACAACATAAAATACAGTGAACATGCAAATAAACCACCATGTAAGGTAGAATCAGTTATGGCAGACTGTTTCAATGTAAAGTATAATACAAACTTTTTCAAGGAAAGCACATAAGAATAAATACCCTCAGAGCAGTGGGAGTCAGAGGCATGTGGGGTAAAGGAAACTAATTGATGATAGTGTTGGTTGTAGGAGTCACTTGTCAAGAACATGAAGTGATCAGCCTCTGCAGCACAAACATGATCAGAGATTTTACAATTTTAAAAACTCCTGTTTTGCTTTTTGGTCACAGCATATAAACATGTCTAATAAAGAGACATAATAGGCATGTCAGGATGGTGGTAGAGTACACTGTTTTAAATGGCATGAAACCATTTTTTTTTCCATACCAGGACTGATTTTGTTATACAGTACAGTAGTAGTAGTTTTATTTACATACAAAAGTACTGTAAACATTAGTTTTATCAGAATGAATTAGTTTAAAGTTTGATTTAATGTGACCTTCATCTTTGTTTTAACTTTTATTTGTAAGAGAATGCTGAAAATATTGAACCTTGGGCTTAGTGTGGAGATGTCTTCCACAGTTCTGGAGCTATGCAGTTCTGACCAAAACAGCTAATGAACATGGCATTGGCGAGAGATACTCAATTCATGGGGTGTGTGGAGCATTGGCGGGAACATGTGGCACACTTGCATCTTTTCCATGTGACATTGTACGGACGAGACTCATCGCACAGGGAACTCCCAAGGTACTCTCAAGCTACTAACTAGTAAATTCAGGGCAGAGAACATGAATAAAATTGTGATAAATAAAGTCTGCAGTCATCAAAGCAGATTTGACCTGTGTTCATTTCCGAGATTTGAAATAGAGTACTGAATAATGATTTATTTGAGCAGCGCTACAATGGGATGGTGGATGCCTGGAGAAAGCTGTTACATCAAGAAGGAATACTGAGTCTTTGGCGAGGCTTGGTGCCCACCTTGGCCATGACTGCTCCATACACTGGTCTTACCTTTTATTTCTACAATGCTTTCTTCATTTTAGCTTCCAAGAGCTTTGGAGATGGTAAGAGAATATCTATTTATCAGACCCCTGTTTTTACACTCTGGGATCTGCCACTGACTCTGTCATTTTATTCTCACTCCCTCTCAAAAGTAAATTTATATTCACCCTAATTTCTCAGGCAGGTTTATTGTAATACATATTTTCACAGTACAGTACAACTAGTAGGAATACTTACATCAGTTTAGGGTTATTTGCAAGTCTTTCCAAATACTCTGAAAATAGTCTACACCTTTAGGTGTTAAAAGACAAAAATGGCAGCCATTAACCCTTTCATTGTCGGTCCTGTAATATTATGGAAAGCCAGTGTTGGTCTCGTAATATTATGGCAAATCAGTGTCAGTCCTGTAATAGTATGCCAAAATTCTAGTGGCTTCAAATCTTGCAGGAGAAAGCTGGTAGGCCTACATATGAGAGAATGGGTCTGAGTGGTCAGTGTGCGCAGTATAAAAAAAATCCTGCAGTGCATAATGAGAAAACAACTCCGACCATGTTTTTTGTTTAAAACAGCGACCTTGCGGTGTATTTCCATACGGTATTTATGGTTGTAATCTCGTTTCTTGGTCTCATTTGATAGAATGGAAGATATATTACAGAACTAGAGATGATTTTGAATGGTTTACAGACTAAAAGTACCTCAAAATTGAGCACAAAGTAGTGGAAATGTTCGATTTTTGCCGATGTTCAAGAGTAAACAAATCACGTCACGCTTCCAATACATGTCATCTGGTGGTTCTTATATGATTTTACAAATGCGCTGATATTATTTATACCGTTTTTACAATAATGCAGTAGTCTGCATAACAGTAAATCTATGTTTTGTGTGAATAAAAATTCAGAATGGAAAGCAAGTATAATGTAAGAGGGGCCTGGAGACATGACTAATGAAGAGAGAAAATGTTATTTTAGTGCGAGGAATGTTTGTGTTGTAAATTCTGGACCCTATTTTAAAATTGGCCTTGAATTGTGTATGAAATTGGCCAAATTACCAATTTCTGATCACTTTATTGGGTAGTTGAAATCTGTAAATGGGTAGTTTCTTGTACTCACTTAGTAGAACAAAAGGAGTTCTAGTGAAATAACTATGAGTTGGGGTGGGTGGAACAATGGAATTGGCAGAAAATAGGGCTCAAAGTGGGCAAAATCAGTGATGCGTAAATATCTCCGAGACTACTAACTTCGCGAGAGTGTAATTCTGTAAGTTTTCCATCATATTTCATACTTTTGTGTCATTACCATCAGGAATCATTTCATTAATTTTTTTATTTAATTCTTTGACACTGAGAGCAAGTTTGTGAGCAGGGATCTTGACAATGAAAGGGTTAAGTACTTGCTTTTAAACAAGAAAATTTTAATTATCTATTTGTACCTACAGGAACAGAGCTATACTTGTGGTATTCCATCCTCAATTATTTGTTCATATAATTTTATTAAAATCTCCAGTAGTTAAAGCGGTTGCTACATTTTCTTGTAATTCATTTCATTGTTCTGCAACATTTGTGAAGAAAAATTTCCTGGTATGCATTCAGCTTCCCGTTTTACTTAGTTTCCAACTGCATATTGCCTTTTTTTTTTTTTTTTCCTCCTTCCCTCTTGGAAGTGCAAAAAAAAAAAATTCTAATCTTTCATGTCTGTTTATGACCTATTAGCCAGGGTGGGCATCTTAAGTGCTTTCAGCTTTTCATTCTAACTTGTATGTTTTAACTGTGATAACCATTTTATAGCTCTTTGGATCTTTTCCAACTTTTGCATGTGTTGCCTGAGGTGTGGGCACCACACCACTGCTGCATATTTCAACTTTAGCCTGATGTGTTTTAAACAGTTTCTTAGCATTTCTTCATTCGTATACAGTAGGGCCCCGCTTTACGGCGTTTCACCATACAGCGTTCCGCTAATATGGTGATTTCAAATTATGACAAAAACTTGCTATATGGCTCCTGGTCTTTCTAATATGGTGTGCCCCACCTGGTTTGTTTACATTCTCTGAGTATATATCTATTATATCTGTAAACTTTCCAAAATTTCCAGTGTTTTAAAGTTATTGCATATATTATGTCCTCTGATAATTATACTTATGTGTACTTGTACCTAAATATACTTACACACTGTGCTGGCATGCAGGTACACATTAATATCACTAAGAGTCTCTCTACTCTTGATGCCATATTAATAATAATACGTAATCTCTTGGGCGCATTAAATGTTGTATATGACATTAATATAGATATTTCCATCCATAGTCTTTCATCCATATTAATAATTTACCTTTCATTCCTCCTAGGTTTTAAAGATTCCAAAATACACTCGTGGGAAACTATCTAAAGCTTTCTTAAAATCTAGATAAATACAATCCATTCTGTCCTTAAGGAATCTGTGTACAGTAGCAATTGCTACTACACCAGTAAAAATGCATCCTGATAAGGATATGCTTGCAGCACAGGTTTAACACGTTCAACATGCCAAACGAGTTGTTTCCCGTACAGGTTGGCCATCATTAATCCGGTTCCATCAGTTATCTGGCACTAATTTTGGCTAGCATAATTTCAAATTTCCAGGGTTGCCACACAGACCTGCTGCTACTGTTTGGTGGCGCTACTTGCTGCATAAGTCGTTCAAATTTCTTTTTCTCCATTTATTGTTATAACCTGCTCACTTTTAGCCTTAGCCATGGTTCCCATGAATAAAAGAAATGCTTTTTGTTGTGTAAATCACATACACCGTACATTGTCCATAAAACATAAGGTGGCTTTGAAGATACTGTCGGTCACCATGAGCTCAACTCGCTCATATAAGCTGTGACTGGTAAATTTGGGCCTACATATGAGAGAAGAGGTCTGTGTGGTAAGTGTGCACTATATAAACAAAAAATCTTGCAGCACGCAGTGCATAATGAGAAAAAACAGTGACCGTGCTTTTGGTATAAAACAGCGACTTTGTGGTGTATTTTTGTATGGTTGTATTCTCGTTTTTTGGTCTCATTTGATAGAATGGAAGACATATTACAGAGATAGATATAATTTTGATTGGTTTCACACTGGAAAGTACCTTAAAATTGAGCTCAAAGTACAGGAAATAGAGGAAATGTTTGACTTTTGCCAATATTCAATACGTGTCCAACTGGCTGGTCTCATATGCAGTCACAAATGGGTTGACATTATTTACACAATTATTACAGTAATGCAGTAGTCTGCATAACAAGCAAGCGTAATATAAGAGGGGCCTGGAGATGTGACTGATGAACAGAGAAAGTTATTTTAATGCTAGGAATATCTGCATTGTTTATTCTAGATCCTATTTTGAAATTGGCATCTTGAAATTTGTGTGAAATTGGCCAAATTACCAATTTCTAACCATTTTATTGGGTAATTGAAATAGGTAAATGGGCGATTTCCTGTACTCAAGCAACAGAACGGAAGGAATGCATGCAAAATAGCTCTGAGTTTGGTAGACTGGAACAATGGAATGGGTCAAAAATAGGGTGTAAAGTGGGTGAAATCACTGATGTGTAAATATTGCCATTGGGTTAAGTGTAGTCTAACCTAATCACTCTGTAATCTGGCAAAATCACTAATCCGGTACCCTACAGGTCCCGATTATGCTGAATTAGTGATGATCACCCTGTATAGTATGTTAAGAAATTACTGTTTTTTTTAAGCTTATCTCAGTGTTGATCTTTTTAAACATTCATAATTCTTAAAATTGGTAATGACTTACTACAGGTGGTGAGGTGCCATGGTTAAGCTCAAGTGCAGTTAGTGGGGTAGCATCTGGAGTGTGTGCCAAGGTGTGCATCTACCCTCTGGATGTGCTCAAGAAGAGGATACAAATTCGGGGCTTTGAGGAAGCCCGCAGGCAGTTTGGCAAGGTTTGTTCTGAATATGTCGATGAAGTTTATAATTGCAAGGGCCAAGACATTTATATTTTTAAGTTTTGTACAGTAAACTACTGATTAAGACTAGATCTGTTAGGACATTTTCTTTAAATGAAGGTTGAAAATTTGCGGTGTTATTTAGAAGATTGTGATGCCATGATGTTAATTTGTGATGGTACAAATTTAAGGAAAAAGTATGGAATGTCATGGGAGTTTTCCTCTCTGCCTCATGGCCAGCCTATGGGTCAAACCATTGTCTTTACATTGGAATGTCTAGTCACACTTAATGTATACAACCTCCCATGCCTTGGTTCTCCATGCATCCCATTCCATAATCTTTTTTGTGTTAGTGAATTAATTTTTGATCTTTTCATCATCATGTCTCGTGTCTGGATAGTAGATTGCTTCACACTTGATAATTCCTGTACTCATCCAGAATTCCTAATGGAATGTTTTTCCACCAAATACTTATTTAATACAACCACTGGATCATGGAATTATTAGGACATTTAAGTTATAACTACACATACCAGATGATGCAGAAACTTGTTGCAGCAGTGGATGCTGACTGAGACCTTAGAGTAAGAGACTTTTGGCATAAATTTATTATAGCAGATGCCATCAGCTACATCAAAAGCACATGAAGCAAATTGCTCCAGTCAGCATTAAATGCAAAGTGGGAAAAATTATGGCTTAGTGGTGAATAATTTCACAGGATTTTTCCTCAGTTGAGAGCCAGGTTCAGAAAATTGTTCACCTGGCAAGTGAGGGCCTTGAAGATATGCATAATGTGAATGAGCTCTTAGAATACGAGAAAGAAAAAAGTCCAAAGGAAATGTTGGCAGAGCTCAGTGCCCAGATACAAGGGTGACAGATAACAGACTAAGATGAGGAAGAACCTGAAGAAAAACATTTAACATTGCAACAGTTATATGAGAATTCCATGTTACTGATTAAGCTGCAAATTTTTTTGCTGAAGAGGATGCTGACAAAGCTAGAAGCACTGCTCTGAAATTGGGTCTGGAGCACCCAATGATACCTTACCATCAGCTGCATAAAGTAGTGCAGGGTAAAACAGACTAAAGACACATTGCAGAATTCTCCAGTACTCAGGTACAACCATCAACATCAGTGCAAGAACCTCAGCCATCCACCTCAACTAACAATCCAAAATCTTCCATCTTGGCCCAGTAGGGCCGTACCAGCAGCTAGCAATCAGAATTTAATGGAAATATTATTTATGTAACACCTGTAGTGTTACATAAATAATAACATTTTTAGTATATTTTTAAATGTTTATACAGTAGTGTACTGTACAGAGGAACCTTGACTTACGAGTGCCCCAACATACGAGTTTTTAGAGTTACAAGCCGTCACTCGGTCGATTTTTTGCTCTGAGTTACGAGCCAAAATCTGAGTTATGAGCAAGCTTCAGAACGCCGCCACTAGTTCGCACAGCGAACACCACAACATCCACTCAGCAGTGCATGTGTTTACCTCAATGTGGAAGCATTTCTCTTGTGTTGTGCTTGCATTATGTGCAGTTATTTTTGCCGAATTTCTTTTTTCTAACCATGGGTCCTAAGAAAGTAAGTGCAAAGGACAGTGCTGAGATGAAAAAGAGGATGATGTCCATTGCATTAAAGAATGAAATCATAGATATACATGAGCGAGGTGTGCGGGTTGTGAACTTGGCCATGCAGTACTAGCGTAGCACTTCTACGATATGTATGATACTAAAGCAGGAGTTGATAAAGGCTATAATGCCAACCAAGTATATAGCAAGTAGCCTGTCTTTTCCACCCTCCACCTCTGCCAGCATCTGTTCTCCAAGGTACACTTTATAAAACCAGTTTATTTCTTTACATTCTCTATTATAGGTAGTAGGTTGGTAGACAGCAACTGCCCAGGGAGGTACTACCGTCCTGCCAAGTTAGTGTAAAACGGAAACCTGTAATTGTTTTACATGATGGTAGGATTGCTGGTGTCCTTTTTCGATCTCATAAACATGCAAGATTTCAGGTACGTCTTGCTTACACTTAGGTCACACTACACATACATGTTCAAGCATATATATACACACCCCTCTGGGTTTTCTTCTATTTTCTTTCTAGTTCTTGTTCTTGTTTATTTTCTCTTATCTCCATGGGGAAGTGGAACAGAATTCTTCCTCAATAAGCCATGCATGTTGTAAGAGGTGACTAAAATGCCGGGAGCAAGGGTCTAGTAACCCCTTCTTCTGTATAAATTACCAAATTGAAAAAGAAACTTTTGTTTCTCTTTTTGGGCCACCCTGCCTTGGTGGGATACGGCCGGTGCGTCAGAAGAAAAGAAGATATACACACACACAGTGGATCCTCGGTTATCGGCCGTAATCTGTTCCAGAAGCTCGGCCGAAAGCCAAAATAATAATTCCCATAAGAATTAATGTAATTACAATTAATCTGTTTCAGACAAAAATATTCACCAAAAATTTTTTTTTAACAATTAAATCAGTATTTATTACATACCTTTATTGAAGAATAATGCTGGCTTCTGGAATGCCTGCTACTTCCTGCATGCCTGTTACTCCTTGCATGCCTGTTACACTTCCTTGCATGCCTGTTACACTTCCTTGCATGCCAGTTACACTTCCTGCATGCCTGCTACACTTCCTGCATGTCTGCTACATTCCCTGCATGCCCGTTACACTCCCTGCATGCCTGATACACTTCCTGCATGCCTGATACACTTCCTGCATGCCTACTACACTTCCTGCATGCCTGCTACACTCCCTGCATGCCTGCTACACTTCATGCTTAAATTCCATGGTTTCTCACTTTCTTTACCACAGGAACTTTACTAGGAACCTTCTTTGGAGCCATGGTTACTTATTTTGTAGTTGCACTGCAGAAAACCAAAAAAAACAATGGAAAACAAGCGAAATGTTAGGATGTATGAGCAGAAGCATCCTCACGCACCGAAAGACACAGCCAAACTGACGCTCAAGCGGCCCCAGCCGGTGCACGGACATATCCGAAACGGCTGATCACTGAAATAACTGCCAATCACCGGGAACCAAAAAACTGGCCGATCACCGAGTTGGCCAATAACAGGAACAGCCGATAACAGAGGGTCCACTATAGTATAGAGTATGTATATATATTTACAATTATGAGACCTAAAAATATTTGCCATTTTTGGTGGTCTGACATACATAATTTTATTTTTTGATTAGATGCCATTTTCAAAAATGTAATTACCATTTTAATTGGCGGTCAGCTGGGTTTTCATCCAAGTCACCCTGCCTTGGAGAACATCGTTAAGGTATAGAGAGAATAAAAGCAATGGAATAATTGCTCTTGATAGCTGGAATCCAGTGCTTTATTCATTTTCTATTTGTTAATTATAATTAGTGCAGCACTTAGGCACCTATCCCATGAGTTGTTATAAGTGTGTATTTGTAATAGTAATTGTATGTTTCAGTGCATATAATGTGCCCCTCCTACCTCTGAAGTCAGCCTCTCAAGGGAGGTTCTTCACTGCTAGTGAAGGGCTCTTGATTCAAGCATTTGTACCTGCACTTCTCTTCCTTGGATTGAATTTGAATGCCTCCCATTTTCCCCAGGAGCTGTATGACTTCCTAAGGGATTTGCTATTTCCCCACGAATGTAATAATAATACCTCTGAACTCAGGAAAAGCTTTTTGCTGGACTTGGCTTAATAATGATGAAATGTTTAAGCTATTTTCAAATTTTTTTTTTTTTTTTTTTAAGAATGAACAATTATTTGTTGAAAATCTTATTAAAGAAAGTGTTTTTTTCATATCTGAGTGTCCCCTTTCAGATCAGAAACATTTGTCTTGCACTGTTCTAGTCACCAATCAACCAGTGCTTTGTAATATTTTATCTTCTGCCAATGTAATTATAAATTTGTATGTACTTAATTTTTGTTTCAAATTATATCTGATAAATTTCCTATTTTTGTTTTTGCTTAACACACATTTATTTAATATCCCACATAGGAAGTACTGTTCTGTATTTACTTTATTATTTTAACTTGAGAATTCTCTGAAGTGATTCATAATTTTGTTTAACTCATTCCTGTCACAAAATACAAATAAAACACTACTTAAGATATATAAGTGAAAGGCTGTCAGTTGTTATATAATACATAGAACAAAAGGCTTGTGTACCATTTTTTTTTTATATTTGTTTATCATATGTGAACTTTTTTCTTTTACTATCGAGAGCTTATCTTAAGATTGTTGTTATGTTTCAGGTGGTTGTGTACCCGAATGCTTGGAAATGTATCGTGCAAATGTGGAAGGAAGAGGGTATCTTAGGCTGTTATAAGGGGTTGTGGCCATCCATGTTGAAAAGTGGATGTGCTTCAGGAAGTATATTTATAACATATGAAGCTACTTGCCATTTTCTTGCTCATATTCATAGTAGTAGAGAGAACAATGATATAAGATAGTATAAAATTAAATATTGTAGTTTATGCCTTTCCCAGCTACTACCTAATGTGCAAGTGATAATGCATTAAATTATATGCCTGCAAACAATTCGTTTTGGTATGGAAATGCTCTGTCATATCATTACCAGTGGTATGTTAGTTAAAAACCTTTGGTTTCTGTGCTGTAAAAAATAACCTTGATATCAAGTTTGGAGTTTCCTTATAATTGTATAAAACAGGTTTGAATAAGCTTTCTTTGCAGATGTCATGTGATGTTCACTGGACTGTATGGTACACTGAATGAGAATAACTATCCCAGTCTACACAAAAGTGAGGGAATGCAAAATTAATGCATTGTTTGGGGGATACTAAAGAAATGTTGTAAATATTGTAAATAGAGGGTAATTCATCTGTCTGGTATTATTTAAACCTTGCTATTTAACAGTAATCTTTGTTTATGCTGGAAATTATATCCTGGACAAACAAAATTATTTTGAATAAATGTTTTAGAAAACTGACAAGTTGATAAATGAGAATTGTGCAACATTTGAGTATCTTTATTCTGGAAATGTTTCACCAGCCAGTGGCTTCTTTAGTCCAGTGCAGAGAAAGGTGTTAGATGAGTTGAGATAATCAGTCCCTTAGCCTGGAGTCGGTGTTCAGTCCATCAATCTCAATAAAAGTAAGTACTGCACTTTTATCTAGATTGATGGAATGAACACATTAACTCCAGGTTAAGGGACTGATTGCATCAACTCCTCATCTAACACCTCTCTGCACTGGACCAAAAAAGCCACTGGCTGGCAAAAAGTTTTAGAATAAAGATACTCAAATGCAGCACAAGTGTCTTATTTATCAAACAAAATGATTACAAAAATATAATAAACTCAGGCCAATATCACAAAATAGCCACCCTGGTGGTTTAGTACTTATTTTGTGATTATTATTATAATCAAAACTAACTCGCATGGAGAAATAACAGATCAGAGGACTGCATTTTTTGGGGGGGCTTTGGTCGGGTGCCTCAATGAGAGTCTGAAGTATACACTATTTGTTCTACTGTACATTTCAGTATGTCCATGTGGGCTTTTTTTTTTTTTTTTTTTTTTTTTTTTTGAATATGTAAAATTTTTTAGATTTGCTGGATAAAAGGTATCTGCAAAATGTGTGGTAAGAGTGTGAGCAAGGTAATATTTATGAAGGGATTAAGTGAAACCAATTAGCTAGACTCGAGTCTTGGAGGTACAAAGTACAGTATCCGAGTCGCCTGAACAGTAATTTAAGCATACTTCTGGCAAAATAGCAATTGCATGAATGATGGTGCATGCATTTCCATTTTCTTTTTTTTTTTTTTTGTAAGGGGAGTCTCCCTGCCTTGGTGGGAGATGGCTGGTGTTAGAAAAAGTTAAAAATGGGACAGCAGTCTGAAATACATTTGGTTCTCATTTTTTCAAACAATACAACACAGATTCGGATATTTATTTACAAAAATACAAGTTGCAATTTAAACAACATACATAAATTAGTATCTTTCTTTGCAAAACCCATAAGTGTAGCTTTCTGGGCATATCTTACTTTATTATTGGAAAGGGGCAGTACTTAGATAAGGTTAAAGAGCTATTTATGGATTAAGATGTTATGGTAGATGTTGCAGAAAGGCAGAGGCTGGAGACTGCTTGAAAATGTAACATTTCTGTCTAAGAATAAGGAATGAAAGAAAAAAAAATTACAGGGAGTGTGGTTGTATTAAAATTCAGAGTATGTCTCAGGAAGCATTGACAAGGGGATGCCAAGGAAGATTTTAATAGTGACTTAAGCATCCAATAAGCCAGTGTAAACATGTTACATTAGTGACAATACATAGGTTTTTATATTTAATGCACTACCGAGATGTGAACAAGGAAACATTCGAGAAGATTCAGGGAAAGCTGGTTAGTTAGCTAGATTTGAGTTCTGAAAGCCGGAAGTACAGTGCCTGCACTGAAAGATGGGCAAGGATGTTGCTGTTTGACAGATCACTGAAACTGCAATGGCCATCCACCTCTGGAAGGATTGCTAGGAAATGAGTGTTTTCCTCTTTGGGTCACCCTGCCTTGGTGAGAAATGGATGGTGTAAAAAATGTTTTCAGCATATACAGTAACACAATTTTAGCAATATTTGGTCTCTTCCTGATATCAACCATGAGATTTTGCATCATTACTAATCCACATTATCACAATTTCTTGAATATGAAATCTAAAATATCAACGTCCTTTCTTCATTACATAGATTTAAAATTAATATCTCGGTTATAATGCATTCTGAAAACAGACATATGTGCAACATCTGGGTATCTTTATGCTGTATAGCCCTTGTGGCTTAGCGCTTCTTTTTGATTATAATAATAATGGGTATCTTTATTGTAGACGTTTTGCCATCCACTGGCTTATCAATACAGATTCCAGGACATAATTTGAAGACAGTAGAAATATATATAAAAGATGAAATAATCAGTCAGTCAGCCTTGGAGTTGGTGTGAAGAGCACCATAGTTTTGAAGATTCTGGAGCATAGGCAAGGAGGCTGGTGCTTATATACTAACGTCAGGTGGTGAGGAAAGGGTAGCAGATGAGGGCATAGTCACTGGTAGGCGGGGTTCTCCAATGGAAGTAGGTCATACCCCAAGGGATGGGTAAGAATCTTCATGACTACGGTGCTCTTCACACCATCCAAGGCTGAGGGACTGATTACCTCATCTCTTGTATAGTTCTACTGTCTTCAAATTATGTGCTAGAATCTGTATTGATAAAGCCACTGGGTGGTGAAACGTCTACAATAAAGATTCTCAGATGTTGCACACGTGTCTCAGTTTTCATCTTGTCGGTATTGTATAACATTCTACTGGTAATAGTGGACACATTCAAATGTGTAAATCATTTCCCCAGCACATTTGCTCTCTTCAATACCAAAACACATTAGATAAAGATGAGAGAGGAGAAAAAGCCTTTGCACAAGATTAAAATCTTACTGGCAGTGTAACAAGTGGTACATCCTAAAGGATGTACATGAATGCTGCACTGTTGAGAGAGACTCAGGCGAGTGAGGTGTCCTGTGCTAGTACCTTGACTGTGAGCCATCGAACAACTTCTCTCCAGATTGGCAAGATGTCTGTATTGATTACCTCTCGAGCCTGCATTCTGCATCTGTATCTATACACATCACATTCTTGTGTCCTACAATGATAAAATGTAATTGTGTAAATTATATCTTTTTTTTTTCCACCTAAAATATAAAGGCAGGCAGCTCATCAGTGGTCAGTAAACAGTGATCTTTCAGTATAAAATATGGTACTATAATTTATGGAGAAGGAAGAAATAAAGCTAAAGTTCTTTATGCGTCTATGCATCTTTAGTAGTCTGTAAAACCGAATATGTAAGATTGTATATGAAGCAATCTTTCACCTGTATAATATACAGTAAACTTTTGATTTAATGGATCTCAATTTAATGGACTTTGGAAATGTGGCACAAAATTCAAAGAACAAGTCTGTTGGTTACATAATTGTCCATTATTGCTACAATAACAGCAAAATAATCTCATCTGCATCTACTACAATTGCCATTACTGTCAACAACTCTCTATTAGTTCATTAAATGCACTATATGGCCCTTGTGGGTTTAGCACTTGGTTTTGATTATAATAATAGTCCATTAAATCAAGGATTTACTTACAGTACAGTACATTACTTGAAATTAATATTTCATAGCTTTTGCTTCCTTGAAAAATATTTAATTACCATTTCAACTTTAATTTTGTTCAGAACAAAGCTGAGCTTAACTTACCTGTCTTCCCCAGTTTTAACAGCTTCAACATATGAGAGGAGCCTAGCGCCCTCTGCAGTATTTAATAGGGTGCGGCTTAGCTCATGGAGGTTTCCTGGGAGCCTGTCAAAAATCATTATACATACTTTAATAGTGTTTACTCAAACAAGCAGTTTAATAATGAAATAGAGATTTTAATAGGGTTAACAGAGACTAAATACATATGTAATATTGTGCTATAAATGTATTGCTAAAAGCTAACCATGGAAAAAAAAAAAATTATTTTTATTTTATAGCAGGGGTATTTAAATGCTAAGAAATAGACTAGATTATGGATGAGGATGAAACAGAAAAATAGTCAACCAAATTTCTCAATATGATAATGTGCTTTTTTTTTATAAATCAGCATGATAAACAGGATATTCAAGCAAGAAAAGGCAACTTGCTATAACGTTGCCATAGTCGTGACTAAAAACTGAAAAATTCTTAGTACAGTACAGTATATAAATCCCCTTGGTAACTGTGATTATTCTTGATAAGTGAAACTTGGACAAGGAAAAAATCAAATATGATGGGCCCATTTACAAAAAAAGTAACATACATGTACACAATGTTGATCTGACACAGTATCTCAGAGAATATGAAGTTAACATGATCATGTACTGTATAGTACCACAATATATTACAAGGTACCAATATAAACAATATTCCAGCATGTGGAAGAGTTCAGCAACTCATGTGATTGTGATGCCAAACAGTTCATTAAAAAAAGAAAGAAGAATAGATGCTGGAAAGATGTGTAAAAAATGACAACAGTTAGCCAATGCAGGAAGTGTTCCCATACACAAATGAGCATTCTTTACTGTATAAAATAAATAGACATTTCAGAAGCCACATCTTTAAATATCACTAATTTGGTTAATATTGCTATTTATGAAAAAATACCTAGAAAAAAAAGGATTTTGCATGGGAAAGCCATCTATCACATTTTTAACAAAATCATGGTTATTTTTTTTTAGCTTTGGGGTTGTATGCTAAGCCAAAATGGGCACTGTAATAATGCTTGCACATGTGAAAAATTGAAGTTATTTGTAAGATGCCCTTCAAGTAACTACAATATGTGTAATTAAATCTCAGAATTCTAGTTTGATAATTTGGGAGTTCAGCTGCTGTGCATTCAATTTAATCAGTTACAGTTATTTAATAGATTTAGAAGTTATAGTTTAGCACTTCTTTTTGATTATAATAATAATTTAGAAATTATATAGGAAAGAAACATGGGCAGCCTACATTTACTTGGATTTTGAAAACAATCTTCAGGCAGAGGTCACCTTGAAAGGCTAATTTGGAAACTACCACAACAGAACTAAGATTCTTTGCTTGAAAGAAAAAATATCTCCGCAAGAAAATGTTACTAGTGAGGTTCCACAAAGATCATTACTTGGTCAGATAGTTTTTAATTTATATACATATGCACATGATTACCCAGAAGAAATAATTACCTATAGTACACTGTATATTAATGTGGGTATTTATTTTTTTAACACATTGGCCACTTCCCACCAAGGCAGGGTAACCCAAAAAGAAAGAAAAAAAACTTTCATCATCATTCAACACTTTCACCATCACTCATACATAATCACTGTCTTTGCAGAGGTGCTGGTATGACAGTTTAGATGTCCCTCAAAACTGCCAATATCCTAAACTCCTCCTTTAAAGTGCAGGCATTGTACTTCCCATTTCTAGGACTCAAGTCCGGGTAACCAGTTTCCCTGAATCCCTTCACAAAATATTACCCTGCTCACACTCCGACAGCTCGTTAGGTCCCAAAAACCATTTGTCTCCATTCGCTCCTATCTAACATGCTCACACATGCTTGCTGGAAGTCCAAGCTCCTCGCCCACAAAACCTCCTTTACCCCCTCCCTCCAACCTTTTCGGGGACAACCCCTACCCCGCCTTCCTTCCCCAGTAGATTTATACACTCTCCAAGTCATTCTACTTTGTTCCATTCTCTCTAAATGGCCAAACCACTTCAACAATCCCTTTCAGCCCTCAGACTAATACTTTTAGCAACTCCACACCTCCTCCTAATTTCCACACTAAGAATTGTCTGCATAATATTTACACCACACATTGCCCTTAGACACGACATCTCCACTGCCTCCAGCTGCCGCCTTGCTGCAGCATTTACAACACATGCTTCACACCCATGTTGGTACCACTATACTCTTGTACATTCCCTTCTTTGTCTTCATAGATAACGTTCTGTCTCCACAGATACCTCAATGCACCACTCACCTTTTTTCCTTCATCAATTCTATGGTTTACCTCTTCCTTCACTAACCCATCTGCTGACAAGTCGACTCCCAAATATCTGAAAACATCCACTTCTTTCATACTCCCTCCTTCCAATGTGATATCCAATTTTCTTTATCTAAATCATTTGATACCCACATCACCTTACTCTTATCTATATTCATTTTCAACTTTCTAACTTTACACACCCTACCAAACTTGTCCACTAACCTTTGCAACTTTTCTTTAGAATCCCCCAAAAAGCACAGTATCATCAGCAAAAAGTAACTGTGTCAACTCCCATTTTGTATTTGATTCCCCATAATTTAATCCCACCCCTCTCCCCAACACCCTAGCATTTACTTCTTTTACAACCCCATCTATAAATATGTTGAACAACCATGGTGACATTACACATCTCTGTCCAAGACCTACTTTTACTGGGAAGTAATCTCCCTCTTTCCTACACACCCTAACCTCATAAAAACTCTTTACAGCATTCAGTAACTTACTACCTATTCCATACACTTGCAACATCTGCAAACATTGCCCCCTTATCCACTTTTATCATATGCCTTTTCTAAAGCTATAAATGCAATGAAAACTTCCCTACCTTTATGTAAATACTGTTCACATATACCTGTATGCTTCAATGTAAACACCTGAGCTATACATCCTCTACCCATTCTAAAGCCTCCTTACTCATCTGCAATCCTGCTTTCTGTCTTATCTCTAATTCAATCATAACCCTACCATACACTTTACCTGGTAAAGTGTATGGTAGGGTTATGATTGAATTAGTAAACTTATTCCCCTATAATTTTTACAATCTCTTTTGTCCCCCTTCCCTTTATATAAAGGAATTATACACACACTGCCAATATATAGGTACCTTCCCCTTTTTCATTTTTTTTTTTTTCAACAAGTCGGCCGTCTCCCACCGAGGCAGGGTGACCCAAAAAAGAAAGAAAATCCCCAAAAAGAAAATGCTTTCATCATCATTCAACACTTTCACCACACTCACACATAATCACTGTTTTTGCAGAGGTGCTCAGAATACAACAGTTTAGAAGCATATACGTATAAAGATACACAACATATATTTATTAAACAAAAATACCAACCACTCCAACACTATATCTCCCCCTGCTTTTAACATTTCTGTCATGATCCCATCAGTTCCAGCTGCTTTACCCCCTTTCATTCTACATAATGCCTCACACACCTCCCTCACACTCACATCCTGTTCTTCTTCACTCCTAAAAGATGTTATACCTCCCTTGCCAGTGCATGAAATTACTGCCTCTTTCATCATCGACATTTAAGAGTTCCTCAAAATATTCCCGCCATCTACCCAATACATCCAGCTCCCCATCTACCAACTCCCCTACTCTGTTTTTAAATGACAAATCCATTCGTTCCCTAGGCTTTTTTAACTTATCTCACTCCAGAGTTTTCACTTATTCTCAGCAAAATTTCTTGACAGTGCCTCTCTCACTATCATTTGCTCTCCTTTTGCACTCTCTCACCATTCTCTTCACCTTTCTTGTACTCTCCATAACTCTGCCTTTCTTACAACACTTCTGCTTTGTAAAAACCTCTCATAAGCTACCTTTTTTTCTTTCATCGCACCCTTTATCCCATCAAAAAAAATATCTTATGCAAAATAGGAAATCTAAATACATAATTCTGTAATTAGACTTACACTACTCACCTTTTTTCCTTCATCAATTCTATGGTTAACTTCATCCTTCATAAATCCATCCGCTGACACGTCAACTCCCAAATATCTAAAAACATTCACTTCTTCCATACCCCTCCTCTCCAATTTGATATCCAATTTTTCTTTATCTAAATCATTTGATACCCTCATCACCTTACTCTTTTCTATGTTCACTTCCAACTTTCTACCTTTACACACACTCCCAAACTCGTCCACTAACCTTTGCAACTTTTCTTTAGAATCTCCCATAAGCACAGTATCATCAGCAAAAAGTAACTGTGTCAATTCCCATTTTGTATTTGATTCCCCATAATTTAATCCCACCCCTCTCCCCAACACCCTAGCATTTACTTCTTTTACAACCCTATCTATAAATATATTAAACAACTATGGTGAGATTACATATATCCCTGTCTAAGACCTACTTTTACCGAGAAGTTGTCTCCCTCTCTTCTACACACCCTAACCCAAGCCTCACTATCCTCATAAAAATTCTTTACAGCATTTAGTAACTTACTACCTATTCCATATACTACTTGCAACATCTGCCACATTGCTCCCCTATCCACTCTATCATATGCTTTTTCTATATCCCTGAATGCAATGAAAACTTCCCTACCTTTATCTAAATACTGTTCACATATATGCTTCAATGTAAACACTTGATCTACACATCCCCTACCCACTCTAAATCCTCCTTGCTCATCCGCAATCCCACATTCTGTCTTGCCTCTAATTCTTTCAATAATAACCCTACCATACGCTTTTCCTGGTATACTCAGTAAACTTATTCCTCTATAATTTTTACAATCTCTTTTGTCCCCCATCCCCTCTTTCATACATTTATTAAACAAAAATACCAACCACTCCAACACTATATCCCCCCCCTGCTTTTAACATTTCTGTCATGATCTCATCAGTTCCAGCTGCTTTACTCCCTTTCATTTTACGTAATGCTTCACGCACCTCCCCCACACTCACATCCTGCTCTTCTTCACTCTTAAAAGATGGTATACCTCCCTGGCCAGTGCACAAAATTACCACCTCCCTTTCTTCGTCGACATTTAAAAGTTCCTCAAAATATTTCCGCTATCTACCCAATACCTCCATCTCCCCATCTACTAACTCCCCTACTATGTTTTTAACTGACAAATCAATTCGTTCCTTAGGCTTTTTTAACTTGTTTATCTCACTCCAAAATTTTTATTTATTTTCATCAAAATTTCTTGACAGTGCCTCTCCCACTCTATCATCTGCTCTCCTTTTACACTCTCTCACCACTCTCTTCACCTTTCTTTTACTCTCCATATACTCTGCTCTTCTTATAGCACTTCTCCTTTGTAAAAACCTCTCATAAGCTACCTTTTTCTCTTTTATCACACTCTTTACTTCATCATTCCACCAATCACTCCTCTTTCCTCCTGCACCCACCCTCCTATGCCAGAAACTTCTGCCCCACATTCTAATATACTGCATTTTTAAAACTATTCCAACCCTCTTCAACCCCCCCCCCCCCCCACTACTCATACTTGCACTAACCCACCTTTCTGCCAATAGTTGCTTATATCTCACCCGAACTTCTTTCTCCCTTAGTTTATACACTTTCACCTCTCTCTTACTTGTTGCTGCCATTTTCCTTTTGTCCCATCAATGGGCTAGTAACCCCTTTTTCTATACAGATTACTAAAAATAATAAGAAGAAAATGGGTAACTGATATATCGGATCATTATTTAGTTGTAGCTACACTTGCATGTACACGCATATATCTACACACCTAGGTGAGTACACCTCTCTGGGTTTTCTTCTATTTTCTTATTAGTTCTTGTTCTTGTTTATTTCTTATCTCCATGGGGAAGTGGAACAGAATTCTTCCTCCGTAAGCCATGCTTGTCGTAAGAGGCAACTAACATGCTGGAAGAAAGGGGCTAGTAACCCCTTTACCTGTATACAATAAAGTTAAAAGGAGAAACTTTTGTTTTTCTTTTTGGGCCACCCTGCTTCGATGGGATATGGCCAGTCTGTTGAAAGAAGAATTAGATTATAGAATTTAATGTCTTAGATAAGCTAAATGACACAAGGGTTTAATATTTTTTAATGAATATAACACCTGATAAATGCTACATAATGGAAGTTTGCAAAAGCAAAACCAGGTCCCATGCTGAATAAAGATTTTGATCAGAACTTAGATTCATCATAGAAAATGACTGGAAAGGGGGAAAGGAGGGATAAACAAATACATACAGTGGAACCCTGAGTTTTGAATGCATTGACTATCGAATGCTTCGAGTTTCGACCACTTCTTTCAAACCAATTTTGTCCCGAGTATCGAACTTGCCCCATGTTTCGAGCCGTGTACCAGACCTGTCCGCCTGCCTACGTCCCTGCGCAGGCGTTGTGAGCCAGTCTGGCTTTGTTTATGCTTGAATGAACACTAACCTGTGCACTTATTCTAACATTTCACTATTAATTCATTGTGTTTGGTGCTTGTTTGTTAAGTGCGACTGTGAAATAAGCTACCATGGTGGTGATGGTGGATGGTGGTGGATGGTATTGGTGGATGGTATTGGTGGATGGTATTGGTGGATGGTATTGGTGGATGGTACTGGTGGATGGTATTGGTGGATGGTATTGGTGGATGGTATTGGTGGATGGTATTGGTGGTGGATGGTGTTAGTGGATGGTAGTGGGGGGTGGGTTGTATTTGTGGATGGTGAATGGTGGTGGGTGATATTGGTGGATGGTGGTGGTGGAGGTGGATGGTGAATGGTGGTGGTGCCTTCTTCAGAGATTAAGGAGACTTGTGCAATGTGGAATAGAATGCAGGCATTTGCTGAAAAATATCACCCTGGGCAAGCTGAAACAAGCCATCTCTGCAACAAGTTCAGTGACAGAACCATGTCCTATTTTAGGGAAATCTTAAAGAAGGGAAGTAACCCCAGATAAGGGCTTGTTACCTAAAGTGTTAATGGAAGGGAATTCCCTTTCCAAACAATAAGTGCTCCCTCACTCCTCCTTCCTATCTTCCAGATACCATCAACAATCTTCAATAAAGGTAAGTAAAAATGTTATTTTATATGTTTATTTAAATGTTTATTTATCTATTACTAATTGTACTATGTATGTTTGTTGTGTGTATGTAAAACTATAATTAATCTCTATAAATGTATTTTTTGTGAATATTTTTGGATTTCTGGAATGGATTAATTTTCTTTACATAATTTCTCATGGCAAATACTGCTTCGAGTTTTGAACATTTCGACTTTAGAACTAGCCCGTGGAATGGATTAAGTTAGAAACTCGGGGTTCCACTGTATAGGAACGCCCCACTTTATGGTGTTTCGTTAATACAGCAGTTTTCAATTATACTCATTTCATTTATTCAGACTTCCTACAGTAAATATATTCACTACTCACCATAAGCTAAAGGACGAAAATATGTTAAGGTAAGTAATGTGTGTATTGTATATATACATACATATTTTTAGGCCTAGCTCTATTGCTAGGCCTAAAAGTGAAAAAAAAAGGCTATGTTTCACTTTACAGTGAAACATTGCCTTTTGCTAATGTCTGAGGTCAATGACATTAGCATTGGAAAAAAAACATAAAATAGCCTTTCCTCTGCATCCTCCATTCCTACTGGCATTGTTTCATTTAAAACAAGATTTTCTGGGACTGGATTACAGTACCCACACTGGTTATGTCTCCTCTGCAATGTAATCATACATGATTTTTTGTCAGGTGTTCTTCAGCAACTAACTTGGTGAATTCATCCAAATACTTTACTTTTTCTATGCAAACCTAAAAGAAATAAGCCAAAGCATTTCTTAAATTTGGAGACCCAGCCAAAGTAACCACAATAGGGTTGTACTGCTTAACTCTTCATTTAATTTTTGGCTTTGCTCATGATCAGACCCTTCAAAGGGAGTGCACTCATTATGGTGATGGGCTCTTTCTTCAAGGAAATGGGGCTACCTCTCTTCCTTGTACTAAGCCTGATTACCTTCCATTCCTCATGTGCTGTATGACCCCTTACATGTTTAGTGCATCTCCATAAATAAAATACTTATCTTTTTTCTTTGTACAGTATTGTAAAGTAAAAGGACACAAGTGCAACTAATGTGACATTTTATTGTGGCAACGTTTTGCACTCCAGGAGCTTTGCACTTGTCCTTTTACTTTACACATTGTCGGTAATTCTACCAACATTATTACAATTTGTACAGTATTACTGTATAGTGGAGCATTAATGAAATAGAAAAGGACTATAGTGACGAGCAGAGGTAAAGATTAATGAAGGTTTAAGTGCCAAAGGAAGTCCTGTAGTCTTATTCAAGCATGCAAAAATTTAATGAACCTAAAAACTTGCCTAGTTTCACCATTTATCATGTCTGAAAGTGGGGCAAACGTATCAGGATCTCGAGATACTTCACACAAAACCCGACGACGACACTCTTCGTGGTCCAAGTGGAGGTTGGTGAAGAAATAGTCGAGGCGTGAGAGGCGGGTACTCACATCAAGGCCTCTCTCGCCTACAGCCACACTCGAGGGAATGTCATCAAATGAAGTAAGATGGAAAGGAGGTCTGAAGTCTGATAAGGAAGGAGAGTTAGAAGGAGACAAGTCAGAACTTGGAGAGTATGAAGGGTTTCCTGCTGGACGGTTGTTGTGGGATGGATGTACAGATGGGGATGGCCGATAAGAAGGGGAAGGACGAGAAGATGGAAAAGATGAAGAAAATGGACGAAGATAGTGGTAGTCGATTGGATCTTCAAAGTCAAGACCTGGTGGACAGATTACAGAAGCTGAAATATAATGTTGCAGTTTCCATGCATTTTAAAACAATTAGTAAAGGGCACATGCTTGTCTAGCAAGTAAATAAAGTTCATAAATCTTGAAAAAAAGTCTGTATGAAAGCCAGGTAGATAACATTAACCTTTTTATATCCTGTACCAGACAAGTACTGCTTTGTAACTTTGCTTGTAAAGCAAAGATCATTTTGCCAAACAATCTAAGCATATGGCCAGTTTTGGCTAAAACCCAGCAAAATTACTCTGAGCATCACAAAATTAATATTCAGTACAGTATTTTGTCACATCAATAATTTTTTTTTTTAACAAGCCAGCCAGGTAGAGCGACTCGAAAAAAGACGAAACGCCTAGCATGGGCCAGTAGACCTGCTGCAATGCTCCTTGTTTATGTTCTTTCACCATCACCATCACCATCTTGCCAGAGGAGCACAAACATTAACAATTCAGATGCCCCTCCGAACTGCAATAACCCCACTCCTGCCAAGTGCAGTCACTGTACCTCATCCAAGGAGTTTGACTTTTCCTCCCCTTCCTCACATCAAACCAAATTGCCTTCCATTCCCCAGGTGTTGTATAACCCCTACGGGTGTATCAGTTCCCATGAATGCATAATATTAATAATAATTAATAAAAAGATAACCTATCACAAACTAAAACTTAAGCAAGCTTTGTTGTACTTTTTTAGTCATGTATACAGTTATTAATATTTGTTTATGCTGACAAGATAATTTTGTTGTGAAAGAAAAAAAGGTTGTACAGGTATGCAAATTCATTACGAAGTCCTCAATGAATATGTCAATATGCAGAAAATTTATAATGAACTAATGTAACACTCATTCACACAGTGAGTGTATACTCCAGGTACAAGAGTTTAGTATTGCATTTTACTTTAAAATGTAAGGTAATAAAAATCCATAATCAGTACTTACTTGGCCTAACTTTGTCTGCAGAGTTGGATATGTCATTGTGAGAGAGGTGGTGGTCACCACCATTCCACAATACCCGATTATTAGGGCCTTGTCCTGCTGGTGCCAGTGATGAAGGTATGTGGTTCAGTAGAGGAGCTCTGGGTGTCACTGCCTCTGATTGTTCTCCACCGATGGTGACCCAACCATCAGCATCCTCGGGGCTTCTCTTGTGTCTCGAATTCCCTACATTTTCTTCATCTTTAAACGTGAATGCCCCCACTGAGTCTCTGCTTGTTATATGACTAAGATAAGGCAGTGCTCGGTCTAGAAAATTTTGAACACCTATTTTCACTGGGCTTTCTAGGTTGCTGAGAATATCACTTATACTTGAGTTGGTGGCCAAATGTTTGAAGAAGAGAGCGGTGATGTAAGCAGTGGGGTTGGGAGATTTCATTGCTGCCTCTAGGTCACGACCATTTATGAAAAACCCACTAACAGTGATTGGGATCCAGAATTGAAATTCCACACGGACCTTTCCGCCTGGTGTAAAAGGTGGCACAACATATTTTACCTGAAAGAATAAGTTAGGTCAGTATTATTGTTAAGATAATTGCCCATAACGTTGTAACACTACTAAATGGGTCAGATAATTAAAAGTACTGCTCCCTGATCATTACATAGTTTAAATGTTTAGTGTAAATAATTACGGTTACAGTAAATACACTGTATAGTCCTTGTGGCTTAGCGCTTCTTTTTTATTATAATAATAATAATAATAATACAGTAAATACATATAACTTTAAAAATATATTTACTTCTAAAACAATGAAAAAATGTCTCAATAGGAAAAGTGCTTTGAATTAAAAGAAAATGAGTTGTAGATTTCACATATTTGTTGAAGTGATAAACTGGTAGAAAAGTCATCCATGTATGGAGGTAGTAATGCAGAACAACTCCACAGGTAGTAATGTGAACTGATGTAGTCCCAAGGGGACGAAACGTTAAGTGTTATAACCCGAACTTTCTTATTTACACGCATTCAGGATGGGCATGGGGTTCATAATGAAAATATTAAACTAAATTACATTTAGGGAGGTACAGTACAGTACATTGTGAAACGAAACGTGTTAAATGTTTTGTTATCTGGCAGGATTGGCTGTGTTTTCTTTCTATTTCACGTACACTAAAGCGGTAGTTCAAGCTTAAAAAAGAATCCTACTTACATTCAGCATACAATTATCTTACAATATGATCGACACCATGCCTAACTCTTCTAGGGTAGGGTAGGTGCCTGAGCCCGAGCTTACAGCTCACAAGACTGTCATTCCCATTAGCCCCCTTGAGGCGGGGTTGACAGACCAGAGAGGCCTAGCTTGTGGCTAGGCCTGAGGACAGTTGGTCCCAAAGATGAGGAGGTACTTGTGCCTCCTCCCATGGGAGACTTAGGTCTCAGTCACTCCCTAAAGAGGGAGCCAAGGCCTGGCCACCACTTGGAAAAGGCCCGGGCCGGGAGAATACCGGCGAATCTTAAATTTATTTATTTATTTATTTATTTATTTATTTATTATAAATTTGTGCACACATACAGAGGTACAAAAAAAAAAATACAGATAAGAGCAGTATGCCAAAGCCACTTATACTATGCATAGCATTACGGGCTGGCTTAAAATTAACTTAAGATTAACTAAGCAATGATGAAGTCAGTGATAAAACATTAATGTAAACAGATTACTATAAAGCACAAGTGAGTATTACAAAGACAGGTCATATGAAGGATTCTGTTAGGTAGTGTATTTAAAAAATAATAAAGTTAGATTCGGTTTTAGGTTTAACATTTATGTGATATAATTGTGAGAAACATTTAAGATATACAATTTATAAGGTTCAGTTATTCAGTATTTATTTGGTTTTGGGTGAGTAAGTGATCTTTGAGTAGAGACTTGAATTTATAAACAGGTATAATAATAATAATAATAATAATAATAATAATAACTTACACTATACGTACATGTGGTTGTCACTGATTTTTTTTTTTTTTGTAAATTCAGCATACACTCATGTTTACTCTCCTTTGTGGTTTTAATATATTTGCTCTTTCTGCAATACTGTAATTCTTTTCCAAGTGATGAAGCCTGACCTACGACCAAACTGCTTGAACAGTGATCAACAGAACTCTAAATTAACAGGTACAACTCCTCAGTGTTGTTAAGGGTCGGCTGTCATATCAGCCTGATAGCTGATGCAAGTGTTGTGTAGTAAACCTAGGTAGCTGTTTCATGTGCACCTGTTTACATGGAGTTTACCTGGAGAGAGTTCCGGGGGTCAACGCCCCCGCGGCCCGGTCTGTGACCAGGCCTCATGGTGGATCAGGGCCTGATCAACCAGGCTGTTACTGCTGGCTGCACGCAATCCAACGTAACTGTCATGTAGGAAAAACACGAGTCATGGTCCTGCTACTGGGCACTATAATATTAGTGAGGTCCTCTTCAAGCAGATCTGCTTAAAGAGGACCTCAGTTGGCGGTCGAAATACGTGTGCCGCATACATACCAGCAACGCGAATCATTGAGGATGAAGCATACAACAAAATGCCTGGAATCTGCAGTAATCACTACATCTAATACCATTACACAAAACCAAGGTGATTAACAAATCGCTAAACACCCTGAAATACGCCGGGTCACTATCTGGAAAAGACCCGGGACAAGACCGGCGAACCTACTACTACTACTACTACTCTGAATTATCTATAACGTCAAAAGTCACTTGCATTATTATTATAATCAAGGGGGAAGCGCTAAACCCGGAGGATTATACAGCGCCTGGGGGGGGGGGGATGTGGAAGGCATTCAGGCTTAATTCGGGGAACTGGAGCACAGATCCAATTCCCTAAATCAAGAGCCCCTCACCAACATCAAGGAACCTTCCTTGAGGGGAAAGTCACTTGCAAAGGCGAAGCGGCCAGATTTTCTATAGGGGTTCTCTGGTTGGAGGGGGCTAGAAGACTTAGTTCTGAAGCAACATTGTTAATATAATTATTTTTATTGGGTGGGCTTTTTATCACTGAAGCTTCCCAGGCCCCTCCTCGGTGCCGACCCTGCGAAGTGACTACATAATAGACCTGTGTCTACTTCAGTGACTTGTTGAGTACATTTACCTGCATTGAACCGTCACCTGCTATTGCACCTTCTTACTATTCTCTCTGGTATATACACTAACCCATGTATTGTATACAGAGTTAAAAACTCTTGTATTAAGGAAAATATTAGTCATATATATATATATATATATATATATATATATATATATATATATATATATATATATATATATATATATATATATGTTGTGCCGAATAGGCAGAACTTGCGATCTTGGCTTAAATAGCAACGCTCATCTTGCCATATAGAGGTTAGTAAGTTTAATGTGTTTATTATGCACCCCATACCCATCCTGTGGGCGGTAGTCAAAAGATTACAGAGGTACATAATTGGTCCAGGGACTGGACCCCAAAGTTTTGATAAGAACATAAGAACGAAGGAACACTGCAGAAGGCCTACTGGCCCATGCGAGGCAGGTCCAAGTCTCCTACCGGCTTAAGCCAATGCACCCAACCTAGTCAGGTCAGGTCACATTGACTTAAGGGAGGAACACGGCAACCGACCTGGTAGCACAAGCTATCAGGTCTAACTCACACCCACCCACATCTACTCATGTATTTATCCAACCTATTTTTAAAGCTACACAACGTTCTGGCCTCTATAACGGTACTTGGGAGTTTGTTCCACTCATCCACAACTCTATTACCAAACCAGTACTTTCCTATATCCTTCCTGAATCTGAATTTTTCCAACTTAAAACCATTGCTGCGAGTCCTGTCTAGGCTAGATATTTTCAGCACACTATTTACATCCCCTTTATTTATTCCTGTCTTCCATTTATACACCTCAATCATATCCCCCCTAATTCTACGTCTTTCTAGAGAGTGCAGTTTCAGGGGCCTTAGTCTATCCTCATAGGGAAGGTTTCTGATACATGGGATCAACTTTGTCATCCTCCTTTGTACATTTTCCAGAGAATTTATATCCATTCTGTAATACGGTGACCAAAACTGTGCAGCATAATCTAAATGAGGCCTAACCAAGGATGTATAGAGTTGAAGAACAACCTGAGGACTCCTATTATTTATGCTTCTTGATATGAAGCCAAGGATTCTATTAGCTTTATTGCAAACACTTATGCACTGTTGTCTTGGTTTCAGATTACTGCTAACCAGAACTCCTAAATCTTTTTCGCAATCCGTAATATTAAGATCTACATTATTTAGTTTATATGTGGCATGGTTATTGTCCTGTCCAACATTTAGAACTTTGCATTTGTCTATATTAAACTGCATCTGCCACTTCTCCGACCACTGCATCAGTCTATTCAAATCTTCCTGGAGTGCTCGAATGTCCTCGTCAGAATTAATTCGACGGCCTATTTTGGTGTCATCGGCAAACTTGCCGATGTCGCTCTTTATGCCCTCATCTATGTCGTCTATGTAGATTGTGAACAGCAGGGGGCCCAACACTGACCCCTGTGGAACACCGCTCGTGACGCTTCCCCACTCTGATTTCTCCCCATTTATGCAAACTCTCTGCTGCCTATTTGTCAACCATGCCTCTATCCAGGAAAAAATTTCTCCTCCTATTCCATGTGCTTTAATTTTCCTCAATAGTCTCTGATGTGGGACCCTGTCAAAAGCCTTACTGAAGTCCATATACACAATATCATATTCATTACCATGATCTACCTCCTCAAATACCTTAGTGAAAAAAGTTAATAAATTCGTAAGGCAGGAACGCCCCTTTGTAAAACCATGCTGAGATTCGTTGATTAATTTATGCTTTTCAAGGTGGCTACGAACTGCCTCGGCAATTATTGATTCCATAAATTTTCCCACTATGGAGGTTAGGCTTATTGGTCTATAGTTCGAAGCTAAGGACCTGTCACCTGTTTTGAAAATAGGTATCACATTTGCCATTTTCCACTTATCTGGCACCATGCCAGTTTGTAGTGATATGTTGAAAAGATTAGCCAAAGGTGTGCTAAGCTCCTCTTTACATTCCTTTAGAACCCTTGCATACAGTTCATCAGGGCCTGGGGATTTGTTAGGTTTTAATTTATCTATTTGCCTAAGGACCATGTCACTTGTGACCCTAATAGTGCACAGTTTATTATCGTCCTGTTCTACATAATTTATCATTACTGGAATATCGCTGGTATCCTCCTGTGTAAAAACTGAGAGGAAGTATGTGTTAAAAATTCTACACATTTCCTTATCACTGTCAGTGAGCTGACCCGAGGAACTTTTGAGTGGGCCTATCTTGTCCCTGATCTTACTTCTGTATACCCGAAAGAATCCTTTTGGGTTAGTCTTCGATTCTCTTGCAACTTTAACCTCACAATCTCTTTTTGCTTTTCTAATTCCCTTTTTTTATTTCTCTCTTTAACTGAATATATCGATTTCTTAATTGCCCCTCTCCTCTTTTGATTTGCCTATATATGCCTCTCTTTTGACCAATCAGATATTTTAATCTATTGTTCATCCATTTAGGATCATTTTTGTTTGATCTGATTTCCCTATTTGGAACATAATTTGACTGAGCAGCTAGAACTATGCCCTGGAAAGCATCATATCGGCAACCATCACCACCTACCTGACCCTTAGTTAGGTCATTCCAGTTCAGCCCACCTAAGTAATTTTTCAGTCCTATGAAATCAGCCAAGCGAAAGTCAGGGACGGAGACTTGATTGCCATTATTAGGGGAATTCCATGATATATTAAAACTGAGTGATTTGTGATCACTTTCCCCAAGCTCATCATTAACCTCAAGATTATTAATTAGTGTTTCCCTACTGGCAAGAACCAAGTCAAGGAGGTTATTTCCCCTAGTTGGCTCTGTCACAAACTGTTTTAAAAAACAATCCTGGATCGTATCAAGAAAGTCACCTGACTCTAAATTTCCTGTCAAATTGCTCCAGTCAATCTGTCTATAGTTGAAATCTCCCATTAGCACAACATTTTCGTATGTAGATGCCTTACGAATTTCGTCCCATAGAAGTTTACTGCACTCCCTATCAAGATTTGGGGCCCTGTAAATCACACCCAAAATTAGTTTTTCTCGGCCCTCGAGAAGCTGTAACCAAACAGATTCAGTGGCTGACGCTTCTAATTTAATATCTTGTCTAACACAACAATTTAAATTGTCTCTGACATACATCGCTACTCCACCACCTTTCCTGTTGACCCTGTCAGTGTGGAATAATTTATAGCCTTGTATGTGACATTCAGAGGGCATCTCTCTATCTTTCAGATTGAGCCAGGTCTCTGTTATAGCAATAATATCTATGTTTCCTGCACTTGCAATTAATCTTAGCTCATCTATCTTATTTCTTACACTCCTGCTATTAGTATAGTAAACCTTAAGGGAGCTAGTCCCTTGCTGCCCTCTGCTGTCCCCCTTTGTTTGCTGACCTGATCTATTGTCTTTATTTATAACTTCATGCTGAATGCCTTTTATACATTTACTGTTTCCAACCCAAGTGTTGCAACCTGCTTGTTTCCCACACACACCCATACCTCTATCTTCCATCAGTTTAAAATCATAGGCATTTCACCAATGGCCTTCTCAATCGAGTCTGCAAGTGCTACCACCCCAGCCCCAGAGAGATGTACCCCATCCCTTGCATACATATCATGTTTGCCATAAAAGTTGTTCCAGTTGTCAATGAATGGGATTGCAAGTTCCTTGCAGTATCTGTCTAGCCAGCAATTTACACCAATTGCCCTAGACAACCATTCATTTCCTACTCCCCTTCTAGGCAAGATGCTACATATGATTGGGATCCCTCCCTTAGACTTAATGAAATCTATAGCTGACCTGTACTTATCTAGCAGCTCTTCTCTCCTACCCTTCCCAATATCATTTCCACCAACAGTGAGACAAATAATGGGCTTGTTCCCATTACCTGACATGATATTATCCAGCCTGTTGACAATGTCCCCAACACCAGCTCCAGGGAAGCACACTCTATCTCTCGTCTTCTTATTCCTATTACAAAAAGCACGGTGAATATATCTTACCTGAGAGTCACCAACCACAAGAATGCGCTTACCTCCATTAGCAGGGGCAGTAATACCCTTACCTTCACTGGCCACTGAAGTACATTCATCCTGAAGAACAGAGAAGCGATTTCCTACCTTCAGATCTTCACTCTTAACTTTCCTTACTCTGATGCGCCTCCCATTACTGTGAACCACTCGCCACTTGTAGCAGGTGCTGGACTGCACCTCACTGCTGGTAGCCGTTGCTACCTCCCCAACTATAGCCTCCTCACAGCGAGAGACAGACTGCACCTCAATGCTAGAAGCCTCATTCCCCACAACTCCAGCCACCTCACACTCTCTCCCAAACCCATTGAGGTGGACCTTCAGCCTTCTAATCTCCTCCTGGAGAAGCAAGACCTCCTCCTTCAACTCTCCAACCTCAATTTTTAAAACACTGCAGAAGCAAGCCATGCTTTGTAACCGTCCACACTAATCCCCAAAGCAGCTCAGGGTCTGTGACTTGATAGCTGAGCAAGTTACAGATGTAATGAACTCATAATTTACAAAGGTAACGAACTCACAATTTACAAAGGTAATGAACTCCAGGTAGGTCTAGTCACAATTATGACAAGTTACAAAGGTATTTACAGATTACAGAGGTACGTAATGGGTCCAGGGACTGGGCTCCAAAGTTTGATAGCTGAACTAGGTACAAAGGTAATGAACTCACAAGTTACAAAGGTAATGAATCCTGTAAGAATGGTTACTTACGTTTATACATGGGTACAATCATGAACAAATTCCAGAGTAATGAGCAATTCACACTTCCACACACGGTCACAACTGTAATGAGTTATTGGTGCAAATGTTGATTGTTGAGTCACACACACACACACACACACACACACACACACACACACACACACAAGATACATGGAGGGCTAAGATGATGGAGGTGGTACTGGAAAACTTCATGTACCAACACGTAAGGGACACTACAAGAGAGAGAGAGGAGAGGATGAACCAGCAAGGCTGGACTTAGTATTCACCTTGAGTAGTGCAGATATCGAGGACATCACATATGAAAGACCCCTTGGGGCCAGTGACCATGTGGTTTTAAGCTTCGAATACACAGTAGAGCTACAAGTGGAGGGAGAAGCAGGAAGGCCAGGACGAATGAAGCCAAACTACAAGAAAGGGGATTACACAGGAATGAGGAACTTCCTGAATGGGGTTCAGTGGGACAGAGAACTGGCAGGGAAGCCAGTTAATGAGATGATGGAATATGTAGCAACAAAATGCAAGGAGGCTGAGGAGAGGTTTGTACCCAAGGGTAACAGGAATAATGAAAAAGCCAGGATGAGCCCATGGTTTACCCAAAGGTGCAGGGAGGCAAAAACCAAGTGTGCTAGGGAATGGAAGAAATATAGAAGGCAAAGGACCCAGGAGAATAAGGAGAGCAGTCGTAGAGCCAGAAACGAATATGCACAGATAAGAAGGGAGGCCCAAAGACAATATGAAAATGACATAGCAGCGAAAGCCAAATCTGACCCGAAACTGTTGTACAGCCACATCAGGAGGAAAACAACAGTCAAGGACCAGGTAATCAGGCAAAGGAAGGAAGGAGGAGAGACAACAAGAAATGACCGTGAAGTATGTGAGGAACTCAACAAGAGATTCAAAGAAGTGTTCACAGAGGAGACAGAAGGGGCTCCAGAAAGACGGAGAGGTGGGGCACACCACCATGTGCTGGACACAGTGCAGAAGTGAAGAGGCTTCTGAGTGAGCTAGATACATCAAAGGCAATGGGACCAGATAACATCTCCCCATGGGTAATGAGAGAGGGAGCAGAGGCGCTATGTGTACCCCTAACAACAATATTCAATACATCTATCGAAACAGGGAGATTGCCTGAGGCATGGAAGACAGCAAATGTAGTCCCAATCTTTAAAAAATGAGACAGACATGAAGCATTAAACTATAGACCAGTGTCACTGACATGTATAGTATGCAAAATCATGGAGAAGATTATCAGGAGAAGAGTGGTGGAACACCTAGAAAGGAATGATCTCATCAACAGCAGCCAACGTGGTTTCAGGGACGGGAAATCCTGTGTCACAAACCTACTGGAGTTCTGTGACATGGGTTCCTGACCAGCCGGGCTGTGGCTCGTACGTTGGTTTGCGTGCAGCCAGCAGCAACAGCCTGGTTGATCAGGCTCTGATCCACCAGGAGGCCTGGTCACAGACCGGGCCGCGGGGGCGTTGACCCCCGGAACTCTCTCCAGGTAAACTCCAGGTCCAGGTGGTGACAGCAGTAAGACAAGAGAGAGAGGGGTGGGTGGATTGGACTGCAAGAAGGCGTTTGACACAGTTCCACACAAGAGATTGGTGCAAAAACTGGAGGACCAAGCAGGGATAACAGGGAAGGCACTACAATGGATCAGGGAATACTTGTCAGGAAGACAGCAGCGAGTCATGGTACGTGGCGAGGTGTCAGAGTGGGCACCTGTGACCAGCGGGGTCCCACAAGGGTCAGTCCTAGGACCAGTGCTGTTTCTGGTATTTGTGAACGACATGACAGAAGGAATAGACTCTGAGGTGTCCCTGTTTGCAGATGACGTGAAGTTGATGAGAAGAATTCACTCGATCGAAGACCAGGCAGAACTACAAAGGGATCTGGACAGGCTGCAGACCTGGTCCAGCAATTGGCTCCTGGAGTTCAATCCAACCAAGTGCAAAGTCATGAAGATTGGGGAAGGGCAAAGAAGACCGCAGACGGAGTACAGTCTAGGGGGCCAGAGACTACAAACTTCACTCAAGGAAAAAGATCTTGGGGTGAGTATAACACCAGGCACATCTCCTGAAGCACACATCAACCAAATAACTGCTGCAGCATATGGGCGCCTAGCAAACCTCAGAACAGCATTCCGACATCTTAATAAGGAATCGTTCAGGACCCTGTAGACCGTGTACGTTAGGCCCATATTGGAGTATGCGGCACCAGTTTGGAACCCACACCTAGCCAAGCACGTAAAGAAACTAGAGAAAGTGCAAAGGTTTGCAACAAGACTAGTCCCAGAGCTAAGAGGTATGTCCTACGAGGAGAGGTTAAGGGAAATCAACCTGACGACACTGGAGGACAGGAGAGATAGGGGGGACATGATAACGACATACAAAATACTGAGAGGAATTGACAAGGTGGACAAAGACAGGATGTTCCAGAGATTGGACACAGTAACAAGGGGACACAGTTGGAAGTTGAAGACACAGATGAATCACAGGGATGTTAGGAAGCATTTCTTCAGCCACAGAGTAGTCAGTAAGTGGAATAGTTTGGGAAGCGATGTAGTGGAGGCAGGATCCATACATAGCTTTAAGAAGAGGTATGATAAAGCTCACGGTTCAGGGAGAGTGACCTAGTAGCGATCAGTGAAGAGGCGGGGCCAGGAGCTCGGACTCGACCCCCGCAACCTCAACTAGGTGAGTATAACTAGGTGAGTACACACACACACACACATACACACACACACACACACACACACACACACACACACACACACACACACACACACACACACACACACACACACACACACACACACACACACACACACACACACACGCACACAAACTCGTACACACACACACACACACACACACACACACACACACACACAAACACACACACACACACACACACACACACACACACACACACACACACACACACACACACACACACACACACACACACACACACACACACACACACACACACACACACATATAGGACATGTGAAAATTTGTGTATGCAATAATTTCGCCAAAATCATTCTGAACCTAACGAAATAAATATATTTCACTGTGTTTGTTTAGTATTAAATTACTGTAAACAAATCTAAAACATATTTAGTTGGGTTAGGCTAAAATAAATTGTTCTTGTTATAATAAGGTTAGGTAAGTTTTCTAAGATTCTTCTGGTGCCAAATTAAAAATTTTTACATTAATATTAATGAAAAAAAATATATCTTTAAAAGTATAAAAGAAAATTTCAGAAAAGACTTAATTTCAAATGAGTTTTTGCTAATTGACCAGTTTTACATATTCGGCATGACATATATATATATATATATATATATATATATATATATATATATATATATATATATATATATATATATATATATGTCGTGCCGAATATGTAAAACTGGTCAATTAGCAAGAACTCATTTAAAATTAAGTCCGTTCTAAAATTTTCTCTTATACGTTTAAAGATATATTTTTTTCATTAATGTTAATGTAAAAATTTTTAATTTTGCACCAAAAGAATCTTAGAAAACTTACCTAACCTTATTATAACAAAAATAATTTATTTTAGCCTAACCCAACTAGATATATTTTAGATTTGTTTACAGTAATTTAATACTAAACAAACACAGTGAAATATATTTTTTTCGTTATGTTCAGAATGATTTTGGCGAAATTATTGCATACACAAATTTTCACTTGTCCTATATGGCAAGATGAGCGTTGCTATTTAAGCCAAGATCGCAAGTTCTGCCTATTCGGCACGACATATATATATATATATATATATATATATATATATATATATATATATATATATATATATATATATATTTTTTTTTTTTTTTCAACAAGTCGGCCGTCTCCCACCGAGGCAGGGTGACCCAAAAAAGAAAGAAAATCCCCAAAAAGAAAATACTTTCATCATCATTCAACACTTTCACCACACTCACACATTATCACTGTTTTTGCAGAGGTGCTCAGAATACAACAGTTTAGAAGGATACACATATAAAGATACACAACATATCCCTCCAAACTGCCAATATCCCAAACCCCTCCTTTAAAGTATATATATATATATATATATATATATATATATATATATATATATATATATATATATATATATATATATATATATATATATATATATATAAAATGTATGACCAATATGGGTTTAGCGCTCTCCCCATAAATATGATGATATTACATAAAGTTTACTAAAGTTTATATTGAAGTTTGCATGAGTTTATATTGAAGTGAGAAGTGTGAAGTACTGGATAAAGGCATGCTAAGTGCAGCCACTCATGTTGATCATGATAAAACGGTAATATAATTTATCAATATAATTTATCATAGCAAGACTCTACTATCACTCATGTTGATAAAATATGAAATGGTTATAATCATAACCATAATTTTTAAAGGGATGGACCGGTAAGCCAGAGGAAGGCCTCCGTCAAATGACCAAAAGCTCCAGTGGCGGGTATCATGATTGTGACTAGACCTACCTGGAGTTCATTACCTTTGTAAATTGTGAGTTCATTACCTTTGTAAATTGTGAATTCATTACCTCTGTAACTTGCTCAGCTATCAAAACTTTGCGGCCCAGTCCCTGGACCAATTATGTACCTCTGTAATCTTTTGACTACCGCCCACAGGATGGGTATGGGGTGCATAATAAACATATTAAACTAACTAACTGGCGGGTCATCATGACTAAGACCCACTACAGGAAACACTTGTACAGTTCTCTGACAAATCTTACCTAACCTAACTTATGTTGATCATGGTAAAAGCGTGTTGTATTACTCACGTTATTCTTCTGCACGTGAGTATAGACGTTGTGTTTATCGTTGCCGTAGTTGTTAGGATGGGAACTGAACATGGTGGGATCAGCGACGTAGAGAGGGTGTTTGATGAGGTTATCACTATACTGATGATGTGCTGGTACACGCTGGTACCTGTTTAGTCTCATGGTACCTAACACACTTGAGCTTCCCATTTCCCCGGGGAGCACAATATACCTGTAAGAACAACAGTGGTTATTAGCTTATATACACTTTTCATCCACACTAGCTGATCTAACGCAACTTGGGCTCTGCTCCGTGAACAACCATCCTTCAAGGGAAGAGGCCTTGATTCCCTATCATTCCTGGGATCAAGCCTGATTACCTCCCATTCCCAACAACTGTATGACCTCTTGGGTTTAGCACTTCCTTTTAATATATAAAATAATTATGTAATAAAATATTCCTATTGATAAAAAAAAAGAATGAAAAGTGGAATATTCAAGCGGCTTCAGGAAATCCAAATATTCTTCCTTGAAACCTTTTTATCCACTTCTCCGAGGCTATGGGTCCCACAATTTACACCAGATATTATATTATATTAGAGGGGCCCCCATCCTATAATATAATATCTTTATTTCTACAAGTACATGTACAGGGTATACAGACCTAGCTCACATCAGTGACATACTACTACGTATATAGAAAGCCGCTTGTTTTACAGAGCATTTTGGGCAAATTAGGTTTTGTCCCAGGATGCTGCCCACACCAGTCGACTAACAACCAGGTACCCATTTTAAATTGACGGGTGAACAGGGACAGCAGGTGTCTTATGGAAATACGTCCCTAATGTTTTCCAGCCGTACCGGAGGAGATTCGACCTCCGGACCTCAGTGTGTGAGTTGAGTGCGCTAGCGGTCGAGCTACGGGACACCTGAAAATGATCCTAAAAATAAGAGATAAAAATAGTTAAGCGTGTAACTGACTCTTGATCACCATGATTACTTGACCATCATGGTTACTTACCTGAAGGATATATGAAGGACGTTTCCGGGGTTAATGCCTCCTCGGCCCTGTCCAAGACCAGGCCTCCTGAAGGATCAAGACTAAACGAATCAGGCTGTAATTGCTGGCTGCATGCAGTCCCACGTACGAACCACAGCCTGACTAGTCAGGTGTTAGTAATTCCCCTAATGCATGGGAAGCATTCGCCGCTTGACCTGCGCAGAGTGCGGACGTGTGACTACTGCCCTCTGCTGGCCATTGGAGAAGACATATTTTCACAACATGGCGCAGTCCGTGAGAAGGCGTTTGCACACAGTGTGCATTGAATTATTGCGTGGTGCAATAACGCCTCAGTCTGCACAAGTGCTTTTACCGCAAATTATCCGTGACACCTATGGTGTTGCGGATCAAGAACTGTATGGTGTGGCACTAAATGGTGCCTATCGTATTTTCGTCAAGCTGAGTTCAGCTGGAGTGTATGAACGGCTGGTTGACAAGTACCAGGACAGGAGCGTGGATGTTAATTCAGCGATACGTGTTCGCCTAATCGACGTGTCGAAGCATTACACATGGGTGAAAATCCGAAATGTGCCATTTGAGGCGGACGAGAATGATCTGCGGTATGTATTTGAACAGTATGGACCTGTACACCTGGCTATGGCTGGTAAATGGACGGATGGGGCGTATGCCGGCAAGCCGGATGGTACGTTCACGATCAAGATGGAGTTGAGGCATGCCATCCCGTCTTACGTCATACTGGACGCATTTAGGACACAGGTAATGGTGTACTACGCTGGGCAGCAGAAGACGTGTAGGTTATGTGGTGCATATGACCATATGGCGGCCCAGTGTGGGAGATGGCAGCGGAGAAAGGACCTAGGTCGTGAGAAGGTGACAGAGCCAGAACCAGAGGTGGGTCATGCTGATGAGGCACCTGTACATAGAAGTGGCACTTCCTGGAGTGAGGAAGTGGAGCGTGAGCTGCCACTGGTGGGTACCAGCCCATCACTGTCACAGTTGGTGGGAAGTGAGGCATCTGCCATGGAGAACGGGAAGACTGTGCAGATTGGTGACGTGCGGGTAGAGGAAGGCCTACTGGTGAACGTGCAGGAAAAATCCTTTGAGAAGCAGGTTGCTGAGGATAACTTAAGCATGGTGAGGAGTACTGTTCAGATTGAAGATGAGCAACTTGGAAGATTGGCGAACATGGCAGATGACTCGCCAGGAGTGGTGGAAGTAATTGAGGTGACTGCTGAGATTCACAGGGAGGCATCCAGTGAGTTGGAAATGGATGCAGAGTGTGTCAACCGTAAGAGGGCGGCGACATATTCTGACTCTGATGATGTTTTGACCCCGGCACAGAGACCGGGGAAAAAGCCATGGGTTGATGTGGTGCGTGGGAGCACTAAAGGTACGCCTGATCAGGTGTTGGATAAGGGGAAGCCACCAGTGGGCAGTGGAGAGAAAAGTGGACGCAGCAGACACACTGAAAGCGTGTCAGTGAAAGGTGAAAAGGGGCAGAGGGTGAAATCACATAAGTAGGTTTCCGGTGCATGACAGTGAATATTAATGGATTGTGTGCGAGTGAGAAGCGTCTGTGGGTAAAGGGATTTTTAAGACGTTATGCTATAGACATTGTTTTTGTGCAGGAACATAATTTCAAGTTGGGAAAGGAATTGGAGGTGGATGGGTACAGAGTGTTTGTGATGTATTCGGAGCGAATGAAGGGGGGGGTGGGAATCCTGATCCGAGAGACGAGCCCGTTTGTTGTTCTTAGGAGTGAAGGGGGGGGGGGTCGTGTGTTAAGAATAGATGGGTGGTGGAGAGGTGAGCGGATGGCAGTCATTTGTGTGTATGTGCCGGCTGAGAATGATGTAAGGGTAAAGAATGAATTTGTGAATAACGTATTGGTATATTATTTGCGGTCATTACCGTCAGTGACAATAGTTGGTGGCGACTGGAACTGTGTGGTGCGCAGGAAGGATGTGGAACCGAGAGGGGCAGGGTGTTTTTTGGCAGGTTTAGGGGATCTATTGAGAGGTGTGGGATTGAGGGATATAGTTGATGGAGGGGATTGCGAGATAGAGCACACTTTTCATAGAAAGGGATATGCTGCACGATTAGATAGGTTGTATGTGACAAGGGGAGTGAGGGTGACGCGGGTGCAGACGGTGAATGTCGTTTATTCAGATCATAGGGCGGTTTATGCTGATTTAAATTGGGACGGTTTGCCTAAGAGATATTTGGGGTACTGGAAGCTGAATGTACGACTACTGGGTGAGGGGGTGGAGGGAGGGGATTTTGAAAGTTTGTGGGAGGACTTATGGGGTGGGGGTAAGAGTGCAAGTGATTTATTGGGGTGGTGGGATGGGGTTGCAAAGACGAGGATCAGGCAATACTATGTGCGAAGGGGAAAGAATGAGGCATGGATGACATTTGGGCTTCAACAGTATTTAGAGGGGCGGTTGCAGGGTTGTTATCAGAGGGGTGCTGTGACAGGTGTGTATCCAATGGAGGAAATTGAAGCATTAAAGTGGCAGATAAGGGATATGCACAATGAGAGATTTGATGAGGCGAGGGTGCAAGGTGGGTTAGAGGAGGCGATTTGGGGTGACAGGCCGTCAGCCTGTGTGTTACGGGGTCAGCGGAGACGCAGGTTGGCAATGGAAATTGATAAGCTGGTAGTACACGAGGACTTAGGTGGGTATACGAAGGGTCAGGAGTTGAGAACTACTGAGGGTATGAGTGGTTTTATGGATAGTTGGTTTGGAAAATATTTGAGGAGTGTAGGAGTGAACGGTGAGGATTTAGAGAGATTGGGAGAGAATGTATCTTGTGTGCTGAGTGGAAGTGATCGTATGGCATTGGGTGGGGATATTGAAGAGGGGGAGGTATGGAGAGCTTTGGAGAATATGGCGAGAGGTAAAGCGCCAGGTATAGATGGGTTACCTTGTGAATTCTATGTGAAGAATTGGAGTGTGTTGAAGGATTTTTTAGTGAACCTGATGAATGTGATGAAAAGTGAGGGGAGGATGGGCGAGTTGCAGCGTACTGCAGTAGTAGTATTGATTCCAAAAGGGGAAGGCCCTACTACAGTGCAGAACTACAGGGCGTTGTCGTTGTTATGTGCTGATTATAAGATATTCGCAAAAATCTTGGGGAACAGGCTGAAGTGCGTGATAGATAGAGTTGTTGCGAGAGGTCAGTATGGGGTGCCTGGAAGGACGATGTATGAGGGACATGGAATAATAAAAGATTTTGTGGAAAGTATGGAGGGGGAGAATGAAAGGGGGGGAGGTGTCTTAGCATTGGACTGGCAGGCTGCGTATGATTGCGTAGAACGAAAGGCACTGTGGCATATCTTACGGAGGCAGGGTTTTGGGGAAGAGATGGTTCGTTGGATTGAGACTTTGTATAATAGGGTAGGTGTACGTGTGCAGGTGAATGGGAAATTGGGTGAGTGGGTTTCAATGGGTAGAGGCATAAGGCAGGGTTGTCCTCTGTCTCAACTGTTGTTTGCTTGTATACAGGACCCTTTTTATAGGGCAGTGGGGCGATGTTTAGGGGAGGTACGTGGTGTGGAGAATGGTGGGATGGGAATAATAGGGTATGTGGATGATACAACAATTCTAATGAGCAGGGAGGAAAGTTTACATGAGGTGGAGGATGTAATTGGTGGTTTTGAAGGTGTTACAGGTTTAAAAGTGAATGTGGAGAAATCGAAATTATTGGTCTTAGGGAATTGGGTAGGGAGGGCGCGATGGGACACAGCTGTGCGTTGGTGTGTGGTGGATAGACTAAAGGTGTGTGGGATAATTTATATGGGAAATGCCGGGGAGGCACGGATGCTTAATTCTGGGAGGGTAGTGGATAGGTTGGTGGGTAGGTTAAATGTTTTGAGACCCTTGCATTTGACGATACATCAACGTGTAATAGTGGTGAATGTGATGTTATATAGTATGGTCTGGCATGTGGCAGCAGTATATCCGTTGGCAGGACCGGACATTAATAGAATGCTAAAAAAGGTTTTTCGATATATATGGGGTTCTGGGTGTGATTGGTTGGGTAGAAGTGTTGTTATGCTACCGGTCGACAAAGGTGGATTGGGTTTAATAGATATAAGATTAAGGGTTAAGTGTATATATTTGAAGAGGGGGGTTCTCCGAGTGGAAGGTCGTGTGGGGAAGGGCGTGCAAGCATTATATGAGGAGGCACGCAGGTGGTGGGTAGGATCAGAGATGAGAGAGTGTGAGGATGTGCTGCGAGCTTTATTGTATGTTAGAAATCCGTCTAGGATACGGGTAGGTGTGCTGGAGCGTGCTGTAGGGGTGAGGGTGATTGCAAATGTTGAGGGCATATACCCAATGTATGCATGGGGAGACATTTGGGTAAGGTTGCGGTTGGTGCGCATCAGACCAAGAGTGAGAGAGGTAATGTTTCGTTTCCTTCATGGAATATTGCCGTCTGGTGTGGTGCTTCGGGAGAGAGGGTTGATGGTGGAGGACGTATGTAGGGTGTGTGGGGATAGGGAGACAGCTTTTCATGTAGTATATTTTTGTAAAATTTGGAGTGTATACGGGAGTGGATGGGTGGGATTTTGAGGAGGGTGGGTGGGGGAGGGATATCGGTATTAAGGGCATTGAGTTTAGATGTGGGAGGTGTGGAAGAGTCTGTGCAGCGTGCTTTGGTGTACATCATAACTGATTTTGTTTTTGTATCATGGGCCATGAGGGGTAATGGGGATTGGATGGTGCGAAAGAAGGTATTGGCTGCAACAATGTACAAAACACTTAGTCGTAATAGGGGGATATATGGAAGTAGATGGGAAAGGGTTTTTCCTGAAGGATATCGAAGTATGAATGTCAGAGGTTTGTTGGCGGAGTAAGGAAAAAAAAAAAAAAAAAAAAAAAAAAAAAAAAAAAAAAAAAAAAAGGGGGGGGGGGATGTGTTCGGATTTTCAGGGGTTGCATCGGGCTCGTCTCAGAATTTGGGAATGTATGAGGAGTTCCGTGATATGGTGTGAAATGGCAGCGTAGTTGTGGAGTGTGTTTTAAGTAAGTTTGTGGTGGTTTGTAAGGGAAAAGTTACGATTTTTATATGGTTATGGAAATGAGCAATATTTGTGTGCATGTGAAAAGTATACTGTCATACTCAGAATGGTATACTGATGTATGTTATGGATAAGTTAAATTTGGAATATGTTGTAATGTATTATCAGGATTGGTGGTTGTATTAAAGCAAAGGACATGCGGGCGTGATAAATATGTCTGTGTACCAAATGTACTGCTAATAATGAGATAATGTAATGTGTGTGATTTTTATCATACATCAAGTGTATATAGCAGTATGTAAGAGAGAATTTCATGTACTCAGTATGGGTTGTATATTGGTATTTGGTGAAGTTCAATGAATATTATTGACGAGTGTTGGGTATATAAGGATGTGTTGATGTACAATGTGTCAAGTAGGGTTAGGATGGTGAGGCAAGAACTGCTGAGGTCTGTAGAATAAGAATATAGTCTTGTTTAAGTTAATGTTTAATAGTAATGACTATGTATATTTCATTATATAGTAGAAGAAGTTTGTTATTTAAAACTGGAAATTATATTTGAAAAATATTACTAAATATACGTGATTGTGTAAGTTCGCTTGTGGTGATGAATGTAGTGTATGGACGTGACGTGGGATGAATGTAGTGTATGGAAGTGAGGTGGGATGAATCATTTGTTATATTGTACTGTGTTAGTTTTTCTGTGGTGAGGTGTGGAGATTATTTTCAAACCTTTATTTGTTTCGTAATTATTGAGGTGTTACGTATTATGTATTGATATGAAGTTTAATATACAACAATAATAAGTGTGTAAAGAATTTTTGGATAATTGAGAATGTCTTCGTACATACAATTTTATGTAAAATGTCAATACCTGTGACATTCTTTGGGTTATATTGCATATTGTGTTTATGGCTGCAATTTTGGATGTAATAAACCCACCTGTATATGAAGCTGTGGGCTGTCTTAGTTTAGTTCTTATGTATAAGTTTAGTGCTACGGTAGGGAATGTGGAGTTTTCTTTTGTTATATATAATGGATACGTTTCTTTGCTTACATTGTCTACATGTATAACTATGTATTGCGTTTTTCAATAAAATATAAAAAAAAAAATGCATGGGAAGAGGCGTTTAAGAGTTGGGAGACCTCTGATACTCATCGAATTCTCTTAAGGCACTTGTCGAGACCTTGCTTTTTAATGGAGGTATTTTAGATTGTCTGCAAAGTCTACTGTCATACGGAATGATTTCGGTGTTCATGTTCGGAACCAGTCCCTCCACGATTTTCCAGGTATAAATTATTATGTACCTTTCTCGCCTATGTTCCCAGGAATACAGCTGAAGGGACTTGTGGAAAATTGCATTTATCTGAATGTATCATTACGCATATAACAATAAATGAACATAGATAATTATTATTCGATACCTACCACTGTCATATCCACAAGTTGCTCTGGACCTATTAATTACCAATGAAATATGTATAACCAGGAATACTGGTAAATATATAAATTTTGTGGACTGTATATTAAAAATAATAAATGGTTATATATATACACAATTACATAACAGAAGGAAAATATATCTTAATATCACTCACCAATTTGACTGGAGATTAATGTGTCATGTACAGGACCCCCCCTTTTGCCTATATTTATGAAGAATTTACTGGCCAGAAATTAAACATAATTTAGACAGCTGAGGTTCCTGGAGTTGTCCTGTCCTGTCGCCTGATTCTCAAATTATGCAGGAATGCACATCCAACAATTTCGCCTCCTATTTGAGAGGTGTCAGCCCGATTTTAACCTCTAGAGCACGAAAAATTCTTCCCATTATTCACAACGTGTTATTCAGTTCAAACAAAATGGCGACTGCCCTTCTGCGAAGACGCAGGCTTTCCCATTTTCTATGACAAATTTTTATTAAATACAATATAGGTCATCTATTTACCTATAAATTACCGTATTTTCGGAAAATATACAATATTTTCCACACTGCGGCCGGGCGGAGGTCGTTGGTAAATGACTCAAATTGCTCATTTGACAATGGTGGAAGACCTGGGTACATATAGGATCTGGCATCCACATGGCGACATATTACACAAGATTTAATCACCCTTTTAACACTGCCGTCCTTGTGGAATCCAGAAAGTTTCCCTAATACAAGTTAAGGTATCTTGTACCCCACCATTCATTACATTTTTATGGGCATTTAGAACAATTAAATTTGTTAGATGATGAGTGTTGGACAGTAAGATAGGGTGTTTAGCATAATCACCCAATTCAGCATTTTATAACCTACCTCTGCACCTAATTACATTGTTCTCTAAATAGCCCCAATTTCTCTATTATGGAACCTTTCACAATTTTACTTTCCATCATCAATTTAATCTCATTTCCATAGATTTCCTCCTGTACCCTCTTTATCCAATATTCAAGAGGATGTGAAAACTTAAATGAAATATTCATCTTGTTTAGAAATTTAAACACCAACTTTGTTACATTGATTAGTTTGGGTAAAGAAGAATACCTGTTTATATCAATGGCTAAGGAAGGACAAACTATTGGAGTGGTGGTCACAGTAATTTCATCAGGAGCAATATACGCCTTTTGTACAGGTCAATTAGCTTTATTTACCAACCAGCTCGGTCCTTTAAACCATGATATAGCATTTACAAATTTAGCATAAGGTAAACCTCGAGACAAGAAATCAGCTGGATTCTCCTCACCAGGTATATGATTAAATGTTAACATATGCTGACCCAAACTATTATACTTCTCTTGCATCTGATTAATTTCAGCAACTCTGTTTTGTACGTACACAATTTTACTGTTTCCATTATGAATCCATTGTAAGGATACCTCATTATCAGACCAAATTACAGTGTCACTAATATTTATCTCCTGCAACTTATTTCTTATATAATTAGCTAATTTGACACCTACATAAATGGCTGTTAATTCCAACTGAGGTAAGGTACGTGATTTAATTGGAGACACTTTAGCCTTAGACATAACAAGAGAGATAACACTCTTACATTGAAGGTAAGCAACTGCTCCATATGCCAATTCTAGGGTAATCTTTACTTATTTTGTCCTTTAATTTGGACGAATTACTAATCCATTCCCTCAGAGGCATATTGGCACTTTGCATTATTTTATTAGCCTCCCGATAAGTCATTAACAGTTTCTCTTCAGTTGACGTCACACCCAGGAAATTGTCCACATAAAATTGTTTGCTCATTACCTTACTCAATGGACTTTTACCTGGAGTTTACCTGGAGAGAGTTCCGGGGGTCAACGCCCCCGCGGCCCGGTCTGTGACCAGGCCTCCTGGTGGATCAGAGCCTGATCAACCAGGCTGTTACTGCTGGCTGCACGCAAACCAACGTACGAGCCACAACCTGGCTGGTCAGGAACCGACTTTAGGTGCTTGTCCAGTGCCAGCTTGAAGACTGCCAGGGGTCTGTTGGTAATCCCCCTTATGTATGCTGGGAGGCAGTTGAACAGTCTCTGGCCCCTGACACTTATTGTATGGTCTCTTAACGTGCTAGTGACACCCCTGCTTTTCATTGGGGGGATGTTGCATCGTCTGCCAAGTCTTTTGCTTTCGTAGTGAGTGATTTTCGTGTGCAAGTTCAGTACTAGTCCCTCTAGGATTTTCCAGGTGTATATAATCATGTATCTCTCCCGCCTGCGTCCCAGGGAATACAGTTTTAGGAACCTCAAGCGCTCCCAGTAATTGAGGTGTTTTTTCTCCGTTATGCGCGCCGTGAAGGTTCTCTGTACATTTTCTAGGTCAGCAATTTCACCAGCCTTGAAAGGTGCTGTTAGTGTGCAGCAATATTCCAGCCTAGATAGAACAAGTGACCTGAAGAGTGTCATCATGGGCTTGGCCTCCCTAGTTTTGAAGGTTCTCATTATCCATCCTGTCATTTTTCTAGCAGATGCGATTGATACAATGTTATGGTCCTTGAAGGTGAGATCCTCCGACATGATCACTCCCAGGTCTTTGACGTTGGTGTTTCGCTCTATTTTGTGTTTACCATATCTGAGTAATTGAAATTTCTCATCGTTGAACTTCATATTGTTTTCTGCAGCCCACTGAAAGATTTGGTTGATGTCCGCCTGGAGCCTTGCAGTGTCTGCAATGGAAGACACTGTCATGCAGATTCGGGTGTCATCTGCAAAGGAAGTCACGGTGCTGTGGCTGACATCCTTGTCTATGTCGGATATGAGGATGAGGAACAAGATGGGAGCGAGTACTGTGCCTTGTGAAACAGAGCTTTTCACCGTAGCTGCCTCGGACTTTACTCTGTTGACGATTACTCTCTGTGTTCTGTTAGTGAGGAAATTATAGATCCATCGACCGACTTTTCCTGTTATTCCTTTAGCACGCATTTTGTGCGCTATTATGCCATGGTCACACTTGTCGAAGCCTTTTGCAAAGTCTGTATATATTACATCTGCATTCTTTTTGTCTTCTAGTGCATTTAGGACTTTGTCGTAGTGATCCAATAGTTGAGACAGGCAGGAGCGACCTGTTCTAAACCCATGTTGCCCTGGGTTGTGTAACTGATGGGTTTCTAGATGGGTGGTGATCTTGCTTCTTAGGACCCTTTCAAAGATTTTTATGATATGGGATGTTAGTGCTATCGGTCTGTAGTTCTTTGCTGTTGCTTTACTGCCCCCTTTGTGGAGTGGGGCTATGTCTGTTGTTTTTATTAACTGTGGGACGACCCCCGTGTCCATGCTCCCTCTCCATAGGATGGAAAAGGCTCGTGATAGGGGCTTCTTGCAGTTCTTGATGAACACGGAGTTCCATGAGTCTGGCCCTGGGGCAGAGTGCATGGGCATGTCATTTATCGCCTTTTCGAAGTCATTTGGCGTCAGGATAACATCGGATAGGCTTGTGTTAACCAAATTTTGTGGCTCTCATAAAAAATTCATTTTGATCTTCGACTCTCAGTCTGGTTAGCGGCTTGCTAAAAACTGAGTCATATTGGGACTTGAGTAGCTCACTCATTTCCTTGCTGTCATCTGTGTAGGACCCATCTTGTTTAAGTAGGGGCCCAATACTGGACGTTGTTCTCGACTTTGATTTGGCATAGGAGAAGAAATACTTTGGGTTTCTTTCGATTTCATTTATGGCTTTTAGTTCTTCCCGCAATTCCTGACTCCTATAAGATTCCTTTAGCTTAAGTTCGATGCTTGCTATTTCTCTGACCAGTGTCTCTCTACGCATTTCAGATATATTGACCTCTTTTAGCCGCTCTGTTATTCTTTTCCGTCGCCTGTAAAGGGAGCGCCTGTCTCTTTCTATTTTACATCTACTCCTCCTTTTTCTTAGAGGAATAAACCTTGTGCATACATCGAGGGCCACCAAGTTAATCTGTTCTAGGCATAAGTTGGGATCTGTGTTGCTTAGTATATCTTCCCAGCTTATATCAGTTAGGACTTGGTTTACTTGGTCCCACTTTATGTTTTTGTTATTGAAGTTGAATTTGGTGAATGCTCCCTCGTGACTAGTCTCATTATGTCGGTGTGGGGCTCCACGCATACATGTCTGAACCTCAATTATGTTGTGATCTGAGTATATTGTTTTTGATATGGTGACATTTCTTATTTCTTATTTCCATACGTTTAAGGTGTGCATTTATCGTCGCTTGAAGTAGGAACGGACTGGATGTAGCACCAAATAATACGCTCCTAAAGCGAAAGGTTTTCAGAGTGCTAAGTGGGTCACTAGGATTCTCAGGCCATAAGAAGCAGGTACAATCCCGGTCAGCCTTTTGTAAACCCACTCTTAGGAAAGCTTTACTTATGTCAGCCGTAAAGGCATAATTTTCCATCCTGAAATTTAATAAGATATCTCCTAATTTTTTCGTCAACGACGGACCTGTCATCAAACAGTCATTTAAACTAGGTACATTTTTGTTACTCCTGGCACTAAAATTAAACACAATCCTCAAAGGAGTGGTCTTAGAATCCTTCTTCACTCCTTGATGTGGCAAATAGTGACCATAAATTTTGGCTTGCTCAGGAGGTACCTCTTCTATAAATTTATTAATTAACTGCTCAGCAATTATATCATTATAGGCAGTTAACAATTCTGGTGTCTTACTCAGTTCGCGGAGCTGAGCCTTTAACTGTCCATATGCCATTCTGTAATTAGTGGACAATTCTGGATGGTTCAGTCTCCACGGAAGTCGTACCCAGTATTGTCCAGATTCAAATTTTACATCTCTCAGGTATTGCTCCTGAGTAAAAGAATCGTCTGGACTTTCTTCATTTACATTTATTCCAATACTGTCTAATTCCCACAATTTATGCACTGGCTCAACACCATCCTCTATGGAAGAATTATACTGGGGTACGATTTCATGAGTAAGACACACAGTTATGGTATTTGTAGTTTCCTCTAGTCATGAATTATTATTACGAGGAATCCTACCATACATTACATGGCCTCCTGCAGTCTTCAAAAGGGTGACACCACATTTCTTTACCATACCCTTTACAAAGGAGGCATAATAGTCACTACCTATCAAAATATTTATTGGGCCTACAGAATCATCACTTACACCATAAGGTGCTATATTTACATTATGTGAGTCTTTATGTAGCTTTACTAAGCCCTACTGTAGATATTTTCTCTGGAAGTCTATCTACAATTACTGCATTAACACGTTTTTTCTCATTGCCCAACCTGACAGTTACATAAACAGTGTCATACAATTGAGCTCTTTTGTCTGAGAGAAAACCAGATAATTTTGAAGTTGTGGGATCTCCCATCTGTACTTTCATACCATCAAGACATTTACGTTTTATGAAAGTACGCTGGGATCCCTGGTCCAATAATGCATTTATATTTTTTGATTTATGCCTTTCATCATCAATTTTTACCTGTAATACAGGTAAGGTTACTTCAGCAAAACCATCATTATTAATATTAGCAGCAATTTTTACATTAGCTACTGTTGTGTCAGGATTGTCAACATTATCATTATTATCAACATTATCATATAGACCCTTACACATGACTATATGGTGTCTTCCTTTGTGACATTGATAACAGTTGTTTAATTTGGCATAGCAATCCTTTACATTGTGATTACCTAAACACCTGATACATCTGTCAAGTTCCTCCAATCTTTGAACTTTATCATTCCATGAATTGTATGCATTGCAATTCTTAGAAAAATGAGTACCCTTACAGAAGAGACAATCTCTCTTTTCTCTGACTGGTTTCTTATTAACTGGGCTACTCGTTGGAGGGTACTTATTCTTCTTACCTTGTGGAGAATCATTATTTCTGATTCTTGCTACTTGATATGCACCTATGCAACTATTTTTAGGAAATGAATTTTGATTATTAACATTGGGATAATTTTTCCCTTTGTGAAACTTGACAGATACCTCAGAGTTATTATGTGTTGCATCTTTAAAATGAGTTGGTTGGCTGGTCTGCAACTTAACAATTAATTCTTGTAGACCTAGTCTTATTTCCTCCAGACCAAAATAACCCTTGTGATATTTATTTGAGAGTCATTCAAGTGTTTTACAGCTTAATTTATTGTGTACTATGACACTCAATAACCAGTCTGATTCCTTCAGATTATATTTATTGCTTAAAGTTTTGAGAGTGCTCTCCAGTTTAACTCTAAACTGCTGTAAACCTTTGTAAGTGTGATCTGGGGATTTTAAATTAACAATGATATTCACTAGATCCAACCTACTTTGTTCTATATTACCATAAGTGACCTTCAACAAGTCAACTGCTTCCTTGTAAGAGACATCTACATTGGGAAAGGCTTCTATCAGTATGTGAGCATCTCCTCTTACCTGTCCTTTGAGGTAAATTAATTTAGTTACACAGGCTAGGTCACTCCTGTCATGCACAGCCGCTTTAAAAATTGACCAAAATTCCTCCCAATTTTCTCCAGGATTAAACACAGGTAAACATAGTTCTGGGAGTTTTGGCAAAGACATATTATTTGTTGGAGCAGACTGATTAACTGCCTGGTTTACACATTTTAATTTATTCAAAGCCTGACTTTTACAAGAAAGAATCTTTTCCTCTAATTCATAATATTGATTAATCATGAGATCTACTTCAGTCTCATCTACACAGTTTACTAACAAATCTCCTTCATATTTGTTGTAATATAATTTGTATGAATCATATCTATTACCTAAAGCATCTAAATACAATTTTAAATCATCAGTATTCACAGTTTCTTGATTCATTAATTCCAAACATTTATTATATGCCTTGGTTACATGAACTTTTTTAGCTTGTAGTGATGCTTTCTTTGCTCTATATTCCATATGTTTGTCTTCTATATTAATTTCCTCATTTTCAGCCATGATGCAATGTATTAAATTCAACTTTATTAATAACACTGATTACAACTTAAAATACTGATACAACTTACCTTTGATTAAATCCTAGCTACTTGAGCTTAGCAATTACATGTATAATATAAATTTTAAATGTACATTAATACAAACTTGGCTCATCAAAATTAATATTATACAAATTAATAAATCCTTGCCAGAATTTGGCATAGCAAAATTAATATACACATTAATAATTAGCTACACATGGCTTATCAATTACACATACACTGATATAAATCTTGGCCAAAATTGGCTTATCAAAATAATATTATACAAATATAAATCCTTGCCAGAATTTGGCATAGCAAAATTAATATTATACACAATATAATCTTTATCCACACTTGTCTTATCAATTACACATACACTGATATAAATCTTGGCCAGAATTGTCTTATCAAATTAGTATTATACAAATTAATATAAACTTAGCCAGACTTGAGCTTAGCTTATCAAAATTAATATTGTAATTATTATAATCCACTACACATTAAGTAAATTTGTGAACTTAACACCCACCTCCTTCTGTCATTTCACATATAATTATTAAGTAATTAACTAATTAATGACTTCACTAATTACCTCAGGTTCAAGAAGGACCAACGGGCAAATTAAATGTGAAAAATTGCATTTATCTGAATGTGTCATTATGTACATAACAATAAATGAACATAGATAATTATTATTTATCAGTTAGACAAGTAGGAATTTGGGACACCTAGGTCGCAAAAATGTCCCCCTTCGATACCTACCACTGTCATATCCACAAGTTGCTCTGGACCTATTAATTACCAATGAAATATGTATAACCAGGAATACTGGTAAATATATAAATTTTGTGGACTGTATATTAAAAATAATAAATGGTTATATATATACACAATTACATAACAGAAGGAAAATATCTTAATATCACTCACCAATTTGACTGGAGATTAATGTGTCATGTACAGGACCCCCCCTTTTGCCTATATTTATGAAGAATTTACTGGCCAGAAATTAAACATAATTTAGACAGCTGAGGTTCCTGGAGTTGTCCTGTGCTGTCGCCTGATTCTCATATTATGCAGGAATGCACATCCAACAATTTCGCCTCCTATTTGAGAGGTGTCAGCCCGATTTTAACATCTAGAGCACGAAAAATTCTCCCATTATTCACAACGTGTTATTCAATTCAAACAAAATGGCGACTGCCCTTCTGTGCAGACGCAGGCTTTCCCATTTTCTATGACAAATTTTTATTAAATACAATATAGGTCATCTATTTATCTATAAATTACCGTATTTTCGGAAAATATACAATATTTTCCACAGGACTTATAGCGTTCCCATTAGTTTAGATGTTTGACTGAGTATATACGAGCAGTGAAAGGTCTCTGTACGTTTTCCAGTGCAACAATCTCGCCACCATGGTTAATTAACCATCATGGTTACTTACCCACCATGGTTACTTGACCATCATGGTTACTTCCCCACCATAGTTACTTGACCATCATGGTTACTTGCCCACCATAGTTACTTGACCACCGTGGTTGTTTGCTCACCATGGTTACTTGACCAACAAGGTTACTCGACCACCATGTTTACTTATCCACCATGGTTACTTGACCACCGTGGTTACTAGCCCACCGTGGTTACTTGACCACCGTGGTTACTTGACCACTGTGGTTACTTGACCACTGTGGTTACTTGACCACCATGGTTACTTGACCACCGTGTTTGCTTACCCACCATGGTTACTAGACCACCATGGTTACTTATCCACAATGGTTACTTGACCACCGTGGTTACTAGCCCACCGTGGTTACTTGACCACCGTGGTTACTTGACCACCGTGTTTGCTTACCCACCATGGTTACTAGACCACCATGGTTACTTATCCACCATGGTTACTTGACCACCATGGTTACTAGCCCACCGTGGTTACTTGACCACCGTGGTTACTTGACCACCGTGGTTACTTGACCACTGTGGTTACTTGACCACTGTGGTTACTTACCCACCGTGGTTACTTACCCACCGTGGTTACTTGACCACCGTGGTTACTTGACCACCGTGGTTACTTGCCCACCGTGGTTACTTGCCCACCGTGGTTTCTTGGCCACCGTGGTTACTTGACCACCGTGGTTACTTGACCACCGTGGTTACTTGCCCACTGTGGTTACTTGCCCACCGTGGTTACTTGACCACCGTGGTTACTTGACCACCGTGATTACTTGACCACTATGATTAGTGGCGCCTTGCGTAAAATGTGCCATAGTGAGATCCTTCTTCCAGTACCAAGATGGCGGTATTAGGATGGTGATGGTGGTGAGTTAAGGGTGATAGTGATGAACGGAGAGTGATGTAGCAAGGGTTATGATAGTGGTGGTTCAATCCAGTGATCAATCTCTGCGTGTATGGTACTGACTGCAGTGATGGTGATAGTTTTAGTGACAGCGTTAACATGTCTCGCACTGAATTCTTCTGTTAACTGAACTCTCCGTTTATAAAACCACATACAGTGCTATTAACACACATGAAGCTATTTCTGACATCTGTGATGTGCTGAGCACGCTTTAAAATTCTGAATACATCTGCAAAGAACTGATGATACATTGCGATACTCGGAAATTATTTGTAATGTTAAGTTGTCTGCAGTATTTTACAGTGGAAGAAACCTGATGATGAAGGGTTCTTGATCCAAGCAATTGGAACTATCTTCCCTTTCCATTAACATGCCTGATACCTTCCATTCCCAGGTGTTCTATGACCCGCCGAGGTATGGTGTTTTCCTTTACTTGTCATCGCTGCCAAATATAACATTCTGTTTTTATTTTCATTACAAACATAAATAAAAACCAGCCCTTGAGACAATTGCCTACTCTGAGGTCGGTTCACAGTTTACAAAAACAACACAGATGAGGGAATATACCATGATCACAAACAGCTATCACGTGCTGTGTGTAGTCATCTCTACCATCACGTCTCATCAGCTGTTTCTTACCTGGTCAAGCAAGCACTGCCACTCACACACGTTTCTTCTCAATTTCTCTCATAATTATACAGCTAATTTTACCATACAAACTTAGAATTTATTTTTTGAAATCCTAAAAAATAATGTATTACAGGCACTGCGCGTTCTGTAAAAGACATCCCCATAAATGCTAAGCTCAGTCTCCTCTACTTCGTGCAAATAAAAGGATTAATTAGTACAGCGTTGAAGAGTTGATGTCGATCGGAGGAGGCATTCACAAATCGCAGGAAAATTCATATACCAGTTTTTTCAATATTAGTGGTAAATTGGCACCTATACTGTCCAAGACTAATTTGAACTTTCCATTATGACCCTAGTAGGTTTAGCGCTTCCTTTTGATTATAATGAAGTTTCCATGAAAAATACCAGTTGTATAAGTTTAAAGCCGATAAGAAGTAACATTCTTTACTGTGACAGCAACTTATCTTTCTATGAAATACGTCACTTTTTCACATAGGGTTTGCAGCAAATTTCTTAGGTTAAGTCAGGTTACAGCGGACAAACTATAAGATCAATGGCGATAAAGACTTCCGCCGCTGAACAGAAAATGGTCACCCGCTGTGCACAACTGACTGTAACTGTTAATGACTCACCAACAGTTACCAATTGGACTGCTGTAACAACAGTGCCATCATGTCTGTGGTTAAGATGACGAGCTGCTCACAGAGACTAATATTCCAAAGTACACCAGCACTTTGGAATATTGAAGTTGCTCAGAAGTTGTATTCAAAGTTATCAGCTCTCAAGGTTTGAAGCCGATCGGATGAAACATTCAAGAATTGTTGCTCGAAAAATCAGTATTTCATTTTTTCAAGTTCCTTAAAAAAATGGCAAATTTACAGCTACACACCCCAAGATGCATCCAAACTTTTTTTTTAAGAAAGATACACCAGCATTTAGGTTTGAAGCCAGTCATAAGAGGCATTTTTAAATCTTTTCCAGTAATAAAACTGACAAATTAAAACTTATACAACCCAAAATCAATGTGAAGTTTTCTTAGTAAAAAAAAAAAGAAAAAAAAAAGCAGTGAAAGGTTAATTAGAGCCGGCCAGAAGACGCATTCTTCCGTTATCAGTTATCGCACAGAATTCAATTATTACAGATTTATTAAACTTGTTAGCGAATTGCAACTTATGAACAGGATGATACCCAAAAGGTCTCATTTTCATAAAATGTAACAGGCATTGAAGACTAGCCCTTTTGGGTATAGCGCTTGGTTTTGATATAATAACAATAATTAAAGACTAAAGCCGTTGAAGAGAGACATGCTGAAGTTATCACATGGAAACCAAAATCAGGACTGTTTTGTATATAAATTGACAAAAATAACCTGCATATGTCAATAGTTGCATGAACCTCACCCTACTTATAATTCATGGGTGTTACCTGGTGTATACCTGGAGGGGGTTTCGAGGGTCAACGGCCCCGCGGCTCGGTTGATCAGGGTCTGATCAACCAGGCTGTTACTGCTGGCCTCACGCAAACTGACGTAAGAATCACAGCTTGGCTGATCAGGTACTGTCTTTAGGGGCCCGTCCAGTGCCTTCTTCAAAACAGTCAGGAGTCTATTGGTAATCCCCCTTATGTATGCTGGGAGGCAGTTCAACAGTCTTGGGCCCCGTGGCGTCCCTGCTTTTCACTGGGGAAATGTTGCATCTCCTGCCGAGTCTTTTGCTTTCATAGGGAGTGATTTTCGTGTGCAAGTTTGGTACTAATCCCTCTAGGGGATTAGTGTATATTATCATGTATCTCTCTCGTCTGCGTTCCAGGGAATACAGATCAAGGGCTTTCAACCATTCCCAGTAATTTACGTGCTTTATCGTATTTACATGTGCCGCGAAAGTCCTTTTTGTACACTCTCCAAATGAGCAATTTCGCCTGCGTTGAAAAGGGGGCAGTTAGTGTACAGCAGTATTCCAGCCTAGAGAGAACAAACGATTTGAAGAGAATCATCATGGGCTTGGCATCCCTAGTTTTGAAGGTTTTCATTATCCATCCTATTATTTTCCTAGCAGATGCGGTAGATACATTATTGTGGTCTTTGAAGGCGAGATCCTCTGACATTATCACTCCAAAGGGGCCTGTCATCCAGGTAATTGTTGCTTTTTTGTTTGCCGTCAGATTTCCTTCAGTTTTGGTGCACAAGACAAAGTATTTTCTCTATTTCCTGTAAATATTTATCAATAAGATACCTCAAATAACAACTGAGAAAAGACTGAAAAAGGACTGATTTACTGAAAATACCCTTTGGCAGGGAGGTATTCCTATATGGGACGACGTAAGGTTGTCTGGACACTTGGTGCCGAGAGAACAATGCTTATACGAATTTTTAATTAATTCCTTTGCTCTAAATAACTTATCTTTATTTCACAAAAAAAAAAAATAAAGTTTGTTAGTTCTTGGAATGTTGCAAAAAATCTGCCCTTTACTCCCATATAAATCCCAAAGCATTTGGAATATTTCCAAAAATTAATAATAGGAAATTAGAGAAATCATTATTTTACAATTTCTGTGAACATTATTCCACTTAATTAAGTAATAAAGGGGGAAATAAGAGAAATAAGTGAATAAGTTACTTCCGAGATATTGGCCTGGAACACCGGCCGGCCCGCCGTCTCCGAAAAAAAAATCGCGAAAATCGCGTTTGTTTCGGTGTTTGCCTTAGTAAACTGATGTTCTAGTGCAGTTATCCTCTTCAAAACACCGTTTTATATCACTGAAGGCCAAAGAATACGACATGGAGACGAGTAACTCATTTATATCGAAATATTCCTTGTGGTCTCTCGCCATATTATGACCTATTTTATTCAGTCTAGAGTATATAACATCTTTGTATGTTATTTATAGTGTTTATTATATCATATTAGATCAATTCTGATAGATAAATAAACCGTAGAGTTGATATAAGCGTAATAATGAAGTGATTTCTCCTGGCTCTCTGGAGCGGAAATGCTGGCGGTGTTCCCAGATGCTTCCTGATTGGCTGGAAGTCTATGTATAAGCTCCGCCTACTCTTATATGATGCCAAATAGTCAAATATTATATTAGAAAGAATAATACGATACGATACGATACGATACGATACGATTTCGTTCGGATTTTTAACCCCGGGGGGTTAGCCACCCAGGATAACCCAAGAAAGTCAGTGCGTCATCGAGGACTGTCTAACTTATTTCCATTGGGGTCCTTAATCTTGTCCCCCAGGATGCGACCCACACCAGTCGACTAACACCCAGGTACCTATTTGCTGCTAGGTGAACAGGACAACAGGTGTAAGGAAACGTGTCGAAATGTTTCCACAAATAATATGCAAGAATATTAGAAAGAATAATGCAAGAAAAAGCGATAAAAAACAATGAAAAAATTCCCAAAAATATATGGGCTGTGAGCAGACGCGCTACCCACATCACCGTCACCATACCTGATATAAATGACTATAATTTCTTGTAGAAACGTCGTAGAACATTGATTCTTGTACCATTTTCTTGCCAAAGAGTTAAGCTATTTTTCTATATGAATAACTCAATTTCCATAATTTTTCGATTTTTTTTTAAAGCGCGCAAAATGTTGGATAACAGGGCCCCCTAAGTCCTTCACATTACATTTTCGCTCTATTGTATGGTTAGAATTTGCCGTATACCCTGATACAGTTTCAATTTCCTCAGGTTTTCCATATACGAGTAGTTGAAATTTCTCTTCATATTGTTTTGAGTGGCCCATTTGAAGATTTGGTTGATGTTGAGAATTTGAAGACGATCGGATGTGCAGTTCTCAAGTTATATATGAAAAACAAACCTTTATAATATAAAGTATTTTTTTTTCTTCATATAAAGTTTATATGAAGAAAAAAAAATACTCGACCATTTGCAGGCACTCCTTCGGGGATACCTCGTGAGGTTTATCAAGTTATTTCCAATGCATCCTATTATTAACGCCAACCTGTCTTTTATTATAAAAAAATCTTTCAATAATATATAAAGTTCTTCAGAGGCACTGACAAATACTTGGAGCTCTGTCTTTCATTTTCTTGTGGATTATTTTAAATACTAATAATCAAGTTTATTTTAATACCGACTAGGAAAAGTGGGGGAGGGGATGAAGGAGCGGGATATGATTCTTGTGTATCTTTTTTGTATTGTCCGTCAAATTCATGTTGGCTCCAGCCTGCGTATCGGACCCAGTATGTGCCTTGGTAATCCTTTAATAACTACTGCCCACAAGATAGTTATTGGGTGCACATACAGATATCAAACTGAACTCGGGTATACATCATCTTTCCTTCTACGTACAAGCCTGCTGCTTGTACGGTAATGTTGTCTTGACAACCAGGTCTATGTATCTCAAGGATACAGTCCAGTTACTGGATGAACTAAGCGCTCCGTAAGCTGATTGTCAGTGCGACACTCCAGCCACGACAATGGCATGAAGCTTTTATGAAGTCAAACTGAGGTACAAAGGCGCCAGTATGCATGTCATTGAGTGACAGAAAAAGAAAGTCTGATTGTGAGTGTTAAGAGAAGCAAATGTTAGGGGTGACGGCGACTTTCCCGCTGACAGGAAATGACTTAGAAGACGTCACAACATCCGTGATGTGACCCTTGTTGAACTCATCCTTCACTGCTACCTTGAACTTCACAATTAACTAGTCTACTTTACAAACACTTATTCCTTTACCAACATCAAGGAATGGTGCTTTTATGCTGGTAAAGATACTGGAGGTACTCTCCCATTCGTTAAATGAAACCTGACTGTCTCTTATTACCCAGGCACTGTACGAACCCTCAGGTATAACAGTTCCCCCACAAATATAATAATATCGCTATTGCAACCAGGACACCTTGACCTTCTTGGTGGTATATATACCACTGTATGTGTGTGTGTGTGTGTGTGTGTGTGTGTGTGTGTGTGTGTGTGTGTGTGTGTATGGCGGCATAGTGCCAGCCACCTTTTCACGGTGTCGATGAAATACTGTATCAGCAGTGAACATAACGTCACATAACAGTAAGTATTTAGTTCATTAACCTTCCCCAAATCACCTGGTGACGTCCGTGGCCGCCAAATTGAATTCAGCGCCATGACGCCCAGGCATGCATAGCGACCTGACACTACCGTGAAAACACTCAACGTGGAAATTACAACTTGCTGATGTATATTAAGGGAGAGAAAGCCTGTGCATGATACTTTTATGGCGCGGGTGTTTTTATCAGTGACCATCAACTGTGTTATTATCTAACGTATTGTATTCACTAAGGTAATGTCTATCAATATATTGTATGTAATTATGTTAAAACAGTTATAAATATATTCTAATATAATGCACGTTAACTAGAACACTAAAGCACCGTTGAAGATACAGACATAAAGTTTATGCTACGTGACCTAAATTAAATATATATATATATATATATATATATATATATATATATATATATATATATATATATATATATATATATATATATATATATATATATATGTAACATTTCTTACGTCTTTCTAGGTAGCTGACGCCATTTAAGAGAATAATACGCTCTTACAAAGAAGCGTAAAATTGTTGCTATAGAATTGTGTGTAATACAATACAAACTGCTTAAGTCTTTTTAGAAATTAGCCTCAATATTTTTCATTTTTATTCACAGAGAAGCGTTAGCTCTGTATGGGTCATACAACATTTGGGAAATGGGAGACAGTCAGGTTCAATCCAAGGAAGACGTGGTTAAATCTAGCTCCTTGTATCAAGAGCCCCTCCCTAGCATCAAGGCACCTACCTTCCTCAAGAGATTAACCTGGATAAAAAAAAAGCTTCTCATACTTCATCCACCATTTTACAGTCTTGTGCTGTATGACCCATACGGGTTAAAAGCTTACCGGGGACTGTAATAAGTGGTCGTTTTTTCAAGCATTACTAGGCGTCACTTTCTCAGCTTTTCATGTTTACAGACCCTTCAAGGGTGGAAGGTGCTTAAGAACATAAGAACGAAGGAACACTGCAGAAGGCCTACTGGCCCATGCGAGGCAGGTCCAAGTCTCCTACCGGCTTAAGCCAATGCACCCAACCTAGTCAGGTCAGGTCACATTGACTTAAGGGAGGAACACGGCAACCGACCTGGTAGCACAAGCTATCACGTCTAACTCACACCCACCCACATCTACTCATGTATTTATCCAACCTATTTTTAAAGCTACACAACGTTCTAGCCTCTATAACGGTACTTGGGAGTTTGTTCCACTCATCCACAACTCTATTACCAAACCAGTACTTTCCTATATCCTTCCTGAATCTGAATTTTTCCAACTTAAAACCATTGCTGCGAGTCCTGTCTAGGCTAGATATTTTCAGCACACTATTTACATCCCCTTTATTTATTCCTGTCTTCCATTTATACACCTCAATCATATCCCCCCTAATTCTACGTCTTTCTAGAGAGTGCAGATTCAGGGCCCTTAGTCTATCCTCATAGGGAAGGTTTCTGATACATGGGATCAACTTTGTCATCCTCCTTTGTACATTTTCCAGAGCATTTATATCCATTCTGCAGGTAAATGGCTCATGATTCAAGAAAATGGAACTACCCTCATATTCGCCAGTATTAAATACTTCACATTACCATGAACAACATCCACAACACAGTTATTGTTTCATAATAATTACAATAAAACTAAGAACATAAGAACATAAGAACGAAGGAACACTGCAGAAGGCCTACTGGCCCATGCGAGGCAGGTCCAAGTCTCCTACCGGCTTAAGCCAATGCACCCAACCTAGTCAGGTCAGGTCACATTGACTTAAGGGAGGAACACGGCAACCGACCTGGTAGCACAAGCTATCAGGTCTAACTCACACCCACCCACATCCACTCATGTATTTATCCAACCTATTTTTAAAGCTACACAACGTTCTGGCCTCTATAACGGTACTTGGGAGTTTGTTCCACTCATCCACAACTCTATTACCAAACCAGTACTTTCCTATATCCTTCCTGAATCTGAATTTTTCCAACTTAAAACCATTGCTGCGAGTCCTGTCTAGGCTAGATATTTTCAGCACACTATTTACATCCCCTTTATTTATTCCTGTCTTCCATTTATACACCTCAATCATATCCCCCCTAATTCTACGTCTTTCTAGAGAGTGCAGATTCAGGGCCCTTAGTCTATCCTCATAGGGAAGGTTTCTGATACATGGGATCAACTTTGTCATCCTCCTTTGTACATTTTCCAGAGAATTTATATCCATTCTGTAATAAGGTGACCAAAACTGTGCAGCATAATCTAAATGAGGCCTAACCAAGGATGTATAGAGTTGAAGAACAACCTGAGGACTCCTATTATTTATGCTTCTTGATATGAAGCCAAGGATTCTATTAGCTTTATTGCGAACACTTATGCACTGTTGTCTTGGTTTCAGATTACTGCTAACCAGAACTCCTAAATCTTTTTCGCAATCCGTAATATTAAGATCTACATTATTTAGTTTATATGTGGCATGGTTATTGTCCTGTCCAACATTTAGAACTTTGCATTTGTCTATATTAAACTGCTGCTGGTTTATTCACAAAGTAAATTTACTCTGGAAATGTAATATTATTTAGAGATTCAGATTATATAAATGTTACTTAATAAAGAAACAAATATAATCAGAGTAATTATAACTGTTAATTAAGTGAAAAGAGAGTTTCACCTGCAGGAAGTCCTATTACAAAACACCTTTAATATTTTTCTCGTAACATTCTCCTTTCTGTTCATTAATTCTTGTAAGTCAGCGAGAAGAATGGTCAAACTTGTGAAGGTTCTCTAACATAAGATTATAGAACTAATGGAAAATGTAGAGCATTGTAGAATATCTTCACAACACACAGTGACAGCAAGACTGATAAAAAAAATATGTGTAATGGCCGGCAGCTGACCATCCCACATACAAGACAGCAACATATAATGATTAAGGATTTTATTTCATTGCATAGTTTATAATATGTAATTACAATTTTGATTTGCTAAGTACAAAGAAAGCCACTATCATGCCGGGGCACTTGGGGCAGTATGTGCTATTTAACTTTCAACGAATAAACACTTTAAAGTTGTCGAGTCAGTGTGTTTCATTGTAGCTTAACTCTTTGTTTTTGCTATTGTGTGTGGGCCATTTAATCAATTTATACTTTTCTAAGGAAAATAAATCGTCATGTGGCCAGATAGAGAGTTTTGTAACACCCACTCTGCTCAGAAGTGACAAAAACATTTTGACCTAATAACAGATTCAACAAGAATCTTAGAAGTTTTACCAAGTTTAAATGTTTCCCACAACCTCAGTGCTTATTAAAGCTGTCCATCCACCAGCTACATCAGGGATGTAATCTCTATATAACCTTTATATATATTGTATTCACTAACAGGGTTAAGGACTAAAGTCTTAGTGTATGTATATATGTGTGCAGCAAGAAATGCAGGAGACCGTTATTATTTATCCCTGCCAAAAAAAAGTATATTTAGTAAGGGAAGGTGGTAAGAGTGACGGGAAGTCACTATTGTTCTCAGAGAACTCTCTCTCTCTCTCTTAA
>NC_091315.1:41782451-41872451 GCF_038502225.1 Cherax quadricarinatus
GTGCTTCATGTCTGTCTCCTTTTTTAAAGATTGGGACCACATTTGCTGTCTTCCATGCCTCAGGCAATCTCCCTGTTTCGATAGATGTATTGAATATTGTTGTTAGGGGTACACATAGCGCCTCTGCTCCCTCTCTCAGGACCCATGGAGAGATGTTATCTGGCCCCATTGCCTTTGAGGTATCTAGCTCACTCAGAAGCCTCTTCACTTCTTCCTCGGTTGTGTGTACTGTGTCCAGCACATGGTGGTGTACCCCACCTCTCCGTCTTTCTGGAGCCCCTTCTGTCTCCTCTGTGAACACTTCTTTGAATCTCTTGTTGAGTTCCTCACATACTTCACGGTCATTTCTTGTTGTCTCTCCTCCTTCCTTCCTTAGCCTGATTACCTGGTCCTTAACTGTTGTTTTCTTCCTGATGTGGCTGTATAACAGCTTCGGGTCAGATTTGGCTTTTGCTGCTATGTCGTTTTCATATTGACGTTGGGCCTCCCTTCTTATCTGTGCATATTCGTTTCTGGCTCTATGACTGCTCTCCTTATTCTCCTGGGTCCTTTGCCTTCTATATTTCTTCCATTCCCTAGCACACTTGGTTTTTGCCTCCTTGCATCTTTGGGTGAACCATGGGCTCATCCTGGCTTTTTCATTATTCCTGTTACCCTTGGGTACAAACCTCTCCTCAGCCTCCTTGCACATTGTTGCTACATATTCCATCATCTCATTAACTGGCTTCCCTGCCAGTTCTCTGTCCCACTGAACCTCATTCAGGAAGTTCCTCATTCCTGTGTAGTCCCCTTTCCTATAGTTTGGTTTCATTTGTCCTTGCCTTCCTGCTTCCCCCTCCACTTGTAGCTCTACTGTGTATTCGAAGCTCAAAACCACATGATCGCTGGCCCCAAGGGGTCTTTCATATGTGATGTCCTCAATATCTGCGCTACTCAAGGTGAATACTAAGTCCAGTCTTGCTGGTTCATCCTCTCCTCTCTCTCTTGTAGTGTCCCTTACGTGTTGGTACATGAAGTTTTCCAGTACCACCTCCATCATCTTAGCCCTCCATGTATCTTGGCCCCCATGTGGCTCCAAGTTCTCCCATTCGATCTCCTTGTGGTTAAAGTCGCCCATGATCAGGAGCTTTGCCCTGCATGCATGAGCTCTTCTCGCCACTGCAGCCAGTGTGTCAACCATCGCTCTATTGCTCTCGTCATACTCTTGCCTTGGCCTCCTGCTGTTCTGTGGTGGGTTATACATCACTGCAATTATCACCTTGAGACCACCAGAGTGAAGCGTTCCCGCTATGTAATCACTTTCTTCTCCGCTGTCTCCTCTCTCCAGCTCATCAAAATTCCATCGGTGTTTGATCAGCAATGCCACTCCTCCACCCCCCCTGTTCCTTCTGTCTTTTCTCAGGATCTGGTATCCTGCTGGAAAGATGGCATCTGTTATCATACCTGTAAGCTTGGTTTCTGTGATCGCTATGATGTCTGGTGATGCCTCTTTGACTCTTTCGTGCCACTCCTCCCACTTGTTTGTTATTCCATCAGCATTTGTGTACCATACCTTCAGTTTCCTTTCTAACACTGTGGTTTGGGGGGCCTGTGGGGGTGGGAGACCTGGTAGCTTACTGTGGGATTCTATAGTTGGGGGTTGGGTGGAAGCTGTGGGTATGGATTGTATTGTGTGTTGGGATGGTATGATAGGTTGTGGGGTTCTGAGGATAGTTGTGTGTGTGCTTGCCCTTGCTGCTCTGTTCTGCTCTGACTGACCTCTGCTGGTTCCATCCTTGTCTTCTTTCCTAGCTCCTTTCACTTTTTTGTCCTCTCCCTCAGCTGCTTTCTCTCTGTTTGTGTTCTGTCTCTGTCTAGGAACACCTTCTTGTACTCTTCCGAACTTTTCAACCGTGGTTTCTCTTGGAGGTTCCTGTTCCGCACTGTTTCTGTCCTGAGAATCAGCTTGATCGGTCAGTTTCTCCCCTTCAAGTACCCCCCTGTTCTCTGAAAATTTACAATCTCATCCATGTCTTCTCCCCCTATTTCTGTGATGATTTTCTCAATCTCCTTTCTTTCTTCCTGCCGTCTTTCAGTGTGTGTCCTTTCCTCTCTCTCCCGAAGCCCATGGATAATCACTGATTTTGCCCTTTCCTCCTCCCATTGCCTCTTCCTCTGTGACTCTGGTTCCTGTCTGTATGTGGTCATTTTCTCCCTTGATTTTTTCCAGTGGCTCTTGGTAGCATGGTTGTGCCTCAGCATTCGACCTATCTCCCTCTCCATCTGCACCCATCTGCTCTTCCCTTCCACTCCCTGGCCCTTCTTTGCAGGCTGATATGACCTTAGCATAATTCATATCTCCTTCCTTCCTGTTCAGCCTCTCATCATCGTATGGTGTGTCTTCTCTGGTCACTACCCCTGAGACTTGCTTCAGCCTGTTTACCTCAAATTCTAGGACCTTTACCCTGGCTACTGCAGTTTCGACTTGTGACTCCCAATTCTTCGTCTCCTCCAACCTCTTTTCCCATTTCACAGAGAGCTCTTTCTCCATTTTTTCAGAAAGCTCTCCTAATTTTCTCTCCCATTCTTGCTCTATCCTTTTCCACTGTTCCTCCATCCATTCCTCCCTACCAGTACCATTGTCATCTGATTCCTGATTCCTGCGAGTCCCAACCATTTTTTTTATGAAAGAGAGAAAGAGAAAAAGAAAAAGGGGGAGAGAGTGAGAGATAGGGAGAGAGAGAAGGGGAGCCTAGAAGGAGGGGAAAAGAAGGGAAAAAGGGGGAGAAAGTGAGAGAGGGAAAAGGTAAGAGAGAGGGGGGAGTGAAAAGGGAAGAGAGAGAGAGAAGAGGAAAAGAGAGAGTAAGAGAGGAAGAGAGGAAGAGAGAGAGGGAGAGAGAGAGAAAGAGTGAAAAGAAGAGAGGAAGAGAGAGAGGATGAGAGAGAGGATGAGAGAGAGGATGAGAGAAAGGGGGAGAGAGAAAGAGAGAGAGAGAGAAAGAGAGAGAGAGAGAGAGAGAGAGAGAGAGAGAGAGAGAGAGAGAGAGAGAGAGAGAGAGAGAGGAAGAGAGAGGAGAGGAGAGGAGAGGGAGAGAGATGGGGGGGGAAAGGAAGGGTTATAGGGTCACTTCACAGGAAGGTGTAAAATCCTGTATATGTGTGTGTGTGTGTCTATATATATGTGTGTGTGTGTCTGTATGTGTGTGTGTGTGTTTATGTATGTGTGTGTGTGTGTGTGTGTGTTACAGCTATTCAAGTGCCTAACAACAGTGCTGTTCTCCCCAAGTGTGCGTGCATATGTTTATGTAAACAGTCCTTATTTCCCATGTATGTACTACATATGTATTGTATATGTACCCGATCTCTTGGTTCCCACTGTACTCTTATGAGTTTAAAATTACGTTCAAAAATTAATACACTAGGCTTCGCCTATATGCCGCTACCTCTAAATTCTATTAAATGCCAGTAAATGCTGCTTATTCTAATTCTGATAGCTCGAGGAGAGTGACCCCCAATTCCAGCTAGAGACAGGTACTATTGACCCCATGCAACTCAAACTAGGTGAATATTACTTGCTGCTGGCAGTGCAGTAACGTTGCGGGTCTGTCCTGTCCCAGAAGTTGAAGGTGTTTGATGCTTCTCGGTAATTTTTCCACTAACTTCCTGTATGCACTATATTCTCTAGCTCTTCTAATTTTTTCACTCACTCACTGTATTTACTGACACATCTATACATATCTCTTATCTCCCTGGTCTTGAGTCGCACTTATTCTTCAAAATACCCCACTGCGTTATTATGGCAACACTATTTAGGCCTGACAACCGTTCACCCTTCCAACGGCCCCTACAATACTCAGCAATTATTTCCTTTGTTTTCTTTTCTGTGATCACTTATATTTCCTTTTTTCGGGGCTTAAGTGATTATATGCACTCTCATGCGTGCACACGCCTATATCTCACACTCTATTCCTTATGGCACAGTCAGAAATTATCACCAAAACACGAGCTCAAACCGCGTGACTCCTCCACGAGTGTGTGTGTGTGTGTGTGTGTGTGTGTGTGTGTGTGTGTGTGTGTGTATATGCATGTATATATATATGTGTGTGTATATATGTATACTCACCTAGTTGTGGTTGCAGGGGTCGATTCACAGCTCCTGGCCTTGGTGTGTGTGTGTGGTGGTTGTTCACCCAGCACTATATGTTGCGTGTAGGAAGATTCATGTCTTTCCAGCAGATGAGAAAGTGTCTACGTGACAGCGTCTACTGCTCCACACTTGTACTACAGAACAATATGCTCTTACCAGACAAAGAGATTAATGGTAATAGATAGACATCTTTGGCAGCAGCAGTTAGCAGTGCTACTGTTAAATTTCATCCTCGTCCTTAAAGTAGTTAACTGATTTCCTCGATATTTAGAGCACTGAGTTTTAATTACGGCCCAATGTTTCATAGCAAATTTATGTTTTTAAATGAAACATTTTACCCTGTGCATTAAGTTTTACCTGACAGGAAGGAAACAACGAGTGATGGTACTTGACAAGATATCGGGATGGGTGCACGTGTCGAGTGAGATTCCACAAAGGTCAGTCCTATGGCCGGTGCTGTTTCTTGTATACGTGAATGACATGACAAAAGGGATAGAGTCAGAGGCATCCTTTTTCGCAGACGATGTGAAACTAATGAAAATACAAGCTGACAAGGACCAGGAAAGACTACAAAAGGATCTGGATAGCCTACAAGCCTGGTCCGATAAATGGCTCCTGGAGTTTAACACCACCAAGTGAAAAGTTATTAAGTTTGGGGAAAGACAAAAAAGACCACAGACAGCGTACAGGCTCGGGGGACAAAGGCTGCAAACCTCATTCAAAAAGAAGGATCCTGGGGTGAGTATCATGCCGAGCACATCCCCTGAGGCGCACATCAACCAAATAACTGCTGCAGCAAATACGTGTCTGGCAAATCTAAGAAAAGCGTTTCGACTTCTAAATAAGGAGTTATTCACGACACTGTACACCGTATACCTCGGGACCGTATTGGAGTACGCAGCGCCACTATTGAACCCACACCTAGTCAAGCACTTCAAGAAACTGGAGGTTTGCAAAAAGACTAGTCCCGGTGCTAAGGGAAATATTAACCTGACGACACTGGGGGACAGGACCAAGCAAACGACGTGCAAAATACTGAGAGGAATTGACACGGTGTATTGGGGCAGAATGTTTCAGATGGGATACTGGAACAAGAGGGCACAACTGAAAGCTGAAAACTCATATGGGTCATGAGGGATGTTAGGAAGTATTTCTTCAGCCTTCGGACTGTCATTGAAGTAGTAGAGGAGGGATCCATGCATAGATTTAAGAAGAGGTACGATAGGCTCTTCAAACCGGGAGTGGACCTAATAGAGATCAACGAAGAGGCGGGGCCAGGAGTTGTGAAATGACCCTTGCAACCACATATAGATGAGTACACATACACACTCGACAAGTGTCTTTGACAAATGGTAACTAACACACATCAAGAGGTGTGTATCTGTTTATCTATACACAAACAGTTTACTTTAATCCATTTAAAGATATTATGGGTGTTGGTGTACAAGTGAACTGCAGTATTATTGACGCACGTGATGTCAACAGACTATAAACCTAACAACTTACTATTGTATTTAGTACATACACATAATAGTATACGTATTGGTGTAATTACATCGAGTTCGCCTAAATTCTTAAGTTTTTAAAGGGACGAGTTATTGTGTTAGGTTTAAGTTAAACTTGTTAACTAAAATAGGGTCACTGAAGCTGTAATTCATTGGAACATAAATATTCTTATTATTATTATTATTATTATATATATATATATATATATATATATATATATATATATATATATATATATATATATATATATATATATATATATATATATATATATAAAAATATATAAAGAGGAGTGATTGGTGGAATGATGAAGTAAAGGGTGTGATAAAAGAGAAAAAGGTAGCTTATGAGAGGTTTTTACAAAGCAGAAGTGTTATAAGAAGAGCAGAATATATGGAGAGTAAAAGAAAGGTAAAGAGAGTGGTGAGAGAGTGCAAAAGGAGAGCAGATGATAGAGTGGGAGAGGCACTGTCAAGAAATTTTAATGAAAATAAGAAAAAATTTTGGAGTGAGTTAAACAAGTTAAGAAAGCCAAGGGAAAATATGGATTTGTCAGTTAAAAACAGAGTAGGGGAGTTAGTAGATGGGGAGATGGAGGTATTAGGTAGATGGCGAGAATATTTTGAGGAACTTTTAAATGTTAAGGAAGAAACAGAGGCAGTAATTTCATGCACTGGTCAGGGAGGTATACCATCTTTTAGGAGTGAAGAAGAGCAGAATGTAAGTGTGGGGGAGGTACGTGAGGCATTACGTAAAATGAAAGGGGGTAAAGCAGCTGGTACTGATGGGATCATGACAGAAATGTTAAAAGCAGGGGGGGATATAGTGTTGGAGTGGTTGGTACTTTTGTTCAATAAATGTATGAAAGAGGGGAAGGTACCTAGGGATTGGCGGAGAACATGTATAGTCCCTTTATATAAAGGGAAAGGGGACAAAAGAGACTGTAAAAATTATAGAGGAATAAGCTTACTGAGTATACCAGGAAAAGTGTACGGTAGGGTTATAATTGAAAGAATTAGAGGTAAGACAGAATGTAGGATTGCGGATGAGCAAGGAGGTTTCGTATACGTATTGGTGTAATTACATCGAGTTCGCCTAAATTCTTAAGTTTTTAAAGGGACGAGTTATTGTGTTAGGTTTAAGTTAAACTTGTTAACTAAAATAGGGTCACTGAAGCTGTAATTCATTGGAACATAAATATTCTTATTATTATTATTATTATTATATATATATATATATATATATATATATATATATATATATATATATATATATATATATATATATATATATATATATATATTATATGTATATATATATATATATATATATATATATATATATATATATATATATATATATATATATATATATTATATATATATATATATAAGTCTGTCAATCAAATAAAACTGCACTGTTTTCTTATTTAAAATTAAATATTACTCACCAGCTCAAACTATTTTGCTCTAGTAGCAAAGTAAAAACCAGTGTAAACAAAATAAATTGTATTTCCACAAATAACTTTTGTCACTGATAGTTTCCGCCGAGAGACGAGAATCTGACTGAGAGAATATGAACGTTGTTCCACCCGCGGCTGTTATTGTGACTGTAGTGATGGTGGCCAACCATGGTGGAGGTGAGGTCTCCACCACTACACCTACCACCATCACTCTCCCTCCCACTTCCATTATCAACCTCCCTACAACACCCGCCCTCCATCATCCTCCTTCCCTCATCGCCAGCCCTCCATCATCACCCTCCCTTCATCACCCGCCTTCATCATCCGCCATCAAATCATCCGCCCTCCATCATCACCCACCCTCATCATCACCCGCCTTCATCGTCACTAGCCTTCATCATCCGCCATCCATCATCATCCGCCCTTCATCATCACCCTTCCTCCATCATCACCCGCCTTCATCATCATCCGCCCTCCATCATCACCCTTCCTCCATCATCACCCGGTCTCCATCACCCTCCCTCCAACCACAAATAGGTGAGTACACACACACACACACACACACACACACATATATATATATATATATATATATATATATATATATATATATATATATATATACATATATATATATATAATGTATATATATATATATATATATATATATATATATATATATATATATATATATATATATATATATATATATATATATATATATATATATATATATATATATCAATAACAACACTGCGCTAGCCAAGGATTCGAACCCATGTTGTACTGGCCTGCCTCATCGTAAGCGAGAACCACATGACGTTTTAAACCACAGGTCCTGTGGTTAAAGTGTCATGTGGTTCTCGCTTACCATGAGGCAGGCCAGTACATGGGTTCGAATCCTTGGCTAGCCCAGTGTTGTTATTGATCAACACCACTCGTTCGTGGTTACAATAATATATATATATATATATATATATATATATATATATATATATATATATATATATATATATATATATATATATATATACAAGTACACCAAACAGGGATGAGAATGAAAATTAGTCTAGAAGCTCCCACAACACCGAATGTCCTTGGCGTCATGTGGGCCAGTACAACATGGGTTCGAGTCCTTGGCTAGCGCAGTGTTGTTGATATATATATATATATATATATATATATATATATATATATATATATATATATATATATATATATATATATATATATATATATATATATATATATATATATATATATATACAGAGAGAGAGAGAGAGAAATGAAAAGTAATTATAGGTGACAAAGAAAACTAAACTCATGTCGTTAACTATTAAGTGAGATGAAACGTAATAATACTGTTGATATTACTACATCATGTCACCTACCCGGATCCTACTTAACTATGCCACAAACTGATATTACATAACCTACTATTAGCGCTGGTATTATATAATAACCTGGTATTACTAGATAGTATAACATAACCTGGTAATATTAGCTGATATAACCTGACATTACTAACTGGTATTGTATAACCTGGTACTACTGGTATTACTAGTTGGTATTACGGAACACCTTGAGGTTGTTTTAGTAGTGGGTTTATACACAGAAAAAGTGTTAAACCCTTCGGGGTCATACTGCTGCTGGGGAATGTGAGGTAATTAGGTTTGAGTGCAAGAAGCGGAGAGCAGCTCTACTTCAGTGGATCAAGAACGTTTCACCGCCATGAAGAAAATAATAGTTAATTAATAAAATGAGAAGTATGGTAGCAAGATATGGGTGAACAAATACTGACAAAAATTCGACTCTTAATTAAGCTTGGTAACAATTTAGGATGAAGACATTTGATGGTGGCAATATTACTTCTCAGAATATATATATATATATATATATATATATATATATATATATATATATATATATATATATATATATATATATATATATATATATATATAAGCAAAACAACCACTGTGAAAGAGTAGTGAAATTCCAAGCGCTTTCGTGACTACTCACATTGTCAAGGAATTATGAAAGTAATACATCAAAGGAAGACAATAAAAGGGCTTAGACCGCACCTCACAGTCAACCCCCACAACAAAGAAACACCTGACGCAAGACAATACTGAGACAATACCGGTTGTAAAAAGTATTTCTAGCAATTTATTGCTAGAAATACTTTTTACAAGTTGAAGACTGTCGGTTTTTCAAACCATTCATCACACTTTTTACAACCCGAAAAGGGACAACCAACCTTATTCAACTAAAAATATGTTGGTTCTCCCTTACCATGAAAACTTGGTTGATATGCTTTCTCTTCTTAAGACTTTTAATATTAAAGTTGTTAGGTAAGACACATATGCAACAGTTAGGTATCTTTATAAAGATACCTAACTGTTGCATATGTGTCTTACCTAACAACCTGTCGGTATTTTATACCATTTTAATGTTCAATATTAAAGTTGTATTTAAAAATCTTGATACAGTAAAAAAACTTTTGATAAAGAATTCCCCCAAAATGCTGACGGATGTGTCGAAAAGATTCCTTGTAAAATTTGCGATCAAGTTTATTACGGTCAAACTGGTAAAAGTCTCGAACTTAGATTGGCCCCTCAAGGAAGGTTCCTTGATGTTGGTGAGGGGCTCTTGATTTAGGGAATTGGATCTGTGCTCCAGTTCCCCGAATTAAGCCTGAATGCCTTCCACATCCCCCCCCCCCCAGGCGTTGTATAATCCTCCGGGTTTAGCGCTTCCCCCTTGATTATAATAATAATCGTACTTAGATTAAAACAACATAAATATAGCATTAGAACTGGACAAGATTCCAATGCTTTATTTATTCATGTGAGAGACTTTAACCATCCAATTGATTTTCAAAAAGTTGAGAAAGTTGTATCAAGCAAGTCCATGGTTGACAGAAACATAATTGAATCTTGTTTCATAAAAAGCAGTTTTGAAAATAATATGAATATTTCCTTAGGTTTGTATAAATTAGATTCATAAGAACATAAGAATGGAGGAACACTGTAGAAGGCCTACTGGCCCATGCGAGGCAGGTCCTTATCAAAACAACCTCTACCTATGATGAGGTCCTCATCATAGGTAGAGGTTGTTTTGATAAGGACCTGCCTCGCATGGGCCAGTAGGCCTTCTACAGTGTTCCTCCATTCTTATGTTCTTATGACATTCCTCAGGTCACGTGCGTCACATCTCACTCTCCGCCTATATATATAATTTCTTTCTACCTCTGTATGTTAGAAGTGATCAAGGTCCCAGGACCGAAACGTTTCCTAATAAATATGTTATAGTGTTTGCTTACGTGTCTTTCTAAACCAACTTGTCGGTATTTATTACCAAGGTTTATACCATATATATATATATGTATATATATATATATATATATATATATATATATATATATATATATATATATATATATATATATATATATATATATATATACAAGCATTGTCTCTACGTCCACAGCAGGACTCGAACCTGCTAACTCTGTATCAGAGTCCACAGTACTTTACTCTATATATACACCTGAAGCAGAGGCAATAGAATATGATTTAGTATTTATGGAGCAAATTCACTTACCTATGTACATGTACTCAGTTAAATTTAAACAAGATATATCTATGCTGAAGTTTTTGCAAATAAGTCGGGCAGTACAATATTAAGAAACTGTAGAGTAAAACTGTTGAGAAACAGAATTGATCGAAAAACTCCCATAAATTATAGTGGATTTGTTATATTAAAATAATTAAAGTACAGCGAAACACCAACGTCAAAGACCTGGGAGTGATTATGTCGGAGGATCTCACCTTCAAGGACCATAACATTGTATCAATCACATCTGCTAGAAAAATGACAGGATGGATAATGAGAACCTTCAAAACTAGGGAGGCCAAGCCCATGATGACACTCTTCAGGTCACTTGTTCTATCTAGGCTGGAATATTGCTGCACTCTAACAGCACCTTTCAAGGCAGGTGAAATTGCCGACCTAGAAAATGTACAGAGAACTTTCACGGCGCGCATAACGGAGATAAAACACCTCAATTACTGGGAGCGCTTGAGGTTTCTAAACCTGTATTCCCTGGAACGCAGGAGGGAGAGATACATGATTATATACACCTGGAAAATCCTAGAGGGACTAGTACCGAACTTGCACACGAAAATCACTCACTACGAAAGCAAAAGACTTGGCAGACGATGCACCATCCCCCCAATGAAAAGCAGGGGTGTCACTAGCACGTTAAGAGACCATACAATAAGTGTCAGGGGCCCGAGACTGTTCAACTGCCTCCCAGCACACATAAGGGGGATTACCAACAGACCCCTGGCAGTCTTCAAGCTGGCACTGGACAAGCACCTAAAGTCAGTTCCTGATCAGCCGGGCTGTGGCTCGTACGTTGGTTTGCGTGCAGCCAGCAGCAACAGCCTGGTTGATCAGGCGCTGATCCACCAGGAGGCCTGGTCACAGACCGGGCCGCGGGGGCGTTGACCCCCGAAACTCTCTCCAGGTAAACAGCCGCTCTGTGCATCCCCCCCCCCCCGCACTGTCATTTCTATAATCCTGTCTTCTGTTACCTTTGACAAGCTGCGCCTGCACTATAAACTAGCCGTCCAGTGGCAGGTTTTTATTTTAGTATAACTGGATACGTATGCAGTGTGTTGCTCCCATAGTCTATGTGAGAGTTACAATGGGAATGAAAGATAATTATTTCTATGTCATGTTGCATCACACAAGATGGATTACCTACATAGTGTCAGTGGCATGAACCCAGTCGTTGAGGTGTCCAGATAAAAGCCGAGAACAAAGGCCTTCCCTCATTTAAAGTGCAGACATAGGACAAAAACCCCAGTTAGGTTATGGGGTTTTTGTCCTGTGTGACTTGTCCTACACTCACTCAATCAATCAATCAAAGTTTATTCTCTATAAGGATTACATTGCATGGTTTACAGATTATGGTTATTGTGTGGTTTACTACAGATATCAGTATTAGAACTCACCGCACAATACAGGATATAAATAACCCCTATTTAAACCTAAAAGATGAATGATCACGTTGACCCTGATCTAAACCTCCATAATCTAACACACAATCAAAGCTTATTGGAAAGTAACTGCCTTTATTACACAGCATCACAAGCCAGCACTATCCTGAACACTGCTCAAAGTCTATCAGTTGTTAACTACAATATCAGGTCCTTAAGCAAACACTATGATGACCTCCTGGCACTCCTTGAGTCGCTAAAGACACCCTTCTCCTGCATCATAGATATCTACCCACTACCAGGATACACAGCAATCCACAACTGCAGACCATACCAAGTTGGGGGTGGTATTGCAATCTATTACTCCAACCAACTATTTTTTTATTTATTAATTTGAATATGATACAGAGAAGTACAAAAGAATAGTTAAATGCAGCATGCCAAAGCCACTTGAATGCATAGCATTACGGGCAGGCTTAAAATTAACTTAAGATTAACTAAGCAATGAAGTATTCAGTGGTAAAACATTATTGTAAACAGATAACAATTAAGCACAAATGAGTATTTCCAAATCAGGTCGTATGGTTGCTTGCATTTATTTATTTATCTATCTTGTATTAGCACCATTTGCTTTAGTGATGAATGTGGGGAATACATTTTTGCTAATTTCACTTTAAAAACCTTTAGACTCCTATAACAAGCGAGAAGAGATCCACTTCCTTTGATCAAGAGCCCCACCATCATCATAATTATTATTATTATTATTATAATCAAAAAGAAGCGCTTAGCCACAAGGGCTATACAGCGCTGCACCAGCATCATAAGACCTTGGGGGTGGTGGCTGATTACGCGGAGAAGTAAGCTCATTGGCTGTAAAGTATGTATTTTTTGGCTGTTGACCAATGAGAGAGGTGGTTACATGAGGGGTAGAGAAGTGGCGCTCACTGCTAAGTTATTATGAAAGGTTAAAACAGTATCATCCGTCAGCACTTCAGTGGAGATAAGCCACTTCGCCTGACTTTTTTGGTTATCTTAGGTAATTTACATACATTTTATTATATATGTTAATTGTAGTCACCTAAATCTGTGTAACTGTACCTAAACAAACCTTGCTAGCCTTAAACCAGGTAAGTGTGTAGGACGTAAAGAGTTCACGTTAGCAGCGGTCAGTAAGTAGCAAGAGACTGACCCTAGTACGTTTAGCGCTTAGTGTTGATTGTAATAATAAGAGATTCAGCTCTATGACCTCCCAGTAATGTTAAGATGTACTCTGTGATGAGATGTATCCAAGATTAGGAATTGTAGTAGATTCCGGAAGCATCAATGACAGGAGGAGAGCTATGAAATAGATGGGAGAAAGGTAAGTTTGGTGTCAAAAGAATGGAGGATGTTGTTAAGATTTAGGAGACTGGAAATATAGGGAAGGTAAAGAAACAGTAGATTTCACAAAAGAATGTTTGAGAGAGAAGAAAGTCCATTTAGCATGTGAGTAGGCAGTGTATGAAATCGGAAGGGCAGCCAATATTTTCGAGAAATTGGCCGCTGAGAAAAATTTTAGCATAAAAGAAGTGTTAGCATTGCCTACACTAAGTATTCTTTTCTTTGCACTATATATGGTCAGTAAGATGCTTTTAGAAAGTGTCAGTCGAGTAAGAGCCTTGGAAACCCGTTAGTAACTAGAATGTTTCTGCTAGCTGTATGACCCTAGTAGGTTTAGTGCTTCTTTTTTATTATAATAATTATAATTGTTACTGCTAGGCACTTTTTTACTTGAACATTTTCAGCCCCATTTAATTTTAGAACTAACAATGGATATTGACTGACCTATATGTAATTAGTGGCATCCAGTCTACCATTTTTCTTCATGGATGTAACTACGATACAGTATGTGCCTGTAATTGTTTAATAACAGTATATAGTTTTATATATTAAGACAAGAAAACTGTTACTAAACAAGTTACAAATAGGCAAATAAAATAAACTTAGCAATAAACAGACATATTAAGATTCAGCTAAGTATTGCACCCCTTCCTAACCATGGTATCTAAAGTTATACAATTATTTGGTATTTCATTTTTTTTTTATTTTACTCCCAAACTAATTTAGGTGCTTCACATAATATTGCTAATACTTTCATAACTTAATACAGATGTGTATGTGGTAGCTTAACAACCTATCTGAAAATTGGTATACTAATTTTAATTATGTAACTGTTTCACATTTGGGTGGGAACCTTAATTTTCAGTCTACTTAATTTTTTGAGAATTTATATACTGTTCTGTAATAAAAGAAAAATATTGTAGTTGCTCATGAAACCCTCTAATTTTGTATTTCAGGTACCACTGCTGTCGGTTGTCTCTGCAAGTTACAGAGTTAGGAAGTTGCCCAGTTAATAGACAGTCAGAACTGACTGGTTATCATTAAGAATTTTATTAGTACTGTAGCAGCATTGTGGAAAAAGAAACAATGTCAGAGCATAATGTACCCAAATTGCAAGTATCACAAGACTGATAAACAGGCAATCTGTCTCAAGAGAAAAAGGAAAGGTTCAGAATACTGTGAGAATAATGTGAAGAAGCTGAGTTCAAGTAAAAATGAAAACATGTCTGAAAAAGATATTCCCGTAAAATATCCACGTAAGGAATTACTGGCAGGAAAACAGCTTGTTCTTAAGGCTGTGACAGAATTACTTACAGCTGACGAAGTCTTTTTTGATGTAGAAACAACATCCTTAAAATGGAATAGTGATATCATACAGATTGCTGCAGTGTCTAAAAATGACATTTTTGATGAATATATCATTCCAAGCCAATTAATAGTCCCTAAGGTATCAGATATTACAGGAATCACATTTTATGATGGAGTTTTTGCCATTCATGGCCATCCTCTTGAGGCAAAAGCTCGAAAAGTTGCTGTTCATAATTTTTTGAAGTGGGTGGAATCAAAATCTCCTGTTCTTCTTTTTGCCCATAATGCCAAGTTTGATTATACCCGTTTCTTCCATGCAATTGACAAAGAAGATCTTGTGAAACAATTTCAGAAACACATAATTGGATTTGTTGACACTTTAGAAGTGTTTAAAACTGAGTATCCAGGATTAGTTTCATACAAGCAAGACAGGCTAGTGGAAAAATTCCTTAAGAAGTTTTATGACTGTCACAATGCTGTGGAAGATTCAAAACTTCTTCAAGAGTTATACAATACTACTCGGCCTCATGGTAATGCTAAGTTCTGCACCTTCACATCTGCTTATGATAAGTGGATTTGTGATTCAGCATGCAAGATGAAAACAGAAACTTTTCGATCAATGATTAGGAAGAAGTATGTATCGGGTAGTATGGCAAAAAAAATGGCATATTCAGGACTAACTCTTGAAGATTTGCATTGTGTGTATGAGAAGGATGGGAATGATGGATTAGTGGCACTCCTTAGTGGGGATGAAGCAATGGGAAAGCCTTGTATCACAAAGCATAAACGAATCATTAACAGTATAATTTCATACTTGCATAAATTTAAATCCAAGTACGTAATTGTATAATACTAGTATTGCCTATGTGCAGCTAAAGGAGCAGACCTATGCTCATGGTGTCCTGGCATCAGTACTTTGTTCAAATACTTTTTTTTTTTTAAATTTGCAATGGTCAGTTGAAGCACTACGTACTTCCTCTTCATTCTATTCGTCAAACCACCTTGCAAAAAACTTTTCCAGTGTGCTTTTGGTTCTTTATCCCAATTTATATCTGTGGCCTCTTGTTGCCCTGTTGTAGGTGTTAAGGCTGTATGACCCTTGTGGGTTTAGTGATTAGTTTTGATTATAATAATGTAGGCACTAAGAATTCTAATTCATCTAGTGTTTTCATGTCCTTTTATAACTTAGTATGTAGCTACTATGTCATCTTTTTTCTATTAGCCAGTGTGGGCATCTGTAGCATTTTTAGCATTTCATTATAACTCTTAATTATTTTGTAGCTGTTTGTTGGACCATTTCTAACCTATCCAAATATTTTGATGTGTGCACCACACAACCACTGCACTCTATACCAGTTACAGCGGTATTCAGTTCATAATATATATAGAATTAATAATGTTGTTAAGAGGACATTCAGACCAAGTCCAACTGGTAAGCCTAGTTGCTGCTTCTGTGGCCCACAGAATATAAAAATGAGAAACTAGTCTCACAGCACTAGCAGTTCAGAAAAGAGAAGATAATTTATGCAGTGAGAAGCTATAGGTGAAGGATGATGCAGGTATACAAAATATGTGCTACAGTATATTTAAGATGTAATGCTGTACAAGATATTACAACAAATGTAGTGATATGAAATTATTGAAGTTTATATTTAATTATGAGAAATCTGACATTAGCTTATTGTTGCTTGTATTGTGGAAGAAGCTAGCCATTATTAAGTGTGAAGAACAGCTTTAGGAGTTGATCTGTTTTTGAACTACTCAAAATCTTACAGAATAAATACTATATATAAAGATATGAAAATGTTATACACAATGCATAACAGTACTTGAATCATTCATATATGATGCTAAAATGAGTACTGTATAGTAATGTGTACTCTAATTAATTTATTGTTAGTTATTGGCTTGTTACAAATGTTAAGTTTTTGTTTACATAGTATATTTTCCTATGTACAGTAATATGTATTTAAATTTTATGAATATTTAAGTAATGACTGTATGCTTGAGAATTGATAACTAATTAAATGTATGTTTATGATTTATGAATAACATAAGATTACTTGTACTGTAGCTAGCAGAATTAAACCTATTATGACTACGTACAGTTTATTATTGTATTCCCTGTATTTAGTCTGTTAATAATTTACTGAGTAGAGCCCATTAACTTCAATCTCCGGCACGTACTGAATAACCTTTGCAGGCATTTTTTTTTTTTTTTAGAGTGCAGCATGATACTTTATAGTGTGCGCGTACAGTAAAACCTCTTATACTGCAATTGACGGCAACTGATTTACTGCACAGACTCTGATGATGATGCCTCTAATACTCCTCATGGCCCTTTCTATGTCAATCTCTTGCTACCCTCTACCCCTGCACTACATAACCTAATAATCATCCCTCTCCCTCTTGCTACCCATTACCCCTGCATCCTTCCCAGCCCAGCAGTGCTGTATGACCCTTGTAGGTTTAGTGCTTTTTTATTATAATAATCTTAAACTGATTTCATAGTGCAAATTTGTATAAACATGGCTTGAAAAAGTGCGTAGCATCGATTTACACACAAAAAAATCTTGGTAATTAGTGCTGTAGAAGTTTTACCCCTGGACCCAAGTTATGCTGTAATTACACATTCCTGTTCCCTTTAACAGTGATGTATCTGTAATTGTTGAACATGTTGGTGATTGATAATTTGAGAATTTAAATGAGCAAGGTGTAGTGTAAATAATAGGCATTCACTGAGAAGCAGCCATTAATTACATCAGCCAACTCCTCACACATCACACATTTTTATAATAGATTCCCTACACCTTACAAGGTATGGCAAAATTGTGTTTATATGATTGAGAGATGAGGTGGAGGTTTACTTTTTCTTTGCAGTGGTTTGTACATAAATTAATACAAAAGAAAGCCACTAATCATGCATTCTATTTCAGGCAAATTGATCATGAGGCTTACATGCTACTTAAAAACTAGACATAGCATATGTATTATGCAAGATATTTTGTGTAGTTATGTACAATAAAAGATGTTACAAATAACAAATGGTCAATTACAAAAGAATTACATGTTTAAATCAGTTCAATGATCTTCAGTTTTATGGAGTGATTGAATAGAGGTGATGAACACACAGGATGACAATTCATAGTATTGCTGGAAGCCAGGGTAGGCAGCTCTCATTACATTTCCCAGATGCATTCTCCCACATATGTAACCATTACTTTACTTTTTCTTGGTTATTCTTCAAATGCATTTTTCTTTGAGCTATGTTTGGGATAGGTGTGAGTTTGTATATTTGGTGCAGCTTGGTAAGGAAATCTTTTGAGGCAAGTTATTCTGTAGCAGTTTTTCTTTTTTTTTAACACTTCGGCTATTTCCCACCAAGGCAGGGTGACCCAAAAAGAAAGAAAAAGCCAAACAGAAAAAATTCATCGTTCAACAATTTCACCATCATTCATATGTAATCACTGTCTTTGCAGAGGCGCTCAGATATGACAGTTTAGCTGTCCCCCCAAACAGCCAATATCCCAAATCCCTCCTTGAAAGTCCAGGCAATGTACTTCCCACTTCCAGGACTCAAGTCCTGCTAACTGGTTTTCCTGAATCCCTTCACAAAATATTGCCCTGCTCACACTCCAACAGCTCGTCAGGTTCCAAAAACCATTCGTCTCCATTTACTCCTATCTCACATTCTCTCACACACTTGCTGGAAGTCCAAGTCTCTCATCCACAAAACCTCCTGTACCCCCTCCCTCCAACCTTTCCTAGGATGACCCCCTACCCTGCCTTCCTTCCACTACAGATTTATATGCTTTCCAAGTCATTCTACTTTGTTTCATTCTCTCTAAATGACCAAACCATCTCAACAACCCCTCTGGCTAATACTTTTAGTAACTCCACACCTCCTAATTTCCGCACGACAAATTCTCTGCATAATATTTACACCACACACTGCCCTTAGACACAACATTTCCACTGCCTCCAGCCTCCTACTTGCTGCAGCATTTACAACTCATGCTTTACACCCATATAAGAGTGTTGGTACCACTATACTCATACATTACCTTCTTTGCCTCTATGGACAATGTTTTTTGTCCCCACAGATACCTTGGAGCACCACTCGCCTTTCCTTCAATTCTATGGTTATCCTCATCCTTCATAAACCCATCTGCTGACAAGTCAACTTCCAAATATCTGAACACATTCACTTCTTCCATTCTTCCTTCCTCCAATATATCCAATTTTTATCTAAATCGTTTGATACCCTCATCACCTTACTCTTATCTATGTTCACTTTCTATCTTATACAGCAGTTTTTATCTAACAGAATAATATAAAAATATTTGATAGGTAAATTCGAAGGTGTGTGGAATGTAACCCTATTTATTTACTGTCTGCATTATGAGAGGCTTTACTGTAATACAAAGGCAGAAGTTTTTCATATTTAACAAGGTCCCATATAAAAGATGAATCTAAGGCTTCAGTGTCATAGCTGGGGGCGAGTGGCGTGCCTGTCCCAGGCAGTATGGTCCAAGGGGCAGCAGAATAAAAAAATAAACTTTCAAAGTATTAAGTTTTGTGCAAATCACTACACATCATACAGCAATACAAATACGTGTAAACAAGGATAATTAACAAAAATTGTAATATATGTACTGTATATTCACTAGAAATCCATACTTATGAAAGGAACTTTATGAAGACACTTCATTTCTTTCTGGACCATTGTCAAGTCACAAGGAGGTGAGAAGGGAAGGCCAGAATATAGATCTACAAGATAAGGTGACTGAAGAAATGTGGTTGTAGAATTAGCAGCAGTGGAAGTGGTAGTAAAGATAGCAGAATTGGTAGTAATGATGATAATGACTTATGGACTGAACACATCATCTCTAGACTGAGGGACTGATTACCTCAAATTCCCTTTTCACATCTTTCACTGATTTCTCTGTACTGGACTGATAAAGTTACTTTGTGGCAAAATGTTTCCACACTAGAGATACCCAAGTGTTGCACGAGTCCCGATCATGTACTCGCCAGTTTTCTAAAAGTATTAGTATCATATACGACAAAACTTTTTCATGTCAGCTAAACATTCTGAGGCAGATCCAAGAGCTAGGGCTCACTCCCTTCTGCCTTGCCTTCACAAACTAATACTGTAGATAGTTTCACTCAAGCTCAGGAAAAAAAAAATATGAATTTTCATTATTCACCTGTATTTTTATAAATTAACAAAATACAAAACTTCAACAATAAAAGTATCTTTAATTATATTTACTCACAGAAGAAAGATTTCCATATTGTAAAAAAATTATATTAAGTAGGAATGCAGGAAAGCTCTGCTTTACAGCATTCTCTTTACGGTGTTTTGCTAATACGGTGTTTGTCAATTATACCCAGTCTTCATCTATTCCGACTTCCTACAATAAATATATTCACCAATTGCTATACGCTAAGGACTAAAATATATTCAAGTTAATAATGTGTGTACTGTATATGCATTTTTTTAGGCCTAGCTCTTCTGCTCACTTAATATATGATAGTGTAAACATATTATCAGCATAAGCATTTAAAAGGATATGTTTCACTTTACAGTGGTAGCCTGAAACTGAACTTGCTGTATAAGTGGGGCCCTCCTGTATTTATTTAGTTCTGGCACTTATACTGCTGCTGTGTACAAATTTGTTTATCTTTGCAGTTTTACAGACTAGAATGCGGGTTGTGTAAACCTGTGAAGTACTAAGAAAAAAAACTGATGAATGCTTACTTGGTCTCTAAGTATACAATCACTTATTGGACAAATCTTATGTATATTAACTCGAAATATTTTAACCGTCATTCTCACATGAGAAATTACCGTTGATGACAACATGTAAAAGCTGAAGATATTAACAATAATCTTATTTACATGTATTGTCCAAACTAATAACTTCTGATTCAAAGCAGTGAAGTATGTAAATTCCCATTGTGGATGACTCTACCCACTCCAATTCATCAGTTGGCCATGGCTATTCCTATACATCATGCATGCATTTGCGAGATTATATGGTAGGTACATTTATAGAAAATACAAAAAAAAAAAAACTCCCACAACCCTACTGCTTATCTTTAGCCTAACTCACTTCCACCAGTGGGTCCCAACTACCCATTACAATGCTTTTAACTGCTGCACCTTTCTTCTAGCTATGGTATATAAGTGCCAATTCTCCTGCTTCTGTTTCAGACTGATCAAGGCTAAGTGACTGATTACCTCTTCCACTGTCTAATATATACCCAGGTGTTGCAAGTGTGCCTATATGCATGATCATGATATAAGTGAAAAACAGCTTTCCTCATATATGCCAAGTGAAACTTTTGGACTTAGTGCCAAAGTTAACTATATTATCCTCGTATTAACAACGAGCTACTCGTAATGAAGTAAATTAAAATACTGCACTGTAATTTCCAATTTTTATGTCACGGTAAAATCCCTGTATCATTCTGTATCACATTTTAGTTTAACAAAAAACACTAAAGTTCCCGTAAATTACAGTAGTATTTAGATAATGTACTGTAGCAGCTACCCCAATAGCTGATACTGTACAAAGTACCATAACAGGTTTTACCTGGTAAATGGATTTACCAGGTAAAACCTGGTAAAATGAATTGGGAAGTGACATCAGTCTAATGGTGGGGCAACTGGTGTGGCTGACTGAGCAAAGACTGGTGGCACAAACTGTGGCCCACTTCTTTGAACACTGGTAGGCATGGAGCTGGTCATTTTGCTACACACCATACGTACTACACCCAACCACACCATCACACTTATCTGGAAAGGGGTCAACAAATTAATGCCAAGTACGTATATTTTCATTTCTGCACTCATAAATACTCATGTGTAACTGCTCTGAAAATATCAATTACTACTACCCATAATTTTATTTGCTCACCTAAATGCAACCTTGCCACAACACATCTAGGAGTGCAATTCAGCTAGTCACCATAAAGTGTACCACTACTGTAATGGGTCATGTTCAAAATATTTTGGCATGTTGGCAAATGGCCTACAGATGAACCAGATGCAGCACCAGAATTTTTATGTCAGGGTGGCTTAGGGGGTTGCTATGTAGTTTTAAGGAGGGGGGCTAGAAGACATGTTTTGAAGGAGTATTATTACTATTTCCAGTGGAAGTTAAAGCCTCCGACCCCCTCCTGGTGCCACCCCTGTGATGGACCATCCATGTCCAATGGACACTTCTTAAGTTTTTACAAACACTATACACTCCAGGAAGGTTCCTTCATGCCAGCAAGGGGCTCTTAATCCAAAAAATAGGACTTGCCCTCCCCTTTCTTGAACTGAACCTGAAAGTCTCCCATTTCCCCAGGTGCCCCTATGAGTTTAGCCTACCTATGCATGTAATAATAATGTAGTGTGCATCAAATTACTAAGTGACAATAAACAACTAAGCTTACTGTAAAATACTTCTAAATTTCCTTAATAATTTAAATAAACACTTGCAAGAATGGTCATCTCTAGCTTTCCTGTTACATTCAACTTACCTGGTGCTATGTAATCCCTGATTGTTATTATAATAAGAATACACTCACCTTACATTTTATTTCCGAGTTCATATTACTGCGACAGGAATCGGTATTAAAAGATAATCAAGAGAGAAGGATAATCCAATGTTATGTGACATATTTTATACGAAAAGCTCTGAGAGGACATGTTCATCTTTCACAGGTATGTGTGACTATTCCCACTTGTCTGACCAAACAGGTAACTTGTAAGGTTAATATGTATTCTATATTTAATTCCCAAGTATAATATCCTTTTGTTTCATGGAAGATATTGTATGTACAGAACACATTTAATCTTACTGAAGTTTGTCTTCACTTATGTTGTAGAATTATTAGTTTCCCATTTTCTACAAATTCACATTGCAGTTTCGATGAATAATATTTACCCACATGATTTATTTCATTTGCTGTCCTATTTCCTCCCTTCTACTCTTTTTTGTATATACAGTGAACCCTCGGTTATTGGCTGTAATCTGTTCCAGAAGGACGTCCTAAAACTGAAACGGCTGGAAACCGAAATAATATTTCCCATACGAATTAATGTAAATACAAGAAAAATTGGATATCAAATTGGGGAGGAGGAGTATGGAAGAAGTGAATGTTTTCAGATACTTGGGAGTTGACGTGTCGGAGGATGGGTTTATGAAGGATGAGGTTAATCATAGAATTGATGAGGGAAAAATGGTGAGTGGTGCGTTGAGGTATATGTGGAGTCAAAAAACGTTATCTATGGAGGCAAAGCAGGGAATGTACGAAAGTATAGTAGTACCAACACTCTTATATGGATGTGAAGCTTGGGTGGTAAATGCAGCAGCGAGGAGACGATTGGAGGCAGTGGAGATGTCCTGTCTAAGGGCAATGTGTGGTGTAAATATTATGCAGAAAATTCGGAGTGTGGAAATTAGGAGAAGGTGTGGAGTTAATAAAAGCATTAATCAGAGGGCAGAAGAGGGGTTGTTGAGGTGGTTTGGTCATGTACAGAGAATGGATCAAAGTAGAATGACATGGAAAGCATATAAATCTATAGGGAAAGGAAGGAGGGGTAGGGGTCGTCCTCGAAAGGGTTGGAAAGAGGGGGTAAAGGAGGTTTTGTGGGCAAGGGGCTTGGACTTCCAGCAGGCGTGCATGAGCGTGTTAGATAGGAGTGAATGGAGACGAATGATACTTGGGACCTGACGATCTGTTGGAGTGTGAGCAGGGTAATATTTAGTGAAGGGATTCAGGGAAACCGGTTATTTTCATATAGTCGGACTTGAGTCCCGGAAATGGGAAGTACAATGCCTGCACTTTAACCCTTTGAGGGTTTTCGTCGTACTAGTACGTCTTACGCGTAGGGGTTTTTGACGTACTAGTACGCATAAATTCTAGCGGCCTCAAATCTCGCGCGAAAAGGCTGGTAGGCCTAGGTGTGAGAGAATGGGTCTGCGTGGTCAGTGTGCGCGGTAGAAAAAAAATCTGGGACCCAGTGGTGCATTGTGGGAATGCCCTCTTAGTAAACAATGTCCACCATGCCTCGCGGTAAGAAGCTCCTCACTCCTCGGCGAATTGGGACACTTTTGTTCCCCAGTGACAGTTCTAATAGTGATGGAAGTGCCAGTGAAGATGAGTTTCGTGGTTTTAGTGAGGTTTTGACCGAAACTAATGACCATAATATCGGTAATAGTGAAGAAAACCCAGACGACCCTCAGCCTTCCACCTCTGGTGCTGGGCCCTCGTGTTCACGTTCAGTTGTTCCAGAACCCAAGAGGAAACTTCTATTTTCCCAAATCCCAGACTCAGATGAGAGCATGGGTGATGATAGTGATAGTGAATATGAACTACAAGCTCTTCAAACTAGTTCCAGTAGTGATAGTGAAGTGCAATATTCCCCAGTGAAGCATCAGTATATACGACGATATATGCGCTCTGGAAGTGTGCCATATGTTATACCAAGGGGAAGGAGTGTATCTCGGAGTACATCCCGTGGCTGTACAACAGGAACAGACAGTGAAAATGACGAAGATACTGTTGCAATTGGGATGGAAAATGTGCGTGGTGGTAGTGGTGCCGGCGGTGAGGCACCAGCAGTGGGCCATGCTGCCACCCACGCTGCCACCCACGCCGCTGCCTCAGCTGATCTAGAACAAAGGCCACCATCCCCCACTCCCCCACCACACCAGCCTCCACAACCACAACCTCCACAACCACAACCTCCACAACCACAACCACCTGTCATTGTCCAGTACCCACCAGCAGACCGCACCTGGGATTGGCAGGAAGCTGTCAATTTTGTTCCAAATCCCCACCAGTTTGATGGCAGCCAAAGTGGAATACGGCCATCTTGTGCACTTGGGAACAATGCCACTGAACTGGAATGTTTCGAGTTATTCTTTGACGAACCACTGATGAAAAGTATTGTCATGGAAAGCAACACATACTACGAGTACACCATGGCAAACACAATACTTTCACCAAAATCACGTCTACACCAATGGAAGGAGGCAACTGTGGCTGAGATGTATCTTTTCTTTGCCACAATAATGCTTATGCCACATGTGTATAAGCACAAAGTGAAATCATACTGGTCAACAGACCCCCTGATTGCAACACCAGGTTTCAGTGATATAATGCCAGTGAATCGATTTGTGCTAATGTTACGTATGCTTCACTTCTCAGATAAAACCAGGCCTGACAGAACTGACAGGTTATATAAGATTAGGAATGTGTTTGTGTATCTGAAACAGAAATTCAGTACTCATTTTTATCCCTTCAGGAAGCTTGTAATTGACGAGTCTTTGATTCTGTTCAAAGGAAGACTCTCTTTCAAGCAGTACATACCAAGCAAGAGGAAACGCTTTGGTATAAAGTTGTTTGTGCTTTGTGATTGTTACAGTGGTCTGGTATTGGATATTATTGTGTACACTGGAAGTTGTACATTGCAAAATACCAGGAAGTTATTGGGCATCTCAGGTGATGTGGTTCGAACAATGATAGAACCATACCTTGGTAAGGGGCATATATTATATACAGATAACTGGTACACAAGCCCCTCACTCAGTGATTTTTTGCGAGTGAACATGACAGATGTGTGTGGCACAGTGCGTGCAAATCGAAAACATATGCCCAGGTTTGACGCTGGCACTCGCAGAGGTGAGGTGCAGGCGTTTGCTGCCAATGACATCATGGCATTTCGGTGGCATGACAAACGAGATGTCACACTGTTGTCATCAATTCACCCTAATGAAATGGCAGACAGTGGCAGGCAGCATAGAGAGAGAAATGAACCCATTCTAAAACCTGCAGCTGTGATTGATTACACCTTCAACATGCGTTCAGTGGACAAATGTGACATGCAGATTGGGTTTGCTGATTGTGTTCGCAAGAGTTATAAGTGGTACATCAAACTGTTTTTCCATCTTCTGGACATTTCCATGCTCAATGCTTATAATATGTATAAGATGAGCACCAGAAACAAACCACAGTACGGCGAATTCTGTTTGTCTGTCATCAGACAAATAGTATTCAAGTACCAAGGAAATGCACCTGCAATTGACCGCCCACCAAATTATCAACAACTACCTGCTCGTCTGAAGCATGGTGATCACTTCCTGGTAAAACTGCCTGCTACTGCTTTGAAGAAAAAGGCTCAGAAGAGGTGTTACGTCTGTTCACATACAAAAAAACGCCCACAACAACGCAGAGACACTCGTTTTATGTGTGAGGAGTGCAAAACTCCACTGTGCATGACACCATGTTTCAAAGACTTCTACAGGCTGCAGAACTTCTAGAAACATGTCCTGTGACTGTATATGTGTATATAAAATATAGAAAAATAGTAATAAACAACATTTCATATTGTTTGTTTGTGTAAATATTTTCTGTAAACAAAATAATGACAACAGTGTTTACGCCCTTATTGTGTAGTATTGAAAAAGAAATAACTTACAAAATACTGATCATGTTGGCCTCAGAGGCCATAAAAGTTACTCAGAAAAAGAAAAATTGAAAAATAATTGAAAATAGTACATAAAAAAGTAAATAGAAAAATACCGGGTGACGGCAGTCGGCGATGTTACCATATGTTGTTCAATTTTGGCAAATTTCACACCTCCATATCTCGGTAAGTATTGACGTTAAAATTTTTTTGTTTAGCCTATAATGTTTAGAAAAAAATACTCTATTTTTTCATAAGAAAAAATAATTTTTTTTTTTTTTTGAAATTTGGCCGACCCTGAGAACGAGTTTCGGAGAGGGCCTGTCGACCCTCAAAGGGTTAAAGGAGGGGTTTGGGATATTGGCAGTTTGGAGGGATATGTTGTGTATCTTTATACGTATATGCTTCTAAACTGTTGTATTCTGAGCACCTCTGCAAAAACAGTGATAATGTGTGAGTGTGGTGAAAGTGTTGAATGATGATGAAAGTATTTTCTTTTTACGGATTTTCTTTCTTTTTTTTTAGGTCACCCTGCCTCGGTGGGAGACGGCCGACTTGTTGAAAAAAAAAAAAAAAATTAATCCGTTCCAGATACCTAAAAATATTAACAAAAAATAAACTTTTTAAAGATTAATTATAGTTTTTATATACACAAAACAATGGGAACTAAATAAAATAAATACATGAACAATTAAATCACTATTACATGCCTTTATTGAAGACTCTTGTTGGCTTATGGAAGACAGGGAGGAGGAGTGAGGGAGTTGGGGGTTATTGTTTGGAAGGGGAATCCCCCTCCATAATGACTTCAGGTAACAAATCCCTCTCTGGGATTACTTCCCTTTGTCTTTTAATGCCACTAGAACCAGCTTGAGTCACTGGACCCCTGTCACACAAAAAATCTGTCCAGAGGTCCATTTCTGGCATCTCTTAAGATTTCCCTGAAGTAGGACAAGGTTTTGTCACTGAACATGTTGCAGATATGGCTTGCTTCAGCTTGATCAGGGTGATATTTTTCCACAAAAGCTTGCACCCTACTCTACACTACACAAATCTCCTTAATCTCTAAAGAAGGCACCTCCTTCCCTCCCTCTTCCTCCTCCTCTGAAGCAAGTTTCTCAGGTGTGGTCTGTTGCTGCTCCAGATGAAGCTCTTGCAGTTCTTCAGTGGTTAGCTCTTCACTGTGGTCCTCCCCCAACTCTTCCACATACTTCCCACTAACCTCCAACCCCATGGATTTCCCCAAAGACACAATAGATTCCACAACAGGCATAGGGTCCTCAGGGTCAGCCCCAAACCCTTCAAAATCCCTCTCTTGGACAATCTGGCCACAATTTTCTCCAAGCAGAGTTCAAAGTCCTGGAAGTCACTCCCTGCTAAGCCTTACCTATAAGGCTTATGCAATGGAGGATATTGAAGTGATTCCTCCAGAACTCTCTTGGGGTCAAGTCAGTTTCCGAGGTCACTTCAAAGCACCTTTGAAACACTGCTTTGGTGTAGAGTTTTTTGAAGTTTAGAAATGACCTGCTGGTCCCTAGGCTGGATGAGAGGAGTGGTATTAGGAGGCAAGAATTTCACAGTTATAAAACGAAGTCCCTAAACAATTGATCTTCCAAGTCTGGAGGATGAGCAGGAGCATTGTATAGTACCAGGAGGCACTTGAGTGGCAATTTATGTTCCAGGTATTTTTTCACACTGGGGCCAAACACATAATTGACCCACTCTTTGAAAATGTGCCATGTGACCCATGCCTTATTATTAGCTTTCAACATCACACACAATCTATTCTTGATGACATTCCCTTTGAAATCATCCCACTTTGAAATCCCCACTAGCATTACCACAGAACAAAAGAGTAAGCCTGTCTTTCATAGGCTTGCCTTTTCCTCCTGCGTAATGTAGGTCTTCTTTGGCATTTCTTCCAAAAGAGGCCTGTTTCGTCACACTTGAACACAGCTGCACATTTGTCAGAACTTGCAGCCTCACCATGCCTTACCACACTGTGTATGCTACTACGCTTCTTAAATCTCTCAAACCAGCCTTTGCTGGCCCTAAATCACTGACTCACGAAATCGTAATGACACGATTGCAAACAAACCATACCATAGGTGGGGTTCAAACCTGCAGTCAGAGTGTCTCAAAACTCCAGACCGTCTCATTAATCAGACTCAAGTGGCTAATGCGATGGTCTGGAGTTTTGGGACTCTCTGACCGTGGGTTCAAACCCCACCCGTGGTATGGTTTCCTAAATTCACTAACAGCAGCATTTGTTCCAGGCATTTTCTTTACAAGATCCGCATGCAACTGCCTTGCCTTCTCACAAATAATCGACTCCACAACACTATCTCCCGCTAATTGTTTTTCAGTGATCCACAACAATAACTTCTCCATATCTTCCATTATAGGTGACCTTTGTTTCATTAAAACATTTACTCCTTTCGCAACATTAGCTTCCATGATTTCTACTTTCTTTGCCAAGATAGAAGGGATTGTTGATTTGTTTTTCCCATACGTCCTGGCAAGTTCTAGCACTCTAACACCACTCTCATACTTTTCAACTTCTTCCTTGAATTCCATCGTGTTTCTCACTTTCTTTACCAAAGGAAATTTACTAGGAACTTTCTTTGGGGCCATGGTTACTTATTTCGCAATTGCACTTAATCATTAACCACGAAAAACAATGGATTATAGCGAAATGTTTGGATGAATAGCAGAAGCTTCCTCACTCGCCCAGAGACAAAGCCAGACTGATGCACGAGCGGTTGGCAGTGGCGGCGGGTTGACGCATCCCATATGGCCAATAACTGGAAGCCAAAAAACCAGCCGATAACCGAGTTGGCCAATAAGCGGAACGGCTGATAACCAAGGATCCAGTGTACGTATTTTCAGAGGCGACTTTTGTCCTATCGTCACGTCCTCATTTTTCTAGTAAAGCAAGCTGCTTGTTAAAGTCTTCACACAGGTATTTTAGTGTTCCTTTAAGTCTTCAAAAATGTCTGAAGATACTAAAACAAATCTATTCGTCAATGGATCCCTTCAAGGTTCTTTGATGCTGGTGAGGTGCACTTGATACAAGGAATTGGATTTGTCTGCCCCTTTCTTTGACTGAACCTGATTGCATCCCATTCCCCCCCAAGTGTTACACAACACTTACAGGTTTAACAATGCCCCATGGCATCACAAATATGTACGCCCATAAGTACGCCTCTCGTAGACTATTTGCCTGACAGATTACAAAAGTGCCAGGCCAACTTTTATATGGAAGACAGTGCTCCTTGCTATATTGCCAAAAATATAAATTGACTAAATTATTGTGATTTTTCTCTAATGACCAGCCTGGAAACATAATGGACTTAAATCTGATAGAGAACATCTGGAAACTTATTAAGGGTAGGCATCATGGGACGTACATGTTCTCTAAGACGAAAATCTCAGGTGGCATTAAGCAGGTGTGGGCAGGTATTGACTTTTATATCATCCAAAAGTTAGCCTTTTTAGTACTGAGGAGCTTAAGGAGTAAATTGGAAGGAAGGGTAATCCTACAAAATACAAGTTTAGGTGAGGAAGACATTCATATTTCATTATTATATATTTAAATCAATCTTTGTGTGATCTGTTTATGTGCATGCATATTTATGATGCCTATTGTAAATAATAATAATTATTTCTACAAGTACATGATACAACTATCAGAGACCTAGATGACATCACTGGCATACTACATAAAAAGCCCCTGGTTATGTAGAATATTGTGAGCAATTTCGATTAATCACGTTCCCCAGAATGAGACCCACAACAGTTGGCTAAAACCCAGGTACCTACTTACTGCTAGGTGAGCAGGTGTAAGGAAACGTGTGCAATGTTTCACCTGTTGCAGGGATCGATTTCAGACTCCTCAGTGTAGGAGGATGCTATCAACCAAACCATGATGAGACCTGATGCTTCATGATAATCGAGCTGCCAGCAAAATTTGGATGAGCAACTCATGAGAGTTTCAAAAGCAGCTGTATATGGTAAATCAATTATGAACAGAGTGTAATGTAAAAAAAAGAAAAAACAATAAAGGATATGAGAGCCGAGTACAAAACATTATACATCAAATTTTATAAAAGAATCCACCAAAATAGGAGCCATAAACAGACTTACTTACAGTGGTCTAATTAAGCGGTCAACATAAGGTGGTGGGAGTAAATGTTCCTGCCTTCGCTTCTTAGGTGCAAGACAAATTATTTGTACATTTTCGGAACAGGAATACTGTATTTTCAACCTAAATGAAGATACAGTAACTCTGAAATTATCCAGAAAAAAAATTTCAGGGGGTCACTGACCCTCCCCCTCCCATGATCCAGTTCCAGACCAGGCCTCCTGGTAGCTGACTTGAATGATCAGGACATCTAGTTGCTAACCTGAATGACCTAGCCTTCCAGTTGCTGACCTGAGCAACTGGACTGTTGATGCCAACTACATGTAGTCCAATGTATGCACCATAGCCCAATTGATCAGGAACTAACATGAGAAACTTACCAGCTTCCATCTTAAAGCAATCATGGACTTTTTTTGATTACCCTTATGAATGAAGGGAGTAGTATTGAAAAGTCTTGGGCCCCTTACACTTATGTAGTTCTCTATTAGTGCACTCATTGTGACCTCTGCTTTTTATTAAAAGTATTTTGCACCCTCTGCTAAGCCTTTTGCTTTAATATGCAATTATTTCAATGTGAAGATTTAGCCCCCCCCCCCCCAGAATTCTCCTGGTGTAGTTTATAATGTACAGTATCTTTCTTGGCTATATTCAAAGATGTAAAATTCAAGGGACTGTGCAATAAAAACAAGACAATTTTACTTTAAAAATTTTCACGTTACATTCTATTCCTTCAGTTATGTTTCCACTCAAGTCTTACCTGTCCTAATTGGCACCCTGGGAAAGATAACAGTGGTCCAAGTGGCCAGACTAGGTCAGGTGAAAGAGACAGTACTGGATCACCTTGATACTCCCAGATCAACCAAACACATAAGATGCCAACCACAGTCCTTAGCAGCCCTGCCAGAACCAGACGCACCCGTTGTTCTCCCACCGATCGCTCCAGTACTGCAACATTGAAGAAAAAAATTGGTAGTCTAGAAGTTCAGATGTGCAGAATAGAAAATATTTTATTTCTTTAGAAAGAGCCATTCTAGCCATCTGGCTAGAATGAGCTCTTAAGATGAGGAAGTGTGTAGCAAAACCATTGAAAACTAAAACAATATACATTACAATAAATTAACTAAAGAAAATGTTTGGAAATTAACATGTTCTGTATCTTCTGTATTAACTCCTTTCACTGTCACTCGTGTAGATCTGTCAGTGGGATCAGTGTCTCAGATGGAGATCTATGCATAATTCATAGCACCCTCGAGTTTGCTGTAAGCAAATTTTGGCCATGACAAGAGCATGAGTGTGCACAGTGTAATAAAAAAATCTTGGTCCATGCAGTACATTATGGAAACAGCCAACCCCTGACCTTGCATTTGGGTTCCAATAGCAACTTTGGGTTGTTTTCTAGGGTAGTTCTCAATAGACAGATTGGAAGACACACTAGCAAAACTGAAATTTCAGCTGGTTTTCTCAGTCAATTTTTGGCACTTTTCCTAGGAAAAGGTAGGGAGTCCCCCCAGCCCATTGTACAGGTGTTTCCTAGGTCTGTTTCAATTACTGGGACTTCCTAAACTATGATTAAATAATTTTGGTTACAGTTCATTAGCTGACAAATGGGAAAAAACTGCAATTTTTTTTGTGACAATGGAGTCAAATTAGAGGGCAAGTGTAAATACTGGAGAGGTCAGGGTATGTAATTAATGAACAACAGGAAGGTTGCATTAGTGACTGGAATGCCTACAGCCTTTGTTTTGGGCTTTTTAAATTGGAATTTTTTAAAATAGTGTAACATTGGTAAAATAATCAAATTCTGGACAATTAATGGGGTAAAGCTGATAGCTAAAGGTAGTGGTTTCTTTCTATCAGTGGATAGTACAGAAGGCATACTAGGAAAACAACTGGTAACTGGATTGGCTTGAGCACTGGAATTCCCCTGAAGTAGGCCTCAAAATGGGCAAAAATACTGTTGTATAAAGTGCTCCCTGATTTCCAACGCTTTCTGTGTAATTCAGCAATAACTGGATTAAATTTTTCATTTTTGGTGTCATTACTTTTAGAAAAAAGATTTTCCACCAATTCAGATTTTTTTTTTTTTTTCGAAAAATGATGACACACAAGAGGCTTAATTTGGCGAGTGTTGACAGTGAAAGGGTTAACAGGCAATACAAGTACAGTAGGTAATTATACAGATTCTTGTACCGTACCTTTTTCTTTATACTGTTGGCTAAGAGCATTGATTTTGCGCTGCACTCTAGCATAAATAGCAAATTGGTCAACCATGCTAATGTTCTGCAACTGTTGTTTCAAATTTGCAACTTCCTGACGCATCTGGCGTTCTGCTGAGCCCTCACCCCCAATTGCCCGCAGCATCTGTTGAACATGAGTTACTGGCATAATTTGTAAATAAACTTAAATGCAAGTAATTATTATACTAAACAATAAATTGAGATAACCCCATAAGCAAAATAACATATTGAACTGAGAAAATCAGCCATTGTTATTTTTAAAAAGTAGAAGCTGAAAGGTATTAAATAACCCATAAAAACAATCGAAACAAGTTCCTCAATTGTGTAAACATTATAGGTAAGGCTTGGGAGGAAGTGACTAAGAGGATCTTGAACTCTGCTTGGAAAAAACTGTGGCCAGAATGTGTAAACAAAAGGGATTTTGAAGGGTTTGAGGCTAACCCTGAGAATCCTATGCCAGTTGAGGAATCCATTGTGGCATTGGGAAAGTCCTTGGGGTTGGAGGTTAGTGGGGAGGATATGGAAGAGTTGGTGGAGGAGGACAATGAAGAACTAACCACTGATGAGCTGCTAGATCATCTTCAACAGCAAGAGGCCACACCTGAGGAAACTGCTTTGGAGGAGGGGATAGAGAAATTGAAGAAGTTGCCTACTTCTAAGATTAAGGAAAAGTGTGCAATGTGGCTTAAAGTGCAAACCTTTTTTGATGAAAATCACCCTGACACAGCTACTGCAAGCCGTGTTGGCAACCTGTACACTGACAATGTTGTGAAACACCTTAGGAATGTCATAAAGGAACAGGAGGTACAGGCCTCTATGGACAGATATGTTGTGCGACAGAGGTCCAGTGACTCTCAAGCTGGTCCTAGTGGCATTAAAAGAAGATGGGAAGTAACCCCGGAAAAGGAAGTGCCACCTCAAGTCCTAATGGAAGGGGATTCCCCTTCTAAACACTAACACCATCAACACTCTCCCCTCCTCCCATCCCATCAATCATCACCAGATCTTCTATAAAGGTAAGTGTCATGTAACTGTGCATGTCTTCTTCAGTTTGTGTGTATTAAAATTAATATTTAATGTGGTAAAATTTTTTTTTTCAATACTTTGGGGTGTCAGGAACGGATTAATTTGATTTCCATTATTTCTTATGGGGAAAATTAACTCGACTAACGATAACTTCGATTAACGATGAGCTCTCAGGAATGGATTAATATCGTTGGTTGAGGGTCCACTGTAATGGATCTAGGGACTTGGCTTGAAAACTGTTCTAGGTAAGCTATACTATAATACAGTAATGTACTGCTTAAGATATTAATAAATTCAGTCACTCATCGGGACAGGGCTCCAAAACATCTCTAGGTAAGTTACAATACATTATGGTAATCAATTGCTCTAAATACTATTTTTGAATTCAGTCATTTATTTATTATTTATTTATTATCACACTGGCCGATTCCCACCAAGGCAGGGTGGCCCGAAAAAGAAAAACTTTCACCATCATTCACTCCATCACTGTCTTGCCAGAGGGGTGCTTTACACTACAGTTTTTAAACTGCAACATTAACACCCCTCCTTCAGAGTGCAGGCACTGTACTTCCCATCTCCAGGACTCAAGTCCGGCCTGCCGGTTTCCCTGAACCCCTTCATAAATGTTACTTTGCTCACACTCCAACAGTACGTCAAGTATTAAAAACCATTTGTCTCCATTCACTCCTATCAAACACGCTCACGCATGCCTGCTGGATGTCCAAGCCCCTCGCACACAAAACCTCCTTTACCCCCTCCCTCCAACCTTTCCTAGGCCGACCCCTACCCCGCCTTCCTTCCACTACAGACTGATACACTCTTGAAGTCATTCTGTTTTGCTCCATTCTCTCTACATGTCCAAACCACCTCAACAACCCTTCCTCAGCCCTCTGGACAACAGTTTTGGTAATCCCGCACCTCCTCCTAACTTCCAAACTACGAATTCTCTGCATTATATTCACACCACACATTGCCCTCAGACATGACATCTCCACTGCCTCCAGCCTTCTCCTCGCTGCAACATTCATCACCCATGCTTCACACCCATATAAGAGCGTTAGTAAAACTATACTCTCATACATTCCCCTCTTTGCCTCCAAGGACAAAGTTCTTTGTCTCCACAGACTCCTAAGTGCACCACTCACCCTTTTCCCCTCATCAATTCTATGATTCACCTCATCTTTCATAGACCCATCCGCTGACACGTCCACTCCCAAATATCTGAATACATTCACCTCCTCCATACTCTCTCCCTCCAATCTGATATCCAATCTTTCATCACCTAATCTTTTTGTTATCCTCATAACCTTACTCTTTCCTGTATTCACTTTTAATTTTCTTCTTTTGCATACCCTACCAAATTCATCCAAATATCTCTGCAACTTCTCTTCAGAATCTCCCAAGAGCACAGTGTCATCAGCAAAGAGCAACTGTGACAACTCCCACTTTGTGTGTGATTCTTTATCTTTTAACTCCACGCCTCTTGCCAAGACTCTCGCATTTACTTCTCTTACAACCCCATCTATAAATACGTACATTAAACAACCACGGTGACATCACACATTCTTGTCTAAGGCCTACTTTTACTGGGAAATAATTTCCCTCTTTCCTACATACTCTGACTTGAGCCTCACTATCCTCGTAAAAACTCTTCACTGCTTTCAGTGACCTACCTCCTACACCATACACCTGCAATATCTGCCACATTGCCCCCCTATCCACCCTGTCATACACCTTTTCCAAATTCATAAATGCCACAAAGACCCCTTTAGCCTTATCTAAATACTGTTCACCTATATGTTTCACTGTAAACACCTGGTCCACACACCCCCTACCTTTCCTAAAGCCTCCTTGTTCATCTGCTATCCTATTCTCTGTCTTACTCTTAATTCTTTCAATAATAACTCTACCATACACTTTACCAGGTATACTCAACAGACTTATCCCCCTATAATTTTTGCACTCTCTTTTGTCCCCTTTGCCTTTATACAAAGGAACTATGCATGCTCTCTGCCAATCCCTAGGTACCTTACCCTCTTCCATACATTTATTAAATAACTGCACCAACCACTCCAAAACTATATCCCCACCTGCTTTTAACATTTCTATCTTTATCCCATCAATCCCGGCTGCCTTACCCCCTTTCATTTTACCTACTGCCTCACGAACTTCCCCCACACTCACAACTGGCTCTTCCTCACTCCTACAAGATGTTATTCCTCCTTGCCCTATACACGAAATCACAGCTTCCCTATCTTCATCAACATTTAACAATTCCTCAAAATATTCCCTCCATCTTCCCAATACCTCTAACTCTCCATTTAATAACTCTCCTCTCCTATTTTTAACTGACAAATCCATTTGTTCTCTAGGCTTCCTTAACTTGTTAATCTCACTCCAAAACTTTTTCTTATTATCAACAAAATTTGTTGATAACATCTCACCCACTCTCTCATTTGCTCTCTTTTTACATTGCTTCACCACTCTCTTAACCTCTCTCTTTTTCTCCATATACTCTTCCCTCCTTGCATCACTTCTACTTTGTAAAAACTTCTCATATGCTAACTTTTTCTCCCTTACTACTCTCTTTACATCATCATTCCACCAATCGCTCTCTTCCCTCCTGCACCCACTTTCCTGTAACCACAAACTTCTGCTGAACACTCTAACACTACATTTTTAAACCTACCCCATACCTCTTTGACCCCATTGCCTATGCTCTCATTAGCCCATTTATCCTCCAATAGCTGTTTATATCTTACCCTAACTGCCTCCTCTTTTAGTTTATAAACCTTCACCTCTCTCTTCCCTGATGTTTCTATTCTCCTTGTATCCCATCTACCTTTTACTCTCAGTGTAGCTACAACTAGAAAGTGATCTGATATATCTGTGGCCCCTCTATAAACATGTACATCCTGAAGTCTACTCAACAGTCTTTTATCTACCAATACATAATCCAACAAACTACTGTCATTTATAAGATATTGAAATTAAATACATGCAGACCCATGGTGGCCTGGTAGCCACCATGTTGAAGCTCTCGCTTCACACAGCGAGGGCCTGGGTTCGATTCCCAGCCAGAATAGAAACATTGGCCATGTTTCTTTCCACCTGTTGTCTATGTTCCCCATCAGTAAAATGGGTACCTGAGTGTTAGTTGACTGGTGTGGGTCGCATCCTGGGACACTGAACTAATTTGCCTGAAATGTTCAGCATAAGGGGCTTTCTATATAGTAGTATGTCATTGATGTCAGCTAGGCCTGTATACCATATACATGTAGTAATTAAAGACATTATTATTATTATTATTATTATTATTATTATTATTATTAAAGAATATTTCACTCTGTAAAATGAAAATTCATAGCACTGAAGTACATTACTGTTAAAAGTCATGTCATCAAAAAATTATGAATTTATGGTACTGCAATTATTTTGTCTACATTATTATTATAATCAAGGGAGAAGTGTAAACCTGCAGGATCAAGACCCCCTAACCAGCATCAAGGAACCTTCCTTAAGGAGTATTTTGTCTACAACTTGTAAATATATAGTGCTAATGATGCTTTAAGTTGTATATTAAAGTTCCTCTGGTACAGATACTATTAGTAACACAAACCATTTCTATGACAGATACTGTTAACTTGAAACAAACTCTGCTGCAGAAATTATCAGTAATGCAAACTATCTCTAGGGATATATACTGCCTAGAGTAGATGCTGTCAGATACTATGGGCAACAATCTATATCTGGTGTGCATACTGTAAGCAACACAAGTCTCTGGTGCCCATACTTGCAGCTACACAAATGATCTCTGATGCAGATACCATCAGCCTCCACAAATTATCACTGTTGCAAATACAGTGGACCCCCAAGTTTCGGCAGCCTCAACTTTCGCGAAATTCAACCTTCGGTGAGTTTTTTTTGAAAAATTTGGCCTTGAGTTTCGTGAAAAAATTCGTGTTTCGGCAACCGTCTGGTACCCGTCCGCCCGTCACTGTGTGCACACAAAGCCAGTCTCCCATGCCATTCACGCTCAGTGTGCCATTGTTTACCAACACGTGACCATCACCCCGCGGGTTCATACAATACATTTCATAATAATCCAATGTTTTTTGTGCTTGTAACTGCTAAATAAGTCATCATGGACCCAAGGAAAGCTAGTGCAAGCCCTTTGGTAAATAAAGTGAGTGACGGGGATGTGGAAGAGTTGGTGGAGGACCACAGGGAAGAGCTAACCACTGACGAACTGCAAGAGCTTCAACTGGAACAGCATCAGACCACAGCTGAGGAACTTACTTCAGAGGAGGAGGAAGAGGGAGTGGATGAGGTGCCTTCTTCAGTGATTAAGGACATGTGTGGAATGTGGAATGAGTTGCAAAGTTTTTCTGAAAAGCATCACCCTGACCAAGCTGAAACAAGCTGTATCTGCAACATGTACAATGACAGTGTTGTGTCCCACTTCAGGGAAATATTAAAGAAACGCCAGAAAAAGACCTCTCTGGATAGATATTTTGTGCGCCAGGGGTCCAGTGACTCTCAAGTTGTTCCCAGTGGCACTAAAAGAGGAAGGGACGTAACCCCAGATAAGGACTTGCTACCTAAAGCCCTAATGGAAGGAGATTCTTTTTCCAAACAATACTGTACACCTTCCTCCTATCACCTCCTCCCGTCTTCCATCCACCCAGAAGTCTTCAGTAAAGGTAAGTGTAATGTTATTATTATTTATTTTAACCCGTAAACGGTCCAAACGTATATATACATTTTTTCAACATTTGATAGTATGTAAAAAAAGTAGATCTTTTTTTTTTTTACATTTGAAATTTTTTTTTATATATTTGAAAATATGTAAAAAAAAACATAGATCTACTTTTGGAGCACTACGCATGTGAACGTAGATCTGCTTGGACCATTTACGGGTTAAATGCATGTACTTGATTTCTGATTGTTTTCATTATGTAAATCTTTATTTAATTTGAAAAAAAAAATATTTTATTTTAATATTTTTGGGTGTCTGGAACGGATTAATTTTATTTTCATTATTTCTTACGGGGAAAATGGTTTCGAGTTTCGTGAATTTCGACCTTCGGCGGGCTCTCTGGAACGGATTAATCACGAAACTCGGGGGTCCACTGTACTGTCATCCACACAAACTCTCTGATGCAGATACCGTCAGGCCCTCAAACTAACTCTGATGCAGATACCATCAGCCCCCACAAACTCTCTCTGATGCAGATACTGTCAGCCCCACAAACTATCTCTGATGAAGATACCATCAGTCCCACAAACTATCACTGATGCAGATACTGTCAGCCCCACAAACTATCTCTGATGCAGATACTGTCAGCCCCACAAACTATCTCTGATGCAGATACTGTCAGCCCCACAAACTACCTCTGATGCAGATACTGTCAGCCCCACAAACTATCTCTGATGCAGATACTGTCAGTCCCAAAAACTATCTCTGATGCAGATACTGTCAGTCCCAAAAACTATCTCTGATGCAGATACTGTCAGTCCCAAAAACTATCTCTGATGCAGATACTGTCAGCCCCACAAACTATCTTTGATGCAGATACTGTCAGCCCCACAAACTCTGATGCAGATACTGTCAGCCCCACAAACTACCTCTGATGCAGATACTGTCAGCCCCACAAACTACCTCTGATGCAGATACTGTCAGCCCCACAAACTATCTCTGATGCAGATACTGTCAGCCACACAAACTATCTGATTCAGATACTGTCAGCCCCACAAACTATCTCTGATGCAGATAGTGTCAGCCCCACAAACTATCTCTGATGCAGATACTGTCAGTCCCACAAACTATCTTTGATGCAGATACTGTCAGCCACACAAACTATCTCTGATGCAGATACTGTCAGCCCCACAAACTATCTCTGATGCAGATACTGTCAGCCCCACAAACTATCTCTGATGCAGATACTGTCAGCCACACAAACTATCTCTGATGCAGATATTGTCAGCTACACAAACTATCTCTGATGCAGATACTGTCAGCCCCACAAACTATCTCTTATGAAGATACCGTCAGCCCCACAAACTATATCTGATGCAGATACCGTCAGCCCCACAAACTATCTCTGATATAGATACTGTCAGCCCCACAAACTATCTCTGATGCAGATACTGTCAGTCCCACAAACTATCTCTGATGCAGATACTGTCAGCCCCACAAACTATCTCTGATGTAGATACTGTCAGCCCCACAAACTATCTCTGATGCAGATACTGTCAGCCACACAAACTATCTCTGATGCAGATACTGTCAGCCCCACAAACTATCTCTGATGCAGATACTGTCAGCCCCCACAAACTATCTCTGATGCAGATACTGTCAGCCCAACAAACTATCTCTGATGCAGATACCGTCAGCCACACTTACTGTCTCTAATGCAGATACTTTATTTAGGTTTTGCTCACATAACATTAAAAAAAATCAATGGCCTTTAGGATACACAGACGTTACAGGCACATAAAAATTACATCATGCAAATTTAAAACGAGGATAACCCCAATCAAGTCAGTGCCATATTTCCAGTACTCAATACTAGGCTGACACAACTGTACAATACTCACATGCTGTACTAGTGTGGGCAGCACAACCCCCGCACACCCAAGACCAGTTGTGAGTAAAAATAAATACATTTCTTCCATTAATAATGATCAGGGCTTTTCTTTCTTTCTTTGTTGGGTTTATAAGGGCCACTAACAGCATAAACTGTACCGAACCCGACTTCTCGATGGTACCAGAAGATTTGTTGCCCAAGGCTGAGCGATGAAAGAAAACGAACAGAAGTTCCTTTTTAAATAGAGATAGAAACTAAGTTTCCGATTAGATCCGGTGGACCCCCTTGCCAAGCCTCAGCAGAGCGGGACGCCCACACCCCCACCTGAGTTCAGTAACCGGCTTCCCACCAAAGACCGATAAACAATTATCCGCAGAGCGGAAAAAAATGGAGCTGGTTAAAAGTAAGCCGATGAACTGGTGCCCCTCCTGCAGAATGCCCGGCGGGAAAGATAGATGAAGACAAACTTCCCAGAGAGAACGGAAGAAATTTATCACCGATACTCAGGCGAGTGACAGACTCGTGCACAGGAGACTATATTCATTTATAACGGCACAAAACATACTCAACCCCTGCCAATTTGGATTCAGGAAAAATAAAAGCACTAATGATGCAATCATAAAAATGCTAGATCTGCTTTACACAGCATTGGAAAATAAGGAATATCCACTAGGAATTTTTATTGACCCAAGAAAAGCTTTTGACACAGTAGACCACGACATCCTACTCCACAAACTTGACCATTATGGTATAAGAGGCCATGCGCTTGCTTATTTCAAATCTTACCTTACTAATAGGTATCAGTATGTCACCATTAAAGACACAGCATCAACAACACGGCCACTTGATACTGGAGTTCCGCAGGGAAGTGTCCTTGGTCCCCTGCTCTTCCTCATATACATCAATGATCTTCCAAACATATCCCAACACCTGAAACCCATTCTCTTTGCTGACGACACGCCTTATGTCATCTCTCACCCTAATCTTGCCACCCTCATCACCATTGTTAACGAGGAGCTGATCAAAATATCGACTTGGATGACAGCCAATAAACTTACGCTTGACACTGACAAAACCTACTATATTATGTTTGGTAGTAGAGCAGGAGATGCACAAATTAACATTAAGATCGACAACACTCTAATTACCAGACATAATGAGGGCAAATTCCTAGGCCTATACCTTGACAACAACCTGAATTTCAGCACCCATATCCAACACAACCAAAAAAGTATCCAAAACGGTTGGAATCCTCTCCAAGATACGATACTACGTGCCGCAAAATGCCCTCACACTATACCACTCACTTATTTATCCATACCTCACCTATGCTATTTGTGCTTGGGGATCAACTGCAGCAACACACCTAAAGCCAATAATAACCCAACAAAAAGCTGGAGTAAGAATAATCACTAAATCCCATCCCTGGCAACACCCATCCCCCCCACTCTTCATAGATCTAAACTTACTCCCTGTTCAGTACATCCACACTTACTACTGTGCAATCTACATCTACAGGACCTTAAACTCCAATATCAACCTTGACCTAAAACGCTTTCTTGATAGTTGTGACAGAACCCACAAGCATAACACCAGACACAAACATCTCTACGACATTCCCCGTGTCCGACAAAACCTTTACAAAAATTCAATGTATGTCAAAGGCCCTAAAATCTGGAACACCCTACCTGAGAACTCAAGAACTGCAGACATATTCATCACCTTCAAAACTATCATTAGAAAACATCTTACCTCCCTGATACACCCCGTCAACTAACTACACGAATACCACCTGGTGGTTCACACTTTCACTCACTCACCCATTTGACCATAAACAGAAATATTAATCTCAATCTTAAAATAATAAATCCTGTGATACTCCAATACTGAAACTATGTACTGTGCCAAAACAAAAGCATTCACATTGCTAAACTCACAAACTAGTATTTAGTCACTTAGCCATAATACCAACTTACCTCATAATTTGTAATATTTTAAAATTAAGAATTAAACTAAGTCTGCCCGAAATGCCTAGCCATGCTAGGTGTTCTAGTGGTACACTCTGTAATCATTATTTTACTACCTGTAAACCACACAATAACCAAATTCTGTAAACTCAGCATTGTAATCCTTATAAAGAATAAACTTTGAATTTGAATTTGAATTTGAATTTGAACGAAGGCTGGCGCAGAAGTCCCAATGATCAGGGCTGCGGCTTCTTTTTTGTTGGGTTTATAAAGGCCATTAACAGCTTACTCAGTTTCGCGCCCAACTTCCCGATGTAATAAATAATAATAATAACAATAATAATAATAATAATAATAATAATAATAATAATAATAATAATAATAATAATAATAATATAATAATAATAACAATTAATAATAATAATAATAATAATAATAATAATAATAATCTTTATTTCTACAAGTACATGGTATACAGTCCTAGATGACATCAATGACATACTACTTTATAAAAAGTCCCTTGTTATGTAGAGTATTTCGGGAAAATTAGGTCACTTTTGTCCCAGGATGCGACTCATACCAGTCGACTAACACCCATGTGGAAATTTATTTGGTCCAAATAGTTCCACAGCTCAGATCCAGCATGGGCGTCTGGTCATCTGAGCCGAGCGGCCCTTAAACCCTCCCAAACAAGGCATTCTCTGGTTGGCGGTTGGTAAGCTTATTTAATTTATAGATTTACTCTTCAGGGAAGGAGTAGGTAGTTTTACTGGTAGTACACTAATATTAGGTTTACTAAGGCATCTGTAGATAATGATAGAGTAGACCTAAGACCTTAACATAGGTAGTAATAGGCCGATAATGTAGGCAAACACTAGGATAAGTTAGCTAGGGAGAACTGGCAGCCCTAGCTTGAATGGCGGGGCGCAGGTCACAAAGACAGAATAGCGTGCTTCTTATGATAGACACCGACTGGACAAGACGTGCCGTGAACAGCAGGCGGCGCCCCCACGTGTCTTCACATCTGAGACCTGGGGAAATCTGGTAGAGGCACCTCGATGTACCGTAGATGATCTCCTCCATCAGCCCATACAGTAAGACGAGATATTCACCTTTTCCCGTAGGATCTGGCCAGTGTCTTAGGAGATTGTGGGTTGAGTTACTGTGGGCTCGGCGTGCTACAGAGAGAGAGCATGCCCAGTAAGTACCAGCGTCTCAGAGCCGTCTGAAGCTAGCGTCTGAGTCTGCATAGTTTTACTAGGGGATACATACCCTCTTGGATATAGGAATTTCTGAGGTGCAGGCAGGACACTAATAACGATTGAATATTGCAGGAATTAATGCTCCCGGTTGCACGTGGTTCCCAAGGGGAAGTCCAAAGGGGCTAAAGCTAGGCTTAGGAAGTTGAAGATCAGGATATATGCTGCAACACCAAGTAAGTTAGTCCTTTATACGTGCATGCAGGCAAAGTTTCTTGCAATACCAATCATTTGTGAAAATCTGTTCTATAAGCCACTTGTGAGGCTGAGGTACCCACCTCAGAGCTCGGTGTCAACAGAGTTTGCCAGGGTAGGCGACTCACTTGGAGGCAGTCCACACAAATTTTCACAACCCAGGTACCTATTTTATTGATGGGTGAATATGGACAGCAGGTGTCTTATAGAAGCATTTCCTAAAAAGAAGTCCCACTGGGGATTTTCATTGACTTACGTAAAGCTTTCGATACAGTTGACCATGACTTGCTCCACATAAAATTGTCGCACTATGGTATAAGAGGGCACTCCCTCAACTACCTAAAGTCATACCTCAGCAGCAGAAGCCAATATGTGTACACAAATGGGGCAAACTCTTCCGCACAGCCAATTACAGTTGGTGTCCCACAGGGAAGTGTCCTAGGCCCTCTTCTCTTTCTCATATACATAAATGACCTACCAAATGCTTCGCAATTACTCAAACCCACACTATTTGCAGATGACACTACATACGTCTTCTCTCACCCGAGCCCAGTCACGCTAGCCAATACTGTAAATACCGAATTACAGAAAATATCTACCTGGATGAGGACCAACAAACTTACTCTAAACATTGACAAAACCTACTACATTCAATTTGGTAACAGAGCTGCAGATGTGTCTCTTAACATAATGATAAATGGATCACCTATCACAAAACTCACAGAGGGAAAATTCCTAGGAATCCACCTTGATAATAGACTCAAATTTCAAACACATATACAACAAATTTCCAAAAAAAATTCCAAGACCGTAGGCATACTCTCGAAGATACGGTACTATGTTCCACAGTCAGCCCTCTTGGCCCTATATCACTCACTTATTTACCCCTATCTCACCTATGGAATTTGTGCATGGGGCTCAACAACAATAAGCCATCTCAAACCACTAATCACCCAACAAAAGGCTGCAGTCAGAATGATAAATTCTCTCTACAGACAGCACACTCCACCAATATTCAAAACTCTAAACCTACTCACGATACAAAACATCCATACTTATTACTGCACCTATTACATACATAGAACACTTAACTCTGATATTAACCCTCCCCTCAAACATCTCCTTACCAACCTCAACAGAACACATGACCATAACACAAGGCACAGATCACTCTTTGATGTTCCTCGTGTCCATCTCACGCTATGCAAAAACTCAATGCACATAAAAGGCCCTAAAATCTGGAATTCATTACCTGTGAATATAAAAGAAACACTGTCTGTTTATAAATTCAAGTCTCTTCTCAAAAATCACTTACTCACCCACAACTAAATAAATACTGAATAATTGTATCTCATAAATTGTATCTCATATATGTATCTCATTATTGTATCTCATAAATGTCAACCTGTGACCCAATCAAACTTTGATACTATTTAACTTCATTACCTAACAGAATACTCCATTCTACTGATTACACAGCAACACAGTAAATGACCATATGACCTGTCTTTGTAATACTCATTTGTACTAAATTGTTATCTGTTTTATAATAATTTTTGTACCACTGAATATATCATTGCTTAGTTAATCGTAAGTTAATTTTAAGCCTGCCCATAATGCTCTGCATACAAGGGGCTTTGGCATGCTGCACTTTAAAAATTGTATTCCTTGTACTTCTCTGTATCATGTTCAAATAAATAAATAAATAAATAAATAAATAATTGTTTCCACCCTTAATAGAAATAAAATCTAAAAGTTCCCAATTATATCAGGTGGACCCTCTCGCCAAGCCCCAGCAGAGCGAGATACCCACACCCCACCTAAGTTTAGTAACCGGCTTCCTACCAAAACCGCTAAAGAATTATCAGCAGAGCGGAAAAATGGAACTGGCTAAATGTAAGCTGACGACTGGTGCCCCTCCTGTAATGGAGATGAGGACAAGCGTCCTAGAGAGAATGGGGAAAATTTGTCACTGACACTCAGGCGAGAGCGAGACGTCTACACCTAACAAAGGCTGGTGAAGAAGTCAATGGTCAGAGCTGACAACCCCTCGTTCCCCATCCCCCGGATAACGGCACTGACAGTACTTTATGTTGTTGCTTTGTAATGGCTACGATACTTTGTGCCGTGTGAATCCCGCTCCCAGAAGTCTGGTAAATATATTGCCCAAATCTGGGCGGGTAATAAAGAAGCAACAAATTTCGTCCACCAAATAAAATGGGAACAATATATTCCCAGTCAGGTCAGAGGACCCCTTTGCCTAAACCCTAACGGAGCCAAGATGTCCATAACTTTTCCCTGGAGAGGTGATGTAGTGATGTGTGTGACTAGAATAAGTGTCTCTGTTTCATGTTATGACCATATATATATACGTGTAAATGGTTCAGTACCTTTGTAACTTGGTCATAATTGTCACCAGATATAAACATGTAAAAAGTTCTGTGGAAAATACTGTATATATTTTCCGGAAATACGGTAATTTATAGGTAAATAGATACCCTATATTGTATTTTTAAAAGAAGTATGTTATCGAAAAAAAAAATTATTATTATTATTCTAATCAAAAAGAAGCAATAAGCCACAAGGGCTATACAGCGCTGCAGGGCAGGAAGGAAGCGAGGGCATCAGGTGGCAAAAGGGAGGTGAATGAGTAATAGGTTACGGATAACAGCGGAGCAGTGGATGGTGAAAGGGTAAAGGGCAGCAAGAGACTGAGCTAGAAAGGGCTGAGGGGAGTGCGTAAGGTATCATCAGAGTTTGTGGAGTAAATCAGTCGTTGTCAAGAAGTCAATGAGAGAGTCAGGATTAAAGAAGGGTCCATCAGCAAGAAGGGAAGGTAAGGAGAGAGTAGTAGAATGAAGACGGCGTTGGAGGTAAATTCTGCGTGCTCGTTGATAGAGAGGGCAGTCTAACAGAATGTGGCTAATCGATACTGGAACTTGACACTGCTCACAGAGAGTACAGGGTGTCTCTCCATGAGATACCCATGAGTAAGACGAGTGTGGCCAATGCGAAGACGGGAGAGAGTGGTCTCCCAACCACTGCACTGATGACAAGAAGACGGCCAGTAACCTATGCTCGGTTTAATAGAATGAAGTTTGTTACCAAGCAGAGTTGACCAACGTTGTTGCCAACGGGCATGAAGGTGGGTAGCTATTGCAGTAAAATAGTCCAGAAATGGAACACCTTTATAGGAAATTGGTAGGTCATGTATTGCTGACCCCGCAGCAGTGTCTGCCTGTTAAGATAAGATAAGATAAGATAAGATTTCGTTCGGACTTTTAACCCCGGAGGGTTAGCCACCCAGGATAACCCAAGAAAGTCAGTGCGTCATCGAGGACTGTCTAACTTATTTCCATTGGGGTCCTTAATCTTGTCCCCCAGGATGCGACCCACACCAGTCGACTAACACCCAGGTACCTATTTGCTGCTAGGTGAACAGGACAACAGGTGTAAGGAAACGTGTCGAATGTTTCCACCCGCCGAGAATCGAACCCAGGCCCTCCGTGTGTGAAGCGGGAGCTTTAGCCACCAGGCCACCGGGCCACCCCACCAGGCCCTGTACGTCGACATGACCAGGGACCCAACAAAAAACAATATCTCTATGTTTGGTAGAGATACGGCGTAGCCAAAGTTGGATACGGAGAACTAGGGGGTGAGATGTATCAAATTTTCGTATGGCCTGTAAGCACTAAGGGAGTCTGAGACTACCACAAATGATGACACAGGCATAGATGCAATACGAATAAGTGCTGCAAGAATGGCATACAATTCAGCAGTAAAAATGCTAACCGAAGATAGTAAATGCCCCCGCACGACACTGTCCAGAAACACTGCTGCGAATCCGACGCCGTTTGAAGACTTAGAGCCATCTGTGTACACAGCGATGGCATGAGAATGAGAGTGGAAGTGATCAAGAAAAAGAGAGCGGGAAGCCACCGTAGGCAGTTGGGCTTTCGAGCAAGGGAGTGAGAAAGAACAGACCCGAACAGCTGGAACTTCCCAGGGGGGTAGGGAAAAGTGAGATGCTACATGAACATATAAAGGTGGGAACTGAAGGGAAGACAAGAGCGAATGTAGGCGAAGAGAAAAGGGACGGAGCCGAAAAAAAAAAAAAAAAGAGACTCGCCATCTTGGTTTTTGAATTTGTATTAGAAACGTTGGTGAATGGGGAAGAATTTTTCGTGCTGAAGAGGTTAAAATTGGGCTGACACCTCTCAAATAGGAGGCAAAATTGTTGGACATGCATTCCTGCATAACTTGAAATATCAGACGACTGGACAAGACAGTCCCAAGAGAACCTCAGATAAGCTCTCTAGATTTGTGTATAATTCTGGCCAGTGTTCATAAATTTAGTTAGTGAGGTTTTTCTGAGTATGATACAACTTAATATCCAGTCAAATTTGTGAGTGATATTAAGATATATTTTCTTCTGTTATGTAATTGTGTATATATATAACCATTTATTATTTTTAATATACAGCCCACAAATTTATATATTTACCAGTATTCCTGGTGTATGTATATTTCATTTAATTAATAGGTCCAGAGCAACTTGTGGTTATGACAGTGGTAGGTATCAAAGGGGGACATTTTTTGCGACCTAGGTGTCCCAAATTCCTACTTGTCTATGTAACATTGATAAATAATAATTATCTTTGTTATCATTTACTGTTATTTACATAATTAGTTACATTCAAATAAATGCAATTTTCCACAAGTTCATTATCTTTGTAACTTGTTCAACTATCAAAAGTTTGGGGTCCAGTCCCTGGACCCATTATGTACCTCTGTAATCTTTTTGACTACCGCCCACAGGATGAATATGGGGTGCATAACAAAGATATTAAAACTAAATAACCAACACTCCGTGACCCTCGGTGGGAGATGGTCAGCCCATGAAGGAAAAATTCGTCATCATATAACAGTACGATTTATATGGGGATATCAAGGGCAAAAAATACAAATGTATGTGGACAGAGACAAAGTCATACACTGGAGCATTATATCTTAGAGTGTTCAAACATCCAATCTTTCAGAAACACCGAAATACAAACCTTACAGTATATGGCAAAACACCTCATTGTTAATGATAAAATATCTTAAAGGTTGTATCCACATCTTGCATCGACTAGATGAATGATCTGGTTTTAGAGATTTCAACCCAATTATGACCAATATTTTTATAATGTTAATAAGATATCAGTTTTCTTGAGATTGTATAGCAGCGTTGTATGACCCTTGTCGGTTTAGCGCTTTCTCTAATTATAATAATAATAATAATTGAGATTGTGTTCCTTACTGCACCGTGTACAGTAATCATGTGAAGTAATTGTTAAGTATGAAATAACTAATATTTCTTTATATTGATGTAACAACGTTCAGTGGAGTCTGACCAAGACCCATTGTGACCTATGTTAACCGTTTATCCTGTGAGCGGTAGAGCAAAAAAAAAAAAATGAAAAAATAAAAGAGGATTACAGGGTCACAGTGAGTCTTTATCAAACTCCCACTGGCATTATTACATCAGAAAATATAAAATACGTATTACAGTTATTTCATTTATTACAATTTCTTCATATAGCAAATGAACACAATATGGAGTTAGAGTCTCAAAAATATTTAAATATCTTATTACCATTAAAGCAGTCATTATAAGGTTGCAGTCTCTTCAAGAATGATTAATTCATTTAGTAAATGCACAATGTGGGTATAGTCCCAAGATTTCAGATAATGTATTAACAATGAAGCGTTTTCCAGAGAATGTCCAAATATCTAACCCTCAGCAGACATCTCCAAGCACAAACCATGGAGACCTGGAGTGAGTTCCGGGGCCCAGGCGGCCCGGTCTGTGACCAGGCCTCATGGTGGATCAGAGCCTGATCAACCAGGCTGTTACTGCTGGCTGCACGTATCATGTGGGGTTCGAACACGTGGATTGGGTAAAAATACTCACGTAGGCTGGAAGTACGTATATTGGAACTGAAAGTATGTGAAGCGCCAAACAGCCGCGACCTGCCTCCCTGCTCTCTCACGTAAGACTAACTAACCCCAGTACCTATATGTGAGGGGGTGTTTGAAATACTGCTGTGGTCAGCACAATATGAATACAGACAGTGATTCATGCAGAGACGGTTGGTAGTGAGTCATCTACTGGTACACTGGTTACTGGTAACTGGTTACTAGGAACTGGTACTACTACTGAGAGCTCGGCGACGCTAACGTATGTCGTCCCGACATACAACTAATACAAACTAGAGATGGCAGGTATACGGCTTGGGCTGATTCTATACAATGTCAAAGTACACAACAATTGAACATTATAACATACATAAGTAGAACATTGGAATGGAAGCTTACGTAACTGAAACTGTAATGCAATACAAGGTATAATATAACACAACTCATTGAATGAAACTCATCAAATGAACATCGAATGAAACTCAATGTTGGGATTACACAATAGAAGTGATAAAAAAAAATTTGATCGATTGATCTGTATTCATGTGATCTACGGATTCTGAGGAAGGAATATATACAAAGAAAGAGTGTTTAACAGAAAGGCAGATTCGGTGCACTCAAATCTAGACTGTTAACTCTCAGAATTCGGAGAGAACGTGAACACAAAAAAAAAAATTCTTGAATACTGATAAGTTGATACTGTAATTATTCATCTATACAGGTTATTTACATTTAACCCCAACTCTGCTAGGGTAAGATTGACATATGCAGAATGGGTGTCATCTCTGGGAGCATCAAACTCTGTAGCACTGGCTAACTCATGCTGTATTTGAGGCAAATCTGAATTGGAAGTTACAAATGATACTTGAGGATTTCTCAATACCTGTCGTGTACGTAGGGAATAACGACACTCAGGTTGATCGTCTGACTGAGTATCAGAGGAAGAGAGTACAGGATCAGGAGAATTGTCAGAGTCTGTCACATTAGTCTGGGTTGGAACATCATTATCATCACATACTAACTTCATATGATCTAAATGCGATTCTTTATACTGACCAGTACTAATTTCTCTAACCTTATACTTATTACCAGTGATATGTTCAACTACTCGATAAGGACCAACAAACTTTTGATCAAGCTTTGGCATTGCAGACGTTTTGTTAAAATTAGTCAGCATAACTCTCGAACCTACTTTGATTTTGGATGGCTTTGCTCGAGTGTTTGCGACTCTTGTAAATTCTGCTGTTGATTTATGAAGTGTTTCACGGATTCTTCTAAAAACACTTTGAGCTAAGCTGGTACGAGTTGCTATGAAATCATCAGGGTTGTAATTTGGTTTCGGATTAGAATATAGCAACTCATAAGGCAAACGTTTATCTACACCATACAATGCATAATGTGGAGTGTCACCTATAGAAACATTGTAAGCAGAATTTATAGCACACTGCACATCAGGTATAACTTCATCCCAAGTTTCACTGTTGGGATTGATAGTGGCTCTCAAGACATCAGGTACTTTTTTATTGGTTCTTTCCGCTAACCCATTGCTGGCAGGATGATGAGGAACAATGGTGGATTTAGAGATCTTGTACAAGGTACACAAATTTTCAAGAATCTCATTACAGAATTCACCTCCATTATCTGTTACTAGGGACTTAGGGGTGGTATGCCTGCAGATAATGCGTTCTTTAAACGCTTTAGCTACTGTCTCGGCAGTCTTATCTGCAATAGGAACTAACTCACAATATCTGGTGAAATGGTCTACCATAACACACAAATGTTTGTTGCCTTGGAGGGAACATTGGAAATTAGTTAACAAATCTAGCGCAACTCTTTCCCACAGTTCGCTAGTAGTTGGATACACTTGGATTGGATTAGGGCCATTAGCATTACCTTTATGTTGCACGCAGACACTACATTTCTTAACATACTCAGAAATATCAGTTGCCATACGAGGCCAAAAGTATTTCAATCTGGCTTGTTTTACTGAACGATCCATACCAGGGTGTGCAACACCTGGTACATCGTGAACTAGCTGTAAGGCTACATTCACTAGTGACTGTGGAATTACTAACTGGTATACTCTTCTGCTAGGAGTACCCAACTCGGCTGTTCGATACAGTAATTCTTGGTTCATGACAAAGTCACTGATGGGTGCTGGTGGCTTCACAGTCAGAATAAGATCTTCCTGGAGCAGGAATCGAATCACACCAGACCACATGGGATCTGTTCATTGAGCATTCTTTACATCTTCAGCACTAAATGGAGGGTCTGCAGTTACTATACTAACATGTCGCGATAAGGCATCTGCGACTACATTCGACTTGCCAGGTAAGTGTTCAAAGGTGGGATTGAACTCTTGGATAGTCAAGGTCCATCTGGCTAACCTTCCAGTAGGTTGTTTGTTCTGGAATAAAGGTATCAGTGGAGCATGGTCTGTCAAGACATGAACAGAGTACTGATAAATAATGTCTCGGAAGTGCTTTAAAGACCATACTATTGATAAAGCTTCTTGCTCAGTTACTGTATAATTACGTTCAGCCTTCGTAAGGACTCGGCTAGCAAATGCAACTGCGTTGTACTTGCCATCGGTCTTCTGAGCTAGTACGGCACCTATGCCAATTGAACTAGCATCAGTTGTCAGATAGAAGGGCTTAGAAAAATCTGGAAATTTCAAAATTGGAGCAGATGTTAGCTTTTCTTTTAGAGTTTGGAATGCTCTTTCTTGACGGAAGGTCCAAACAAAAGGAGCATTTTTCTTAAGCAACTCAGTTAGAGGAGCAGCTATGGAAGAAAAATTGGCAATGAAAGATCTATAAAAACCTGCTAAGCCCACAAAGGATCTTACGGCATCAGCAGTTTTGGGTGTTGGAAAATTTAGTACTGCAGTTACTTTACTTTGGTCAGTCGTAACCCCTCTAAGAGTGACTACGTGACCAATTGACATTTAGACAGTTTGATCTTTAAATTGGCTTCTTCAAGTTTACCAAGTACTACATCAAGTCTTTTCAAGTGTGTATCCACGTCTTTAGACATGACGATTACGTCATCTAAGTACACCATAAGTGCATTACCTATGAGACCTCTAAAGATATTAGTCATGAGCCTTGAGAACGTGATAGGGGAGGATCGTAATCCAAACGCCATATGGAGGAAGTAGTAATGACCTGTAGGAGTGGAGAATGCAGTTAGCTCTTGGCTGTCCTCGTGAAGAGGGACTTGCCAAAACCCTTGTAACAAATCCAGGGTTGAAAAGACTTTGTTATCTCCGATGTTACGTAAAAGATCACCCAGTACAGGAAGTGGGAAGCGATCTGGAATGGTTTTCGCATTTAACTTCCTAAAGTCAATTACTGGGCACCAAGTACCATCCTTCTTAGGTACTAGGATCAAGGGTGCATTCCAAGGTGAATTGCTAGGTGCAATAACTCCATCATCAAGCATTTGATTGATCAATTCTTCTGCGACAGCAACTTGTGAATGAGGCATTCTGTACACAGGTATGTAGATAGGTCTAGTACCAGGTTCAAGTGGAATACGATGGGACAATAAGTTCGTTATACCCATCTTTTCACCTGGTAAGGCAATGGCTTTACGACGTTTGTTCAACAGAGTCAACAAAAGCTTGACTTCATCTGGGAAGTCAGTGGGAGCTAAGTCTTTCTCCTCAACTGGTGGAACAGATTGATCCAGTGAAGTGGATGAGGTCTCCCCGGCAGAAATAGCACCGACCCACTGGTCAGGTGACAACTCATCCTCTACCTGAACAGGGTAATTATAGTGAACAAGGTCAACAAGATTGGTGTTGGCTCTGAGACGAACACTGTGACCAGAAGTGTTAGCTAGGAAGAAATGGATCTTACTATCTCTTACAACATGTAAGGATGGTTCAACAAATAGACCTTTTACTTTGCAGGAATCACTGTCAACTAGGACGTTATCACCATCTGGAACACTAGGAACAACTACAGACACTCTAGTGAGAGCACTAGCCGCAACAGAGACGTCTTTCTGCAGACGGCATGTGACATCAACAAGAGATGGCATTACTAGTTTCAAGTAATCGTTTTCTGACAAGGCATCCCCTGTGGAGAAACTACTACTCGAACTAGCAGTCATTGCAAGGATAGGTTGTGCACTCAAGGCAGTCTGAGTGTCCTCGGACACTTGAGGCAATGGAACACTATACTGCAAGTCTGAAGGTATAGTGGAACACAGACGGGAGTGACGGAATTACCAGTGCCTGACCGCTTGGGTACGCTACTGGAGAATGCATTGGCTTGTAAGGACTTAATCCATGCATCATACTCTGCAGCAGTATGACAGATTTCTGATCCAAGCTGGTAACCCCAGTCGCAGGTGGATGACAGGAGACAGGCTGGATGACAGGCTGACTGGCATTCTCCACAGTCTGGCTTACTGACTGGCTTAATTGCAAAATCCGGGTCAACCCCTCGGAGATTGAAGCAATTAGCACACGAACTAAGCCAGGAAGCTTGAAAAACAGCTGCAACAGGCTTGCAGGCTGGAGGTTGTGAGGGGAGCGAGTAGCTGGAGATGGGTGAGACGGTTCACCTTTTGACCCGCCGGCTACTCACAAACAGTCTTCTAACGTCTTGAAATACCCTTAAAAAGCTTAAATCCATGCTCCCACACCGTTGCCACCATTTATCATGTGGGGTTCGAACACGTGGATTGGGTAAAAATACTCACGTAGGCTGGAAGTACGTATATTGGAACTGAAAGTATGTGAAGCGCCAAACAGCCGCGACCTGCCTCCCTGCTCTCTCACGTAAGACTAACTAACCCCAGTACCCATATGTGAGGGGGTGTTTGAAATACTGCTGTGGTCAGCACAATATGAATACAGACAGTGATTCACGCAGAGACGGTTGGTAGTGAGTCATCTACTGGTACACTGGTTACTGGTAACTGGTTACTAGGAACTGGTACTACTACTGAGACACGCAATCCAACGTACGAACCACACAGCCCGGCTGGTCAGGTACCGACATTAGGTGCTTGTCCAGTGCCTGCTTGAAGACAGTCAGGGGTCTATTGGTAATCCCCTTTATGTATGCTGGGAGGCAGTTGAACGGTCTTGGGCCCCTGACACTTACTGTGCTGTCTCTTAATGTGCTAGTGGCACCCCTGGTTTTCATTGGGGTGATGTTGCATCGTCTGCCGAGTCTTTTGCTTTCGTAGGAGTGATTTTCGTGTGCAAGTTTGGTACTATTCCCTCTAGGATTTTCCAGGTGTATATAATCATGTATCTCTCCCGCCTGCATCCCAGGGAGTACAGGTTCAGGAACTTCAAGCGCTCCCAGTAATTGAGGTGTTTTATCTCAGTTATGTGTGCCGTGAAGGTTCTCTGTACATTTTCTAGGTCAGCAATTTCACCTGTCATGAAAGGCACTGTTAGCGTGCAGCAATATTCCAGCCTAGATAGAACTAGCGACCTGAAGAGTGTCATCATGGGCTTGGCATCCCTAGTTTTGAAGGTTCTCATTATCCATCCTGTCATTTTGCTAGCAGATGCAATTGATACAATGTTATGGTAAAGATAAAATATCTGAGATCTTGAGACTGTATCTCCATATTGCATTGCGTACATTGGTTATATGAAGTGATTGGAATACAGCACATGAAATAATTAATACTGCAATTGCAACACTGGAACAAAAAACTAGCTGGTCTGGGAACCCTTGGTTTCTCTGATGAAGCTTTTGCCTAACTCCAAGAACTTGGATGCACTCTCCTCATGAGCCAAGGGTCTCTGGACCTGTAGTGGAATATATACTGGTATATAGAACATGTAGCACTGGAGATATACCAGTGTGGGAAGTAGCACACTGAGAATATACCAGTGCAGGAAATATCACACTGAGGATATACCAGCATAGGAAGTATCACACTGAGGATATACCAGCATAGGAAGTATCACACTGAGGATATACCAGCGTAGGAAGTATCACACTGAGGATATACCAGCGTAGGAAGTATCACACTGAGGATATACCAGCGTAGGAAGTATCATACTGAGGATATACCAGCGTAGGAAGTATCACACTGAGGATATACCAGCATAGGAAGTATCACACTGAGGATATACCAGCGTAGGAAGTATCACACTGAGGATATACCAGCGTAGGAAGTATCACACTGAGGATATACCAGCGTAGGAAGTATCACACTGGGGATATACCAGCGTAGGAAGTATCACACTGAGGATATACCAGCGTAGGAAGTATCACACTGAGGATATACCAGCGTAGGAAGTATCACACTGAGGATATACCAGCGTAGGAAGTATCACACTGGGGATATACCAGCGTAGGAAGTATCACACTGAGGATATACCAGCGTAGGAAGTATCACACTGAGGATATACCAGCGTAGGAAGTATCACACTGAGGATATACCAGCGTAGGAAGTATCACACTGGGGATATACCAGCGTAGGAAGTATCACACTGAGGATATACCAGCGTAGGAAGTATCACACTGAGGATATACCAGCGTAGGAAGTATCACACTGAGGATATACCAGCGTAGGAAGTATCACACTGAGGATATACCAGTGTAGGAAGTATCACACTGAGGATATACCAGCGTAGGAAGTATCACACTGGGGATATACCAGTGTAGGAAGTATTACACTGAGGATATACCAGCGTAGGAAGTATCACTCTGAGGATATACCAGCGTAGGACGCGTCATACAGATGATATATGCAGAACACGTCCCAATGAGGATATATTAGTATAAAAGGTGTCCCACTTAGAATATATCAGCAGGACGTGTTCCACTGTGGAGGGTTTAACGGAGGTTGGCTCTCTGGCCACCAGGAAGTGAACCTCAGCACCAGAATATTCTCAGCTTGACATGACCCAAAATACATGCTCTCACTGTGCTATTTTCACCCTAATTAATCTTTACGGTATCTTACTTGATGTTCATGGTACACACAGTGTATGTTTATGTGCACATACGCCACGTTGACTTGTTCACGCAGTGTATGTTGATGAGTAGCTGCTGTATGTTAAGTATACTGTCAATAGATAGTGTCAATGTGTACACATACAGTGTGATACACCCTGTATGTTGATATGTAAAGGTAGTGTGTTAATGTATAGAGATGGTGAGATGGTGTGTGGATATGTGCACGAATTTCCCTCATCGTGGTAATAGAGATATCTTGGTGGGTGTCTGGGTGTATATACACAAACATCGCACATGAGAAAGATTAACACACAAACACAACCATAAACATGTCACAATGGAGAAAACTGTACTTTAGAAAATGAACTTACATTAAACATTAACACTTATTAACATTAACACACACAAACACACACACACACACACACACACACACACACACACACACACACACACACACACACACACACACACACACACACACACACACACACACACACACACACATATATATATATATATATATATATATATATATATATATATATATATATATATATATATATATATATATACATGTATATATATCAATTCTTAAACACCAGGCGCTGTGAATAGACTCCTACAACCACAACTAGGTGAGTACACACACACACACACACACACACACACACACACACACACACACACACACGCAGCCAAAAACGTCCAGATGGTATCACCCTTCAAGCCTGGACAGACGGCAAGCAGGTGGTGTGGGATTACACATGTGCATCTACCTTGTCTGATGCCTATTTCCAATACACCAGGGAGGAAGGACGGGCAGCCGCCAGCTGCAGGGAGTTCAGAAGTCTAGAAAATATGGAGGACTTGCCCATCATGTGTTTGTTCTCATAGGCTTGGAGACCCTTAGCTCATGGGGAAAGAGTGCATCTAAGTTCTTTAAGGAGCTAGGCAAAAGACTCATCAGGGTAACTAGGGGTCCCAGGGCAGCTAGTTTTCTGTTCCAGCGACTCAGTGCTGCTGTTCAGAGGGGTAATGCCTGCTGTATTTTGGGCACCCGCCCCAGTTCTGAGGAGCTGGATGAAATTTTCTCATTATAATCAGTGACAAATACGTAACAATATGTACTAGACATGTATCTCTCACATCTCATGTACTGTATATGCCATCTTTATATCAACAATGTATCTCTTAAACCTTTTGTACTATATATATATATATATATATATATATATATATATATATATATATATATATATATATATATATATATATATATATATATATATATATATATACATATATATATATATATATATATATATATATATATATATATATATATATATATATATATATATATATATATATATATATATATATATATATATATGTATGTATTATTGTTAAATATCAAACACTTATTAAATATTATGACTCATCACATAACATCAGTCATTTAACCGGTGCAAAATGTGGATACAAGTTCAAGGTTTTACATGCGTTGTCACTGAGAAAATTATTTGCCATTTCCTGTAGTGTTTGGACGTGTTTCTAAATGGTTGGATATTTGCACACTCAGAAATGTGAACAGGAACAAGGCCATGCACAAGAACATTTAATGCATGTGCAATCGTATGAGCCAGGAGCTATGAATCGACCCCTGCAAATACAACTAGGTAAGTACTCCAACGTTGCCACAGCTGTCATAAACAGATCAATCTCTGCACATTACTGTAGTGACAGTGGCTGGGGTAAGAGACGAGACACAAGTGTATCAGGTATGACTATAAACACTGAGTGACGAGGTAGGTTATTGTGTCACATATTTATATAGGAGGTGCTCCTGGCTTCACCTAGTGACCTTATTGTTACCACCTCCTCCTAACCACCCAGGGAACCTATTATGAGGAGAGGTGCTCCTGGCTTCACCTAGTGACCTTATTGTTACCACCTCCTCCTAACCACCCAGGGAACCTATTATGAGGAGAGGTGCTCCTGGCTTCACCTAGTGACCTTATTGTTACCACCTCCTCCTAACCACCCAGGGAACCTATTATGAGGAGAGGTGCTCCTGGCTTCACCTAGTGACCTTATTGTTACCACCTCCTCCTAAACACCCAGGGAACCTGTTATGAGGAGAGGTGCTCCTGGCTTCACCTAGTGACCTTATTGTTACCACCTCCTCCTAACCACCCAGGGAACCTATTATGAGGAGAGGTGCTCCTGGCTTCACCTAGTGACCTTATTGTTACCACCTCCTCCTAACCACCCAGGGAACCTATTATGAGGAGAGGTGCTCCTGGCTTCACCTAGTGACCTTATTGTTACCACCTCCTCCTAACCACCCAGGGAACCTATTATGAGGAGAGGTGCTCCTGGCTTCACCTAGTGACCTTATTGTTACCACCTCCTCCTAAACACCCAGGGAACCTGTTATGAGGAGAGGTGCTCCTGGCTTCACCTAGTGACCTTATTGTTACCACCTCCTCCTAACCACCCAGGGAACCTATTATGAGGAGAGGTGCTCCTGGCTTCACCTAGTGACCTTATTGTTACCACCTCCTCCTAACCACCCAGGGAACCTATTATGAGGAGAGGTGCTCCTGGCTTCACCTAGTGACCTTATTGTTACCACCTCCTCCTAAACACCCAGGGAACCTGTTATGAGGAGAGGTGCTCCTGGCTTCACCTAGTGACCTTATTGTTACCACCTCCTCCTAACCACCCAGGGAACCTGTTATGAGGAGAGGTGCTCCTGGCTTCACCTAGTGACCTTATTGTTACCACCTCCTCCTAACCACCCAGGGAACCTATTATGAGGAGAGGTGCTCCTGGCTTCACCTAGTGACCTTATTGTTACCACCTCCTCCTAACCACCCAGGGAACCTATTATGAGGAGAGGTGCTCCTGGCTTCACCTAGTGACCTTATTGTTACCACCTCCTCCTAACCACCCAGGGAACCTATTATGAGGAGAGGTGCTCCTGGCTTCACCTAGTGACCTTATTGTTACCACCTCCTCCTAACCACCCAGGGAACCTATTATGAGGAGAGGTGCTCCTGGCTTCACCTAGTGACCTTATTGTTACCACCTCCTCCTAACCACCCAGGGAACCTATTATGAGGAGAGGTGCTCCTGGCTTCACCTAGTGACCTTATTGTTACCACCTCCTCCTAACCACCCAGGGAACCTGTTATGAGGAGAGGTGCTCCTGGCTTCACCTAGTGACCTTATTGTTACCACCTCCTCCTAACCACCCAGGGAACCTATTATGAGGAGAGGTGCTCCTGTCTTCACCTAGTGACCTTATTGTTACCACCTCCTCCTAACCACCCAGGGAACCTATTATGAGGAGAGGTGCTCCTGGCTTCACCTAGTGACCTTATTGTTACCACCTCCTCCTAAACACCCAGGGAACCTGTTATGAGGAGAGGTGCTCCTGGCTTCACCTAGTGACCTTATTGTTACCACCTCCTCCTAACCACCCAGGGAACCTGTTATGAGGAGAGGTGCTCCTGGCTTCACCTAGTGACCTTATTGTTACCACCTCCTCCTAACCACCCAGGGAACCTATTATGAGGAGAGGTGCTCCTGGCTTCACCTAGTGACCTTATTGTTACCACCTCCTCCTAACCACCCAGGGAACCTATTATGAGGAGAGGTGCTCCTGGCTTCACCTAGTGACCTTATTGTTACCACCTCCTCCTAACCACCCAGGGAACCTATTATGAGGAGAGGTGCTCCTGGCTTCACCTAGTGACCTTATTGTTACCACCTCCTCCTAAACACCCAGGGAACCTGTTATGAGGAGAGGTGCTCCTGGCTTCACCTAGTGACCTTATTGTTACCACCTCCTCCTAACCACCCAGGGAACCTGTTATGAGGAGAGGTGCTCCTGGCTTCACCTAGTGACCTTATTGTTACCACCTCCTCCTAACCACCCAGGGAACCTATTATGAGGAGAGGTGCTCCTGGCTTCACCTAGTGACCTTATTGTTACCACCTCCTCCTAACCACCCAGGGAACCTATTATGAGGAGAGGTGCTCCTGGCTTCACCTAGTGACCTTATTGTTACCACCTCCTCCTAACCACCCAGGGAACCTATTATGAGGAGAGGTGCTCCTGGCTTCACCTAGTGACCTTATTGTTACCACCTCCTCCTAAACACCCAGGGAACCTATTATGAGGAGAGGTGCTCCTGGCTTCACCTAGTGACCTTATTGTTACCACCTCCTCCTAACCACCCAGGGAACCTATTATGAGGAGAGGTGCTCCTGGCTTCACCTAGTGACCTTATTGTTACCACCTCCTCCTAACCACCCAGGGAACCTATTATGAGGAGAGGTGCTCCTGGCTTCACCTAGTGACCTTATTGTTACCACCTCCTCCTAACCACCCAGGGAACCTATTATGAGGAGAGGTGCTCCTGGCTTCACCTAGTGACCTTATTGTTACCACCTCCTCCTAACCACCCAGGGAACCTATTATGAGGAGAGGTGCTCCTGTCTTCACCTAGTGACCTTATTGTTACCACCTCCTCCTAACCACCCAGGGAACCTATTATGAGGAGAGGTGCTCCTGGCTTCACCTAGTGACCTTATTGTTACCACCTCCTCCTAACCACCCAGGGAACCTATTATGAGGACATGTTGACAAATATTTATTTAGAGTTATGACGAAAATTTTTTTTTTATTAGAATCTTCAAATTTTCAATGATTTACTTGGAAAACAAATTCGCGGAAGCCGAGATAATAGATGTTAGGAAGGTTAAATATTTATATTGAAAGTCATCATAGTGAACTACTGCTGCAACTCACCTCGTGACCTGTTTTCCGGTATTTTTGTCACTGGACCTGTTTTCTGACTTCCTTCATACGTCTTCACCTGAAGTTTCTACCTCAGTTGTGACTCGATAGCGAGTTGAGTATATTTTATGAGCAAAATAATATAATATTAATGTGAGAGGATAATTATCCAGGACGGGCCGAAACGCCGTCTTAAATTTCTTGTTCGAAGTACTCGTTATGTATGAAGAAAAAACATTGTGCAGCAGGTCACAACCAACCTTTCATTCCTTGTTATAACGCCAAATTAGATTTTTTACATAACTGTTGCAAGTTCTCCAAATACGTTATTTAGCTTATGTTAGGTCCAAGTTATTCTTGAAGTTTTGTGAAGTATTTGCTTCAATAATCCTAATTGGCACACTATCGTCTTTACGACGATCGTGTGATGGTACCATGAAGGCCGAGGGTGGGTGGGGAAGTTTAGAGGCACGTCAGTTCCCCTGTCTTCTAAGATGTTAATTTCCCCCCATAATCTACCTTGTTCATAATTACTATCGCATTTGCTTTGTCTGATAAATTAGACACATGTGCAACTCTTGGGTATCTTTATTGAGGAAACGTTTCGCCACACAGTGGCTTCATCACTCCATACAAAGGAGAATCTTGAAGAGCAGGAGGAGAATGAGGTAATCAGTCCCTCAGCCTTTAGTCGATGTGGTCAGTCCATCAATCTTGAATAGAATATGGCATAAGTGCGGAGAAGGACCTTATAAACCGTAGGCAGGAGAGGTGCAGCAGTCGTAGGTGGTGTCACATTTGTTCAATGTGGAAGTAGGTCGTGCCCAAGGGTTAGGCAAGCGAAGAATTCCCAAGTATTAAGATCCCAAGAAATTGCAGTGTCTGACAGGATTGTAGATCAATGGTTCAGAGAACAGACAAGTTGATAAATTACGCACATGTTGATAAATTAGGCACATGTTGATAAATTAGGCACATGTGTCTAATTTATCAGCTTGTCAGTTCTCTGAACCATTGATTTACAATCTTGCTTTGTCTGCTTTTGTAAGGTGAAGTCCAGGATCTTTCCTTAATTTATGGTATAACTTAACAAATCTTTGAGGACAACTGTGTTGCAGAGGTCTGAGCACAGCTCAAAGTAAATGTGATAGTAATTATGGACAAGGTAGATTATAGGGGGAAAATAAACATGTTATTACGAGACAATGAAACTCACACACCTATTAAGCCAGAATTGAAGGATTCATTGAGGGAGAATAAAAGGCATAATTCCGTAGCTAGAACAATTCATTAGTTTACAGAGTAAAATTCAGACATTGTTTCGGTCCGTCTTGGATTAGTATAAAGTCACGACTGGATAGTGGTCCAGGATGGCCAATATGTCGCGTAAAAATTTTTCTCCCTAAAGTGTGTTTTAGTTGTTAATCCACCAGAGGAATCGAAGAATGAGACACTTGTGCAACATTCTTCAACTCGTCGGTTTTCTAAGCCATTTACATCACCAGAGGAGTCCAATGATAAATGTTGCTAGAAGGTTTGAACCAGCGACCCCAAGCATCAAAGATTTTTCACGACTCTCAGAATGCTTATCCACGTATTTATGTCATTTATATTTATCCATGTTCCACATTGCTGTTAAATTTCTGTGATGAGTAAATACTTCTGAGTCACGGTGTTGACATACCTGGAGTTTACCTGAAGAGAGTTCCGGGGGTCAACGCCCCCGCGGCCCGGTCTGTGACCAGGCCTCCTGGTGGATCAGAGTCTGATCAACCAGGCTGTTACTGCTGGCTGCACGCAAACCAACGTACGAGCAACAGCCCGGCTGGTCAGGAACCGACTTTAGGTGCTTGTCCAGTGCCAGCTTGAAGACTGCCAGGGGTCTGTTGGTAATCCCCCTTATGTATGCTGGGAGGCAGTTGAACAGTCTCGGGCCCCTGACACTTATTGTATGGTCTCTTAACGTGCTAGTGACACCCCTGCTTTTCATTGGGGGGATGTTGCATCGTCTGCCAAGTCTTTTGCTTTCGTAGTGAGTGATTTTCGTGTGCAAGTTCGGTACTAGTCCCTCTAGGATTTTCCAGGTGTATATAATCATGTATCTCTCCCTCCTGCGTTCCAGGGAATACAGGTTTAGGAACCTCAAGCGCTCCCAGTAATTGAGGTGTTTTATCTCCGTTATGCGCGCCGTGAAAGTTCTCTGTACATTTTCTAGGTCAGCAATTTCACCTGCCTTGAAAGGTGCTGTTAGTGTGCAGCAATATTCCAGCCTAGATAAAACAAGTGACCTGAAGAGTGTCATCATGGGCTTGGCATCCCTAGTTTTGAAAGTTCTCATTATCCATCCTGTCATTTTTCTAGCAGATGCGATTGATACAATGTTATGGTCCTTGAAGATGAGATCCTCCGACATGATCACTCCCAGGTCTTTGACGTTGGTGTTTCGCTCTATTTTGTGGCCAGAATTTGTTTTGTACTCTGATGAAGATTTAATTTCCTCGTGTTTATCATATCTGAGTAATTGAAATCTCTCATCGTTGAACTTCATATTGTTTTCTGCAGCCCACTGAAAGATTTGGTTGATGTCCGCCTGGAGCCTTGCAGTGTCTGCAATGGAAGACACTGTCATGCAGATTCGGGTGTCATCTGCAAAGGAAGACACGGTGCTGTGGCTGACATCCTTGTCTATGTCGGATATGAGGATGAGGAACAAGATGGGAGCGAGTACTGTAAGTTTTTTCATTAACTTTGTAGAACTCATAATTTAGTTCGCTGTATGATCCTTACGGGTTTAGCGTTGAACTTGATGATGATGATGATAATGATAATAATAATAATAATAATAATAATAATAATAATAATAATAATAATAATAATAATAATAATAATAATAATAATAATAATAATAATAATAATTTAGTTTAGTTTCCGAGAAGATAAGCACAACTCACTTCCCTTGTCAAACAGAAAACGATGTATTTAATGAGTCAAACTGAGTGATAACAGACGTTTTTACTCAGATACCTTGGAGGATTCAAATTATTAACCTCGGAGGGTTCAGATTATTAACCTCAGGGGGTTCAGATTATTAACCTCGGAGTGTTAATATCGTAAGGCCAAGCAACGAGGCTTCTTTCATTGAGATTCTTAGGACCTCTTCCCCGAGATACGACCCACAACAGCCAATTAACTCTTATATTTATTACAGGTGAATAGGGGCAGTAGGTCTTGCGAGACTTGTCCGTCTGTCTCGCTCTACCATGGATTGAACCTGGGAGATTTTTGGTTGTGAGTCGAGCGAATAAAAAGAGCACTGGATCACTCACATGCTAAGTAAACAGTATTTTCACCAATGAAAGGAAATTAAAGCCAATACTTTCTTTGGATATGAATGGTAGAGCGAAATGACACATTTACAGAGGTTACATGGATCTTTGTCGGACCATAATGGGTATCGTTATTAATATCTTTTACGTTATTACAGCCATTTCTATATCATTACAATCTCAAGAAAAATTAGTTATTATAACTACAAACATTGGCCATTAACTAAAGTTACACTCTCATCAAATAATAGTCCATTCACTCAACAGGTACAAAATATGGCATCCGTCTTTCATGTTTTGTTAGTCTATCAACAGACTTTAAGAAGTTCGCTAAACAGTTTTTTTTCCTTTCTGAAACCATGTTATTTTTTCTCTTAAATATCAGTTACTCTGTGCATGCTGAACTGTACTCATAGTTTGCCAGTGTATGTTTGTGTATGTGAATAAAAGGTACGAGGGTACTTACGGAGGCCTCGGTGTCATGGTCGGGTGTGTCCTCCCGACATTGATAGTTGGACGTTTGTGTCGGGGAAAGGTGGGAAAGCTAGCTATGTGGTGCTGCCGTAGCTAGATTGTCGCCGGTTCCTTGTCCGAAAAGTACTGCTGTTTCCGTGTATGAGTGGTGTTGTTGGTTCCGTGTGTGAGTGGTGTTGTTGGTTCCGTGTGTGAGTGGTGTTGTTGGTTCCGTGTATGAGTGGTGTTGTTGGTTCCGTGTGTGAGTGGTGTTGTTGGTTCCGTGTGTGAGTGGTGTTGTTGGTTCCGTGTGTGAGTGGTGTTGTTGGTTCCGTTTGTGAGTGTTGTTGTTGGTTCCGTGTGTGAGTGGTGTTGCTGGTTCCGTGTGTGAGTGTTGTTGCTGGTTCCGTGTGTGAGTGTTGTTGCTGGTTCCGTGTGTGAGTTGTGTTGTTGGTTCCATGTGTGAGTGGTGTTGCTGGTTCCGTGTGTGAGTGGTGTTGCTGGTTCCGTGTGTGAGTGTTGTTGCTGGTTCCGTGTGTGAGTGGTGTTGTTGGTTCCGTGTGTGAGTGGTGTTGTTGGTTCCGTGTGTGAGTGGTGTTGCTGGTTCCGTGTGTGAGTGTTGTTGCTGGTTCCGTGTGTGAGTGTTGTTGCTGGTTCCGTGTGTGAGTGGTGTTGTTGGTTCCGTGTGTGAGTGGTGTTGCTGGTTCCGTGTGTGAGTGTTGTTGGTTCCGTGTGTGAGTGGTGTTGCTGGTTCCGTGTGTGAGTGTTGTTGCTGGTTCCGTGTGTGAGTGTTGTTGCTGGTTCCGTGTGTGAGTGGTGTTGTTGGTTCCGTGTGTGAGTGGTGTTGCTGGTTCCGTGTGTGAGTGGTGTTGCTGGTTCTGTGTGTGAGTGTTGTTGCTGGTTCCGTGTGTGAGTGGTGTTGTTGGTTCCGTGTGTGAGTGGTGTTGTTGGTACCGTGTGTAAGTGGTGTTGTTGGTTCCGTGTGTGAGTGGTGTTGTTGGTTCCGTGTGTGAGTGGTGTTGCTGATTCCGTGTGTGAATGGTGTTGCTGGTTCCGTGTGTGAGTGGTGTTGCTGGTTCCGTGTGTGAGTGGTGTTGCTGTTTCCATGTGTGAGTGGTGTTACTGTTTCCGTGTGTGAATGGTGTTGCTGGTTCCGTGTGTGAGTGGTGTTGCTGGTTCCGTGTGTGAGTGGTGTTGCTGTTTCCGTGTGTGAGTGGTGTTGTTGGTTCCGTGTGTGAGTGGTGTTGTTGGTTCCGTGTGTGAGTGGTGTTGCTGGTTCCGTGCGTGAGTGGTGTTGCTGGTTCCGTGTGTGAGTGTTGTTGCTGGTTCCGTGTGTGAGTGGTGTTGTTGGTTCCGTGTGTGAGTGTTGTTGCTGGTTCCGTGTGTGAGTGGTGTTGCTGGTTTCGTGTGTGAGTGTTGTTGCTGGTTCCGTGTGTGAGTGGTGTTGTTGGTTCCGTGTGTGAGTGTTGTTGCTGGTTCCGTGTGTGAGTGGTGTTGCTGGTTCCGTGTGTGAGTGGTGTTGTTGGTTCCGTGTGTGAGTGGTGTTGCTGATTCCGTGTGTGAGTGGTGTTGCTGGTTCCGTGTGTGAGTGGTGTTGTTGGTTCCGTGTGTGAGTGTTGTTGTTGGTTCCGTGTGTGAGTGGTGTTGCTGGTTCCGTGTGTGAGTGGTGTTGTTGGTTCCGTGTGTGAGTGGTGTTGCTGATTCCGTGTGTGAGTGGTGTTGCTGGTTCCGTGTGTGAGTGGTGTTGCTGGTTCCGTGTGAGTGGTGTTGCTGGTTCCGTGTGTGAGTGTTGTTGGTTCCGTGTGTGAGTGTTGTTGTTGGTTCCGTGTGTGAGTGGTGTTGCTGGTTCCGTGTGTGAGTGTTGTTGCTGGTTCCGTGTGTGAGTGGTGTTGCTGGTTCCGTGTGTGAGTGTTGTTGTTGGTTCCGTGTGTGAGTGGTGTTGCTGGTTCCGTGTGTGAGTGGTGTTGCTGGTTCCGTGTGTGAGTGTTGTTGGTTCCGTGTGTGAGTGGTGTTGCTGGTTCCGTGTGTGAGTGTTGTTGTTGGTTCCGTGTGTGAGTGGTGTTGTTGGTTCCGTGTGTGAGTGTTGTTGCTGGTTCCGTGTGTGAGTGGTGTTGCTGGTTCCGTGTGTGAGTGGTGTTGTTGGTTCCGTGTGTGAGTGGTGTTGCTGGTTCCGTGTGTGAGTGGTGTTGCTGGTTCCGTGTGTGAGTGGTGTTGCTGGTTCCGTGTGTGAGTGGTGTTGTTGGTTCCGTGTGTGAGTGGTGTTGCTGGTTCCGTGTGTGAGTGGTGTTGCTGGTTCCGTGTGTGAGTGGTGTTGCTGGTTCCGTGTGTGAGTGGTGTTGTTGGTTCCGTGTGTGAGTGTTGTTGGTTCCGTGTGTAAGTGGTGTTGCTGGTTCCGTGTGTGAGTGGTGTTGTTGGTTCCGTGTGTGAGTGTTGTTGGTTCCGTGTGTAAGTGGTGTTGCTGGTTCCGTGTGTGAGTGGTGTTGTTGGTTCCGTGTGTGAGTGTTGTTGGTTCCGTGTGTAAGTGGTGTTGCTGGTTCCGTGTGTGAGTGGTGTTGCTGGTTCCGTGTGTGAGTGGTGTTGTTGGTTCCGTGTGTGAGTGGTGTTGCTGGTTCCGTGTGAGTGGTGTTGCTGGTTCCGTGTGAGTGGTGTTGCTAGTTCCGTGTGTGAGTGTTGTTGGTTCCGTGTGTGAGTGGTGTTGCTGGTTCCGTGTGTGAGTGGTGTTGCTGGTTCCGTGTGTGAGTGGTGTTGCTGGTTCCGTGTGTGAGTGGTGTTGCTGGTTCCGTGTGTGAGTGGTGTTGCTGGTTCCGTGTGTGAGTGGTGTTGTTGGTTCCGTGTGTGAGTGGTGTTGCTGGTTCCGTGTGTGAGTGGTGTTGCTGGTTCCGTGTGTGAGTGGTGTTGCTGGTTCCGTGTGAGTGGTGTTGCTGGTTCCGTGTGTGAGTGGTGTTGCTGGTTCCGTGTGAGTGGTGTTGCTAGTTCCGTGTGAGTGGTGTTGCTAGTTCCGTGTGAGTGGTGTTGCTAGTTCCGTGTGAGTGGTGTTGCTAGTTCCGTGTGTGAGTGTTGTTGGTTCCGTGTGAGTGGTGTTGCTGGTTCCGTGTGTGAGTGGTGTTGCTGGTTCCGTGTGAGTGGTGTTGCTAGTTCCGTGTGAGTGGTGTTGCTAGTTCCGTGTGAGTGGTGTTGCTAGTTCCGTGTGAGTGGTGTTGCTAGTTCCGTGTGAGTGGTGTTGCTAGTTCCGTGTGTGAGTGTTGTTGGTTCCGTGTGAGTGGTGTTGCTAGTTCCGTGTGTGAGTGTTGTTGGTTCCGTGTGTGAGTGGTGTTGCTGGTTCCGTGTGAGTGGTGTTGCTGGTTCCGTGTGAGTGGTGTTGCTAGTTCCGTGTGTGAGTGTTGTTGGTTCCGTGTGTGAGTGGTGTTGCTGGTTCCGTGTGTGAGTGGTGTTGCTGGTTCCGTGTGTGAGTGGTGTTGCTGGTTCCGTGTGAGTGGTGTTGCTAGTTCCGTGTGTGAGTGTTGTTGGTTCCGTGTGTGAGTGGTGTTGCTGGTTCCGTGTGAGTGGTGTTGCTAGTTCCGTGTGAGTGGTGTTGCTGGTTCCGTGTGAGTGGTGTTGCTAGTTCCGTGTGTGAGTGTTGTTGGTTCCGTGTGTGAGTGGTGTTGCTGGTTCCGTGTGAGTGGTGTTGCTAGTTCCGTGTGAGTGGTGTTGTTGGTTCCGTGTGAGTGGTGTTGCTAGTTCCGTGTGTGAGTGTTGTTGGTTCCGTGTGTGAGTGGTGTTGCTGGTTCCGTGTGAGTGGTGTTGCTGGTTCCGTGTGAGTGGTGTTGCTGGTTCCGTGTGTGAGTGTTGTTGGTTCCGTGTGTGAGTGGTGTTGCTAGTTCCGTGTGAGTGGTGTTGCTGGTTCCGTGTGAGTGGTGTTGCTGGTTCCGTGTGTGAGTGTTGTTGGTTCCGTGTGTGAGTGGTGTTGCTGGTTCCGTGTGAGTGGTGTTGCTGGTTCCGTGTGAGTGGTGTTGCTGGTTCCGTGTGTGAGTGTTGTTGGTTCCGTGTGTGAGTGGTGTTGCTAGTTCCGTGTGAGTGGTGTTGCTGGTTCCGTGTGAGTGGTGTTGCTGGTTCCGTGTGAGTGGTGTTGCTAGTTCCGTGTGTGAGTGTTGTTGGTTCCGTGTGTGAGTGGTGTTGCTAGTTCCGTGTGAGTGGTGTTGCTAGTTCCGTGTGAGTGGTGTTGCTAGTTCCGTGTGTGAGTGTTGTTGGTTCCGTGTGTGAGTGGTGTTGCTAGTTCCGTGTGAGTGGTGTTGCTGGTTCCGTGTGAGTGGTGTTGCTGGTTCCGTGTGAGTGGTGTTGCTAGTTCCGTGTGTGAGTGTTGTTGGTTCCGTGTGTGAGTGGTGTTGCTAGTTCCGTGTGAGTGGTGTTGCTGGTTCCGTGTGAGTGGTGTTGCTAGTTCCGTGTGTGAGTGTTGTTGGTTCCGTGTGTGAGTGGTGTTGCTGGTTCCGTGTGAGTGGTGTTGCTAGTTCCGTGTGAGTGGTGTTGCTAGTTCCGTGTGAGTGGTGTTGCTAGTTCCGTGTGTGAGTGTTGTTGGTTCCGTGTGTGAGTGGTGTTGCTGGTTCCGTGTGAGTGGTGTTGCTAGTTCCGTGTGAGTGGTGTTGCTAGTTCCGTGTGAGTGGTGTTGCTAGTTCCGTGTGTGAGTGTTGTTGGTTCCGTGTGTGAGTGGTGTTGCTGGTTCCGTGTGAGTGGTGTTGCTAGTTCCGTGTGAGTGGTGTTGCTAGTTCCGTGTGTGAGTGTTGTTGGTTCCGTGTGTGAGTGGTGTTGTTGGTTCCGTGTGTGAGTGGTGTTGCTGGTTCCGTGTGTGAGTGGTGTTGCTGGTTCCGTGTGAGTGGTGTTGCTGGTTCCGTGTGAGTGGTGTTGCTAGTTCCGTGTCAGAGTAACGGCTCAGCTGGTAGTGAACTTGAAGGGAACGATGCCCATTAAGATTTATTTATGGAGTCATCCCAGCCCTGGCCGTCCACTGCGTTAATGTAGGTATGATCAAACACGGTGCTGCCTATTAACACTATTATAAAATTATACCTTAATTATTTAGAAATTGTATAATGTGTATTATGTTATGCATCTTATTATGATTAGATGTATTAAATACAAAAATAATCACATTTTTACTTTTTTTTTCTTGTTCTCGACGATTGAAATTCTAGATATAATATACCATACAAATACATACAAAGGAGTATACCAGGACGCCATATTTTAGATAATGTTAGTTTGCTTTGAGTAAGTACTGTTTCGAAAATTTTCACTACATACTTTTAATACAATCATCAAGACTGTTATGGTTAACAGACGACTCTGTCTGACTGTCCGTCTCTCTCTTCATGTTTTGGGATAAAACTTGTAATCTGGTGCTAGGTTATATCTGGTCAGACTCCTCCTACTAAATTTACCTCCATTACTCACCCTGGCAGTCGTGGTATGTTTATGTAGGGGAGAGGAGACAGATGTGTGTATGTGATTGCAGGGGTCAAGTAGCAGCTCCTGTCCCTGCTCTTCAAGTTGCTGCTTGCCAGACTCAAGGTCTCCTAGCTGCTGTAATATTCTTCAGGAGACACGACTAGTGTCTCCCCTGACACCGGTCTTAATATAGACGACCCTTTTTTATATGCTATATTACTATATACTATATTACTATGATCCTATCATACCTGCTTTTAAAACTATGTAAGGTGTGTGTACTCATCTATCTGTGGCTGCAGGAGTCGAGACACAGCTCCTGGCCCCGATATGTGTGTGTGAGGGGTGTCGTGTGTTTGTGTGGAATATTTTTCTCAAAATAATCTTCATAAAGTTCGTAAGATAGGCTAAGTGTCAGCCTCAGCTGATGAATAAGACACACGTGCAACACTCAGATATTTTTAGTGCTGAAAATTAAGATGTCGGCAATAAAACTAAGTGTTGTACATGTGTCTTATTCATCAGTTGTCATACGGTATTGTCTACCATCAAAGTAATATTAACCTCAGTTACTCATTTGAAAGCCTAATATAACTACCTGGTAGGCGAATAACTTAGCAGCAAAGAATGAATGGTCAGCCAGCACACACTACCTCTGTTATCAGTTTAGAAATGCTGGCTAACCATCAGCTAACCAGTATACCCCTCAAGGGAGGTTCCTTGACGCTGGTGAGGGGCTCTTGATCTATGGAATTAGATCTGTGCCCCAGTTTCCTGAATTAAGCCTAAATACCTTCTACTCCCCCCACAGGTGCTGTATAATCCTACGGGTTTAGCGCTTCCCCATGATTATAATAATAATGTAACCATCATATAAAGACTAGCACAGAATGACTGTTACCAGCTGAAAATGACTGTAATCAGCAGATAATGACTAGCCAGCAGGTAATGATTGTTGCCAGCAGATAATGATTGTTACCAACACAGAATGACTGTTACTAACACATAATGACTGTTATCAGCACAGAATGACTGTTACCAGCACAATAAATGACTACCCAACACAAGCCCACACACCCATCATTTACAGTGCATATTTGTCTATTAGTGTTATTTAAACTATATTTTTTCAAGTGACGTAAACCACATTATTTAGAATAGTTGTTTCATTTTATTTGTGAAGTGTTTTTCCAGTATTTCAGAAAAATGTGATATTAATTTCCGTGTAACTGAAAATGACCAGCCAATTAGCTTTTGTTGATACTGAAAGTGTTCATTAGGAGCAGGTCACAAAATGGTTATAACTATGACCATAAATTTTAGAAGGGTGGACCGGTAAGCCAGAGGAAGGCTTCGGTCAATGACCAAAAGCTCCAACGGCGGGTTATCATATGACTAAGACCCGCGTCAGGAAACATTTGTCCTGTCTCCTGACGAACCTTACTTAACCTAAGCTAAGCAGGTCACACAGTGAGTCAGGCTTGCCTATGGAAACAGCTTTATTTTTTTAACTATTATTGCCATTACCTTGGTACCCGTAAAGTATTTAAATAAAATCATTCTGATTTCAGAGTGTCTTTTATTCATTCTTGAGCTCAGACTTCAATACTTGTTCAAAATATTTTTTTAAGTCAGGCAAGAACACTGTGTTTACCAACATACACGTCCGTGAAACATGTTTATTACAAGCGCTGATTCTTTAAGCCTCGAAACAGACATTGGACTTTCAATAATATTTTGCAATTCTTGCTTTCAGCATCGCTGTTTTTCACGATAAATATGATGGTATTTCATGTGGCTTTATTACAAGAGTGTTTAACAATAGTAACAGAATTTCTCTAACGTAGTGTTTTAGCGAGAAAATGAAACTGAAGAAAACTATATTGATCATGATGTCAGCAATGTTAATCATCACAAAAGTCACTGTACACTAGGATGTCACACACCTCACCTCAGTTACAACATTGGCTATGGAGTCTTGAATCTCGCCTGTAAAACTCTCTTCTTTTTTTTTTTTTTTTTTTTTTGCATTGCAATTGATGTGCCTACAAATGTTGCCTCGGAAACTATGGTTTTCCGTTGCCAAGAAAGGTTTTTGTAAGGGTTTGAGTGTTGTAGCTGCCACCTCAGATAGCCAAGGTGGCAGCCCGGTTGTTGATTCCTCGCCCTGGTTATTTTGGGCCCGCCACTCTGCCCCTCAACCTAACACAACACCACCTAGATCACACTAATTTTCACAAAAGTTAGATACCCACTTTGTTTTTCGCCTGCTTATAGCACTGACTACATTTTGTATGGACTGATGAAGCCACTGTGTGGCAAAACGTTTCCTGAATAAAGATACCCAAGAGTTGCACATGTGTCTGATTTATACACGTCTCTGTTCTCTGAACCATTCATCTACAATCCTGTCAGACACTGCAACTTCTTGGGATCTTAATACTTGGGAATTCTTCGCTTGCCTAACCCTTGGGCACGACCTATTTCCACTTTGGTCAAATGTGACACCACCTACGACTGCTGCACCTCTCCTGCCTACGGTTTATAAGCTCCTTCTCCGCACTTACGCCGTATTCTATTCAAAATTGATGGACTGACCACATCGACTAAAGGCTGAGGGACTGATTACCTCATTCTCTTCCTGCAATTCAAGATTCTCCTTTGTATGGACTGATGAAGCCACTGTGTGGCGAAACGTTTCCTCAATAAAGATACCCAAGAGTTGCACACGTGTCTAATTTATCATCTACTGAATATATTTTGGGGCCCCTTTATTTATGACTAGTTTATTGGCCCTCATGCCGAAAGAACTCGAATTTTTGAGAGAGATCTAAATTGATAATATAATATCTATGTTTCTACAAGTACATGTACAAGGTATACAGTCCTAGCTGACATCAATGACATACTACTATACAGAAAGCCGCTTGTTATGCAGAGCATTTCGGGAAAATTAGGTCAGTTTTGTCCCTGGATGCGACCCACACCAGTCGACCTACACCCAGGTACCCATTTTACTGATGGAGAACATAGGCAACTGGTGTAAATAGACACGCCCAATGTTTCTGCCCTCGCCGGGAATCGCACCCGGACCATCGCCGTGTAAAGCGAGTGCTTTAGCCACCAGGCCACGGGCCACCGTATGCTTCAAATCCTTGAATAAAGCCTGAATGCCTTCCATTCCCCTAGGCACTGTCTGACTCCTATAGGTTTAGTACTTTCCATGAATGTAATAATAAGGAAATATCTTCATGGTATCCTCAGATGATTATCCTAGACGCCGGTGAAGGGCTCTCGATCCAAAGAATTGGATCCAGCCTGATTGCCTTCCATTTCCTCATGCACCAGTTGACTCCTCCCATGAAGTGAAGTGATGTCTATCCGTGAATGTAAATAAATTGGAAAGATCCGTCCTCAAAATATTATGTTAGATTACTAGGTTAGACAGTGCAAAACAGTATTATAACAAATATCTGGATAATTTTTGATAAATTAGACACATGTGCAACTCTTGGGTATCTTTATTGAGGAAACGTTTCGCCACACAGTGGCTTCATCAGTCCGTACGTAGGAGAAACTTGAAGAACAGGAGGAGAATGAGGTAATCAGTCCCTCAACCTTGAGTCAATGTGTTCAGTCCATCAATTCTATTCAAGATTGATGGACTGAACACATCGACTCAAGGTTGAGGGACTGATTACCTCATTCTCCTCCTGTTCTTCAAGTTTCTCCTACGTATGGACTGACGAAGCCACTGTGTGGCGAAACGTTTCCTCAATAAAGATACCCAAGAGTTGCACATGTGTCTAATTTATCAACATGTCGGTTCTCTGAACCATTCATCTGGATAATTTTTGTCTAATGTTTTATCTCAAGTAGACGTTTGTCACCATCTCAAGTAGACGCCTGTCACTCCTTCAAGCAGACGCCTGTCACTCCTTCAAGTAGACGCCTGTCACTCCTTCAAGTAGACGACTGTCACTCCTTCAAGCAGACGCCTGTCACTCCTTCAAGTAGACGCCTGTCACTCCTTCAAGTAGACGACTGTCACTCCTTCAAGCAGACGCCTGTCACTCCTTCAAGTAGACGCCTGTCACTCCTTCAAGTAGACGACTGTCACTCCTTCAAGTAGACGCCTGTCACTCCTTCAAGTAGACGCCTGTCACTCCCTCAAGTAGACGCCTGTCACCCCCTTCAAGTAGACGCCTGTCACTCCTTCAAGTAGACGCCTGTCACTCCTTAAGTAGACGCTTGTCACTTCAAGTAGACGCCTGTCACTCCTTCAAGTAGACGCCTATCACTCCAAGCAGACGCCTGTCACTTCTTCAAGTAGACGCATGTCACTCCAAGTAGACGACTATCACTCCCTCAAGTAGACGCATGTCACTCCAAATAGACGCCTGTCACTCCCTCAAGTAGACGCTTGTCACTCAAGTAGACGCCTGTCACTCCCTCAAGTAGATACCTGTCACTCCCTCAAGTAGACGCCTGTCACTCCTTCAATTCAATTCAATTCAAAGTTTATTCTCTATAAAGGGCAGCGCTGTATAGCCCTTGTGGCTTAGCGCTTCTTTTTGATTTGATTATAATAATAATATTCTCTATAAGGATTACAATGCTGAGTTTACAGAATTTGGTTATTGTGTGGTTTACATGAAGTAAAATAATGATTACAGAGTGTACCACTAGAACGCCTAGCATGGCTAGGCATTTCGGGCAGACTTAGTTTAATTCTTTATTTTAAAATATTACAAATTATGAGGTAAGTTGGTATTATGGCTAAGTGACTAAATACTAGTTTGTGAGTTTAGCAATGTGAATGCTTTTGTTTTGGCACAGTACATAGTTTCAGTATTGGAGTATCATAGGATTCATTATTTTAAGATTGAGATTAATATTTCTGTTTATGGTCAAATGGGTGAGTGAGTGTAAGTGTGAACCACCAGACGTCTGTGTCACCCTTCACAGATCCTAGACATGGATGGTGCCAGGGTTTAGTATTTAAGAAGAAACAGGTTGGTTAGTTAGTTTAATATGTTTATTATGCACCCCATACCCATCCTGTGGGCGGTAGTCAAAAGATTACAGAGGTACATAATGGGTCCAGGGACTGGGCCTCAAAGTTTTGATAGCTGAGCAAGTTACAGAGGTAATGAATTCACAATTTACAAAGGTAATGAACTCACAATTTACAAAGGTAATGAACTCCAGGTAGGTCTAGTCACAATCATGACAAGTTACAAAGGTATTTACAGATTACAGAGGTACACAATGGGTCCAGGGACCGGGCTCCAAAGTTTTGATGGCTGAACTAGGTACAAGGTAATGAACTCACAAGTTACAAAGGTAATGAACTCACAAGTTACAAAGGTAATGAATACTGTAAGAATGGTTACTTACGTTTATACATGGCTGCAATCATGAACAAATTTTAGAGTAATGAGCAATTCACACTTCCACACCCGGTCACAACTGTAGTGAGTTATTGGTGCAAATGTTGATTGCTGAGTCTCTCTCTCTCTCACACACACACACACACACACACACACATACAAATTCATACACACACACACATAAACACACACACACACACCCAAACTCATACACACATATGCACACACACTCATACACACACACACACACCAGTAGGACTCCAAGAAATCAGAACAGGGGGGCACACCAGCAAGTGCTGGATGAGGTACATATAACCAAGGAGGAGGTGAAGAAGCTGCTATGCGAACTTGACACCTCAAAGGCGGTGGGACCAGACAACATCTCTCCATGGGTCCTTAAAGAGGGAGCAGAGATATTGTGTGAGCCATTAACAAAGATCTTCAACACATCATTTGAAACTGGGCAACTCCCTGAGGTATGGAAAATGGCAAATGTAGTCCCAATTTTTAAAAAGGGAGACAGACATGAGGCACTAAACTACAGACCTGTATCTCTAACGTGTATAGTATGCAAGGTCATGGAGAAGATCATCAGGAGGAGAGTGGTGGGGCACCTGGAAAGAAACAAGTGTATAATTGACAACCAGCACGGTTTCAGGGAAGGAAAATCCTGTGTCACAAACCTACTAGAGTTTTATGACAAGGTGACAGAAGTAAGACAAGAGAGAGAGGGGTGGATCGACTGCGTATTTTTGGACTGCAAGAAGGCTTTCGACACAGTTCCTCACAAGAGGTTACTGCAAAAGCTAGAGGACCAGGCACACATAACAGGAAAGGCACTGCAATGGATCAGAGAATATCTGACAGGGAGGAAACAACGAGTCATGGTACGCGACGAGGTGTCAGAGTGGGCGCCTGTGACAAGCGGGGTTCCACAGGGGTCAGTCCTAGGACCTGTGCTGTTCTTGGTATACGTGAACGACATAACGGAAGGGATAGACTCAGAAGTGTCCTTGTTTGCAGACGATGTGAAGTTAATGAGAAGAATCGAATCGGACGAGGATCAGGCAGGACTACAAAGAGATCTGGACAGGCTACAAGCCTGGTCCAGCAACTGGCTCCTAGAATTTAACCCTGCCAAATGCAAAGTCATGAAGATTGGGGAAGGGCAAAGAAGACCGCAGACACAATATAGTTTAGATGGCCAAAGACTGCAAACCTCACTAAAGGAAAAAGATCTGGGGGTGAGTATAACACCGAGCATATCTCCTGAGGCGCACATCAATCAGATAACTGCTGCAGCATACGGGCGCCTGGCAAACCTACGGATAGCGTTCCGATACCTCAGTAAGGATTCGTTTAAGACTCTGTACACCATCTACGTCAGGCCCATACTGGAGTATGCAGCACCAGTTTGGAATCCACACCTAGTCAAGCACGTCAAGAAATTAGAGAAAGTGCAAAGGTTTGCAACAAGACTAGTCCCAGAGCTACGGGGATTGTCCTATGAAGAAAGGTTGAGGGAAATCGGCCTGACGACACTGGAGGCCAGGAGGGTCAGGGGAGACATGATAACGACATATAAAATACTGCGCGGAATAGACGAGGTGGACAAAGACGGGATGTTCCAGAGATGGGACACAGACACAAGAGGTCACAATTGGAAGTTGAAGACTCAGATGAATCAAAGGGATGTTAGGAAGTATTTCTTCAGTCATAGAGTAGTCAGGCCATGGAATAGCCTAGAAAGTGATGTGGTGGAGGCAGGAACCATACATAGTTTTAAGGCGAGGTATGATAGAGCTCATGGGGCAGGGAGAGAGAGGACCTAGTAGCAATCAGCGAAGAGGCGGGGCCAGGAGCTGTGACTCGACCCCTGCAACCACAAATAGGTGAGTACAAATAGGTGAGTACACACACACTCATACACACACACACACTCATACACACACACACTCATACTCACACACACACACACACTCATACACATACACACAAACACACACACACACACACACACACACACACACACACACATGCACATATGTGGTAATGCTTTATTTACAGCTAGCAAAGTCAGGGTATTTCTCCAGAATGGTCTGTAATATACCACTGTGGATAAAATACTTAGCCATTTCTTGAACACTTCTGAGTGAGTTGTTTCTAAATTCACTAATTTTATCGCACTCCAGTACATAATGACGCAGGGTGTGACAATAATCCATCTGGCAAAGTTTACATTTCGTTTGGTCTACATCTGGTGGTGGTGATTTAACCTGCCAAAGATACTTGTAACCCAGCCGGAGCCGGGCGGTAGTGACATCCAAGAGTCTGCTTATTTTGTTGGATGCACCATAGACATGTGGCTCCTCCTGCATGATAGAATGATGATAGATGGACTCACTGGTGTCAATCTCCCTGAGCCTTAAGTCCATAAAATTCAGCTGAAGTTCTTTTCGTATTATTGTTCTCAAACTACTACCTGACAAGCCAAGATTGTAATCTACTCCCTCTTTGAAAGCATACAGCTTAGCCAATTTATCAGTTCTATCATGCATCTGAAGACCAATGTGAGATGGAATCCACAGCATGTGCACTCTGACTCCACTGTCCACAATCCTACCATACCTGTGTCTGGCTTCTGACACAAGCATGCCACAATTTATGCTTAATGAGTTGAGAGCATTTATGGATGACAGAGAATCAGTTACAATTAAACTGTCAATCTTTGATACATAGATGCATTTCAGTGCAAGGAGTATGGCAAACAGTTCTGTCTGAAGGGTAGAGGCCCAATTATTGATGCGTGCTCCAATTTCTTTAAGAGAGCCATCACTCTGTACGACAACAGCAGCACTACCAGCTGCACCAGTGGATTGGTGAACAGAACCATCAACGTAAATAATTTGCGAGAGTGTGTGCTGTGTGACTAAGTTATCAATACAGCTTAAGGCCTCATGTTTGGCTTCAAGGCGAAGTTTTGGTTGTGATTTAAGAAGCAGTTTGGGGGGAAATGGAGGAATGGTAGTTTGGAATGGGGTAATATTCCATGGAGCGGAGAAGTGCCGCTGTTGCCTTACTTGACATAGATCATGTATCTGATTCATGCGGAGGTCGGTTCCAGTCTTTTCGATCCATCTGGAGGAGTGTTCACCAGTGCTGAGGAAAGTTTGGAGGGCTTCTGTGCAGGGGTTTGAATGAGCTTGCCTGAGCATATTAACCCCAATTAGGATATTTCTTTCAGTAACACGATCTCTGATGCTTGGAATATCAAGTTCTTTTTGCATATTTAAAATTTTGGCAGTACGAGGGCATCCTAGGATGATCCTCATTGCTTCGTTCTGCAGTTTTTCCAGCCCTCCAAGCTTCCAGTCAGACACAAGAGCAAGTAGTGGCGCAGCATAATCAACCAATGATCTAATATAAGCAAGATACATCATTTTCACAATTTTAACATTAGCACCATACCTGGGGTGAAGCCCTGCCACAACTCTAAGTGCTCTTAGTCGTTCTTTGTATTGGCGACAAAGTCTTGTTACAACAGGTCCAAGTAGTGGAACCTCAAAGCCTAGATACCTGTATCTGCTTACATATTCTAGAAGAGACCCATCATGCAATTGGATCTGACGAACTGTGCCTCTCTGTCGAGGAGGACGCCTATTGAGTATCTTTGTTTTATCAGTAGAGATTATCAACCCCAGGTCCTGACACGAGGCTAGTACATGATTAAGAATGTTTTGGGTGTTGGAGAATCCGGTGGTGTGAATCATTATATCATCAGCAAAACTAAGCACATAATTATGGGGCTGACTAGGCATAGCATTAAGTAATGCATTAATTAGAATATTGAACAGTGTGGGACTGAGCACACCTCCCTGTGGGGTTCCTAATTCAAAGTCTTTAGTTACACTTCTATGTCCCTGGAACAACACAGACGATTTTCTGTTGGACAGGTAGCCTTTAATCCAGCGGAGAAGCCATCCTCCAACATCCATTCTGGCAAGTTCACTAATTATTACATGTCGGTTGGCTACATCGAAAGCGGATTTAAGGTCAAGGAAGGTAGTGTAGGAGCTGTCAGTGTGCAGGGTGAGAAATGTGGCTATGCAATGATGCACGCTCCTTCCATGCATGAAACCATGTAACCGGGGAGACAAAAATTGTTTGATTCTGTACATGAGACGATTAAGAATCATTCTCTCAAATGTTTTACACAAGCAGCTAGTAAGAGATATTGGGCGAAATGCATTTTGTTGATTGGGCTTAGGAATTGGAATGATGAGGCTGTTGGTCCAAGATTGAGGGAGCTCCCCAGTTACATAGTTCATGTTATCTAATTCAAGTAACGGATTACCTGGTACTCGACACAGCAATCTGAGTATGTTGTAAGTAATACCATCCTCACCAGGCGACGTGGAGTTGCCCTTAGTTAGCGCTGCATCAAGTTCATAATTAGTGAAAGGAATGTTGCAATCATCTGCCTTACTGAGCATAAAGCAAACAAGTCTCTCCCTTGCATCATATTTGTCATTTAATTTTGCCTGTGTGGTACTGGGAAGATTGTCATAGCTAGATGTAGCAGCCCAAGCACTGACTAACTCATTCGCCCTATGCAAGGGATGAGGGTGCGCGATCTGCCCAGTTCGTTTACCCTTAATTCTATTTATGTCCCTCCATGCCCGGCTAAGTGGGGTGTGAGCATTAAGACCGTTGACAAATTTTTCCCAGTCGGTTTGCCGCAGCTCTGTCATACGCTCTCTGGCAGCAGCAAGGGCAGTTTGGAAGAGCCTCAGCATTCCAGGGGTACGATGTTTTCTATAGGCTAGGCCTAGTCTGCGAGCAGTACGTTTCAGTGTACGAAGTTTAGAATCATTGTAATAAGTTTGGTTTTTGAAGGAGGTATGATTATTATGGAAGTTTGTTGGGTTTAGAGTACCAAGAGGTTGCAGTGGCGGCTCTAAGTAGTTCTGAATACTGCTCACAAGATCATTGTTAAAGGTCTCTACAGAGGAACACTCATAGGAATTATACCAGTCAGTCACATGTGCAACAAAGTCATCATGCTGATCTGTGGGAACATTAAAACGTTTCCGTTTGAATATCCCACCAGGAAGGATAGTATTACCAATATCTAGAGAGGTTAGCCTAGGGAAATGATCAGACGCTATATCTGTTACAATGGAAGACTCACAGCTGGCAGAAGTAATGTTGAAGCCCAGGCACAGATCAAGGACGCCTCCATAGATATGTGTGGGTTCAAGGTCACCTACAATTTGGACATTATCATGACTGTTTAAGAGTGACAACAGTTGATTGCCATTACGATTACCAAACTGTGAGTTTCCAATGCTTTTGTGTCTCGCATTGTAATCGCCAATAATAAGAGTAGGCTCAGAATGAGCACAAGTTGGGAGCTCCAAGTAATTAAATTTATCAGCAGGAGCATACAAGTTAAATATGTTGAGAGCAGAGTTCCCTATATAAATCCTAACACCGTGATATTGTAGCCCCTCTGTTTTCTTGTGTGCAAGAAGTTGATGGGGAAGTGATTTTTTAATATATAGAACACAAGAGTTAGTAGATTTGAGGTTATATGCAACAAATGATGGTAATTTAGGGGGTTGGGATTTTTCAGGGACTCTGCACTCTTGTAGACACACAACATCAATGGGTTCGGTGGTTACTTTATGATGAAGTTCAGGAAGTCTTTTTCTAAGTGATGCAATGTTCCAGCTTAATATAGAAAGTTTATACGAGTTTTGATCCATTATAGTAGTCCTGGGATCTTGTTGAGTTTCTCAGCATAATGAAAAAATTGTTCATATAAATAGCAGACCTTATCAATGTCAACAGTGCTACCCTTGTCCATGAGTTTTGTAAGTGCACCTCCAGTTGTAAGGCCTCGTGGGAGTCTTCGTAAACCCAGAGCACGACGCTGTTTATGTGTGAATGTATGATAGGTGACACCACCACCACTCACATTCCCTCCTCCACTAACATTACACGCAACACTACAACTGTCATCACCAGCGCCACTACCAACATTGTGTTCATTACATTTGTCAACAGTATTGTATTCAACATTAATGTCTATGTGACTAACCTCATCACACTCTGCACCACCACTTATATTATGCTCATCACTATTACTAACATTATAGACACCACCCCTCTCATCACACTCTTCACCACCACTTAAATTACGCTCATCACTATTACTAACATTATAGACACCACCGCTCTCATCACACTCTTCACCACCACTTAAATTACGCTCATCACTATTACTAACATTATAGACACCATAGCCCTCATCACACTCTTCACCACCACTTATATTACGGTCATCACTATTACTAACATCATTGACACCATAGCCTTCGTTATGATGCTCACTACAGTTATCAACACAAGTATTATATTCGTCATTACTGTGATTAAGAACACCACCGCCACCTTGTTCAGCAGCCTTACACTTGCTTTCACAAATTGTGACAATCTTGTTATTGGTACACTCTACACATCTTTCCTTGTGTTGTTCAAGTTGTTGTTTCAGGAGAAATTGTTGTGTTTCCAGTATTTTTATGCGCGACATCAGGTTGTATACCACAGGAGCAAGACTTGGAACATCTGGAGACGTGAAGTCCCGGTCAGCTGGGCTATTTGGCTGACTGTCAGCTGACTCAGCTAGGCTGGTATTGACAGCCGACGTGATGGAGGTCTGTTGACGTGCTCCCCAGCTGAGGTGCTCAACCCCATTGTCTGAGGGCAGGCATGAGCCAGTATTCAGACCCGAGGTACCTGGTAGTCCTGGGGGGCCATTATGAGGGGTACAGGGTGAAGTGCGGTTGGCTGAGATGCGATCAGCCCTCACACTGCAGTCAGCATGAGCTGCTGTGACTCCTGAGGTCTTACAATTGATACATTGTTTAGCAACAGTCTGTTGCTGTTTGATCATAGCATAACACCGTTCAGAAGGATGAGCATTGGCACACACTGCACACCAGTGTGACTTAGATGGGCATTTCCTGGCGATGTGGCCCCAGCGTTGACACTTATAACATTTTACGCCATTCAAAGTTTCTCTGGAATTTCCTACCGTCCGCGTCACTTGACCTGTCTTCTCGCAAAGGAAATCTTGATTATATTAATCACTTGACCACGACACCCACTGCATTCCAGGCGTGGGCGTGGGCGTGGGCGTGGGCGTTCCACTGCAGTCCGCTCACTTGTGGCGGAAGCAGTGAACAACGTCGTCAGCTGTGACAATTCCTCTTCCAGTGGACAGTATGTACGAGTATGGTCTTTCCATTCAAAGGAGGGGAAGGTTGACTTGATGCAGGTGAAGGGCTCTTGATTCAAGGAATTGAATTTACCCTCCCCTTCCTTGGATTAAAATTTACTACTAGAGGCTTTCCATGTATCAGAAACTTTTCCTACGAAGATAGGCTAAACGCACTGAATTTAGATTCTCTACAAAGGTGTAGAATTAGGGAGGATATGATTCAAGTTTATAAATGTTAATGGTAATAAATAATGGGATATAAACAACGTGCTGAGAGTGTCTAAAAAGAGACACGACTCTCATACCTTTACCTCTGATGAGTTCCGAGAGCTTTTCTGCTGCCGGAGCCCGGCCATGGGCCAGGCTCGTCTGGTGCCATCCTATGGTCAATCAGACTGTTGCTGCTGGAGGCCCGCTGCCCCACATATCCATCACAGTCTGGTTGATATGGCACCTGGTGAACATAGTTGTCCAGTTTCCTCTTGAATACTTCTACACTTGTTCCATCAGTGTTTCTGATATCTTCTGGTAAGATGTTGAATAATCGGGGACCATGAATGTTGATTTGCACTTCCTCCCATATTTCTCGCTCCAGTATGTTATTATGGTAGTATGCAGATTTGGGACAAGGCCATCGAATACTTTTAAGGTATATATTATCATGTATCTCTCTGCTCCATTGAGTACATATTTAAGACCTGAAGGCGTTCCCAGTAATTTAAGTGCTGTATTGGCTCTATGCGAGCCCTAAACGATCTTTGTATTTGTTCTAGCTGTGATATTTTTCATTCCCTGAACGGAGCCGTCAACACTGAGCAATATTCTAAATGAGGGAGCACGAGCGATTTAAGAAGTGTTACCACTGGCACTACTTCCTTTGTTTTGATGGTTCTCAATACCCACTCTGTCATCTCGTGGCTGTCGTGACTTTTGTCTTATGTTCTTTGAAAGAAAGGTCAGCTGACATAATTATTCCCAAATCTTTATAGTGTTCCTTTCGTTCTGTTTGATGATCCTCCTGAGTTTTATATACAGTGTTCCTTTTGAGTTCTTCATTCTTTCCATACCTAAGCAGCTGGAACTTGTCACCATTGAACTTCATGTTGTTCTTCACTGCCCACTGGAAAATCCTGCGTATATCTTCCTGTAATTTTTCAGTATCTTCTACCGAAGTGACTTTCATGCTTATTTTAGTGTCATCCGCAAATGATGATACATAACTATGATTGGTGTTTTTATCTATGTCTGCTATGAGGATGAGAAACAGCAGAAGTGCCAGGACAGTTTCCTGGGGAACTGAGCTTTTTACCTCGCTGTTGCTGGATTTTGCTGTTTACTACTACTTTTTGTGCTCTGTGTGTTAGGAACCGGAAAATCCATTTGCCTACCTTCCCCGTAACGCCTATGGCTCTCATTTTGTGTCCAATCACCCCATGATCACATTTGTCAAAAGCCTTTGCAAAATCTGTGGCTCTGGTGGCCTGGTGGTTAACGCTCTCGCTTCACACGGTGAGGGCCTGGGTTCGATTCCCAGCCAGAGTAGAAACATTGGACGTGTTTCTTTCCACCTGTTGTCTATGTTCCCCATCAGTAAAATGGGTACCTGGGTGTTAGTCGACTGGTGTGGGTCGCATCCTGGGACACTGACCTAAGGAGGCCTGGTCACAGACCGGGCCGCGGGGGCGTTGACCCCCGGAACTCTCTCCAGATAAACTCCAGATATCACATCTGCGTTTTGGTTGTCTTCTAACGCCTCCGTACTTCTGTCATAGTGGTTCGGTAGCTGTAACAGGCATGGTCGTCTCGCTCTCAATGAATTCAAGTTGTACAAATTTATATTTAGAAAAGATAAAGTACTGGTTTGGCAATAGAGTTGTAGAAGAGTGGAAAAAGCTCTCAGGTAGCGTCAGTGAGGCGAGAACTTTGGGTAGACCTGTAAAATATGAAATGACTAATATTTCTTTATAGAAATTAACAATGCTCAGTTGGGCCTGACAAAGACCTATTGTGACCTCTATAATCCTTTTTTTTTTTTGCGTTGCCACTCACAGGAAGATCATGAGGTGCACAATAAACTAGCCGCTCAGTCAGCACAACTGTCTAGTAGATAAGCTAAAATTTTGTTCAGAATTTTAACCCCGGAGGGTTAGCCACCCAGGATAATCTAAGAAAGGCAGTGCATCATCGAGGGACTGTCTTATTTTCATTGGGGTCCTCAATCTTGTCCCCCAGGATGCGACCCACACCAGTCGACTAACACCCAGGGACCTACTAGCTTGCTAGGTAAACGGGACAACAGGTATAAATAAACACGCACAATGTTTCTACCCTTACCGGGGATCGAACCAAAGACACTGTGAAGCGAGAGCGTTGCCTACCAGGCCACAGGCCACCTGGCAAATAGGCCTCCTGCGTTATTCATTCTTATGTTCTTTCATTCCCAGGCAGTGTGTGACCCCTACTGGCTATTGTGCTTTCTCATGAATATAATAATAATAATAATAATAATAATAATAATAATAATAATAATAATAATAATAATAATAATAATAATAATAATAATAATAATAATATGCCCTTTGTGACGTTTGTGGGGTGATATGTGAAATGACATTTCCTTTATAGGGGTCGAGCACTAGTTCTTGGGTCCTGTGTGTGTTGAGGGTGTGAGTGCTCTCACATGTGGAATCAGCTTGCGGAGGCTGGGTTGTGGTGGGCAGGCAGGGAGGTAGAGAGGTAGGCAGGGTGGCAGGCAGGGAGGCAGACAGGGTGGGGGAGGCTGAGAGGCTTGGGCACAGTGAAAGTCTTGGTGTCGGTGGAGGTGGACGCTACTCCCCAGCTCTGCCAGCTGCTAAACGCGTGGAGGGGCACCTGTTTGTGACATCTGCAGCGTGGGCACCTACTCGCCCCAGGTGAGTGTCAGGGAAAGCGACAGGTAGCGTAGTGGCTTCCCCGGCCTTCCACGGCCACATCAAGCAGCAGGTGTCATACCTGCACACCTTGCATAGGTATTTGTACACCTCCCTGACCATCCCTTACCTACACCCCTCCTGTCCTGCACGTGATCCGAACGTGTGTCTTGTTCACTTGCCAGACTGTGCCCCAAATCAGAAGCTGGAGTAAATTATTATCAGTATTTTTAGGGGGAGTGCCAAACCCTTAGGGGCCATTCAGCGACTGGGAGAGTGGGAGGCAATCAAGTTTGATCCAAGGAAGGGAAGGATAAACCCAATTTCTTGCAACTTGACCTTTTCTCCAGCATCAAGGATCCTCCCTTGATGGGCTAAGAGTTTAGGAAATCGTCAAGGTGAGGTGGAAGTGAAGGGGAGGGGGTCGTACATTCATACAGTGTCACGTGTTGAAATAAGATTCCACAATGTGAAAAAACGTAACGAGTTTTTTCTGCCAATTTTCTGCCAAGTTTCACTCTTGTTGCCAAGCAGTAACTGCATGTCCCTTGACAGGTGTAGTGGCCAGTACCTAGCTGGTGTGTGTGCTCTCCTATGTAGGGTTGTGGGGATCAATGTGCACCTTCGGCGGCATGCTTGGTATTACTCACTCAACAGATCCTTTTCTACGAGGGGTGTTTGCAGCCTTTCTTTCTTTAGGCTATACTCCGTTTCTGGTCTTTACCTTGTCCCAGTTTTCATAACCCTGCACATGCAGAGTATATATACCAGTAGTCACATGTCTGACCAATCTTTGCAATGTGCCTAGACCATATAACCTTTTCCTGCTAACCCAGGTTTTGATTATTCTCATTGTTTTCACATCATACACTAAGGGATACACAACTTTTCTGGTCTCAGTACCATTCTTTTTGGAACTCCACCGTCACATTAATTCACCTTGAAGCATTATTCTTGTATACAATTACAAGTGATATTCAGCTTTCCTTTGATACTACAAGATCAGCTCTGTGCTTATTTTATATTTCCTTGCTTGAATATTACGACTACAACGTCTGGTTGTTAAGTATATTTAACTCAGTGTATACATACTGAGAATTTACTTTAATAAATATTCTATGGATTAGCTTATTCTTGACAAGTGGTGTACAAGTGATATTCAGCTTTGATGACTATCCTGCAGTCAGTAGGATTTAAACCTAATAAACTACCTGTTTCCATTGACTTGTGGCTGAATTTGTTCACACAATGATTCTGCTCTTTGTATCTGAACCCACCGTCATAGACATTGCCAAGTCCAGTTTAGTTTGATCTATTCAGTTCAATTAGCAACTTCTTGCCACTGTCCCTGTTGTGTGGAGGCGTCCAATCGAGAGAGATCTCTACTCTTTCTCTTTGCTATTGTCCCTGACCCTTCATTTATTGTTGGCTTCCTTCTCCAGTTTTAATTGTGTGTGTGCACTCACCTGTATGTGGTTGCAGGAGTCGATTCACAGCTCCTGGCCCCGCCTCTTCGCTAGTCGCTACTAAGTTCACTACTTGCTCCAAGAGCATTATCGTACCTCTACCTACCTACCTGGAGGTAGGTCTTCTTAAAGCTTTGTATAGATCTTGCCTCCTCTACGTCACTCTCCTGATTGGTTCACTTACTGACAACTCTTTAACTGAAGAAATACTCCCTAACATCCCCATGACTCGTCTGAATTTTCAACTTCCAGTTGTGTTCCCTTGTGTGTAAAATTACTTATTAGTAGCCACAGGAGCAGAGCTATGCTTGTAATTGTTTAATACTTTTGTTTTTTAATTTTCAATGATTGTATCACACACTACTTCCTCTTTCAGTTCTTTCCATTAGTCTTCCACTGTGAAGAAAACATTTTTTGTATCCCTTCATCTCAACATTTCCTCAATTTATCACTGTGGCCTCTTGTCCCTATTCCAGATACTAAGTCTTTTTCACTTTTTTTTTATATCTTTGTGTGGTCATAATGTCTCATCTTTTTCTTTTATCAGCCAGCAGGGCATCTTGGGTGTTAACATGTTTATTTCATCTGAACCGTATTTTTCAGCTCTGGCAGCCATTTTGTAGCTGTTCTTCGGACCTTTTCTAACTTGCCTACTTTTTTTTTTTTTGAGAGAGATGCTACACGGCGGTTGCATATTCCAGTATTGACCTAACATGTTTGAAATGGCCTTTTTTTCAGCATTTCTTTATCCATATATATATTTGAAAGCTGTTTTATAGTTTGTCAACGTAGCATATGATATTCTCACATTTTCATTTACTAAACTTTCAGTGATACTATTTTGTTGCTAATAACTCCTAGATCACTCTTTCTATCTGATTCTTTTAATATCTACTTTCTTCTAATAGCTTTTTTCAGCATTTTTACGGCACTTGTCACCGAAAATGACCTATAGTTTAAAGGGTCTTCCCTCTCTCTCTCTTTTTTAATATTGACACCATGTGTGCCATCTTCCATCCGTTTTGTAATTTCCTCTTTTCTATTGAAATCCTAAAATTTCTCCGAAGTGGATAGCATAACGTCTGCACATTATTTTAAGTCAATGGTGTGTGTGTGTGTGTGTGTGTGTGTGTGTGTGTGTGTGTGTGTGTGTGTGTGTGTGTGTGTGTGTGTGTGTGTGTGTGTGTGTGTGTATGTGTATGTGTATGTGTGTGTGTGTGTGTGTGTGTGTGTGTGTGTGTGTGTGTGTGTGTGTGTGTGTGTGTGTGTGTGTGTGTGTGTGTGTGTGTGTGTGTGTGTGTGTGTGTGTGTGTGTGTGTGTGTGTGTGTGTGTGTGTGTGTGTGTATACTCACCTATATGTGGTTGCAAGGGTCGATTCACAGCTCCTGGCTGTGTGCTCATACGTATGTGGTTGCAGGGTCGTGTGTATGTGTAGGACAGCAGGTGTGTGCACATGCATATGTGAACGTAGGCGTGCAAGTGGGTGAGTTGGGTCCGATACACGCGACCAGTACCATATTAGTCCACACCAACCCTGATCAGCATGTGTAGTGTGTGTGTGTTTATTTATTGTAGTTACAGGAGTAAAGCACTGTTTGTGGTGTCTCTTTTCTTCAAAGTTTAATTAAGCTCCCATATATGTTATTGTTAATGTATCTAATAAAGCGCTCAACCAGTGTGGGTCATTCAGTGCAAGGAGTGGTGGGGCTCGACCCTCTGTCCACAATCGCCTCCTCGACTCGAACCAGTCTGGCTTCAGGTGATCACCTAAAGAATATTATTAGTTTCCTGAGGCGGTAGCATAAGTGCTACCGCCACTGGAATCTTGGATCCTATTTCGAATTAAAAAAATCTCTAGCATGGTTCGGGCATTGTTTTGCTCATGATGTTTATGGTCTCGCAATTCCTGCTGATGGTGTCAAAAAATATTTATTTTTAGTTTCATTGTATGATCCTATATGCAATTTAGTTATCACGTCAGTTCTTTGGTCTTTCTGTCTTTTTGTAGCTCTGAGAGTCATTTTTTTTGTTTCTATTTTATGAGTAATTTTTTTGGATTCTATATTGTGGGAGTCATTTTTTTGGATTCTATCTTATGAGAGTCATTTTTTTGGATTCTATCTTATATACATATTTTCTTTGGTACATACACATTATAATGTTGCGTATTCGAATTTTGGTTTGACGTATAAGTTGTGTGAACAGTTTCTAGCATTTCGTCATCGAAAATATAGGCTACGATCAGGTTTGTCAGTGCACAAAGAATTTCCCGGTACCTATACCTCCATTGTATAATTTTTTGGTATTGGTCTTATGGCTTAATTTCTCCAGCACCAAATAGAGCAGGGTAGCCAC
>NC_091315.1:42179951-42259951 GCF_038502225.1 Cherax quadricarinatus
ATCCTTCAGAATGCTACACACTACATGTGTTATAGTAGCCACAAGACCAGCTAAAATGCAAATCCTGAAAATTCAGCTATGAAATTGCAATTAGGTGCAGTAAATCATGTACAGTATCCTGTTTTCCAATAATCAACAAAATGTCAGATCTAGTTTCTCTGTTTTGGGGAACTCCAATTCATAGTTAATGAACTGATGTGGTGAGGATGAAGAGAATTATAAGCTGGCAGGGAGCAGCCCACTGGGACATGGTATTCATGATTCTATTAATATTTTGTTTAGCATTTTTATGTTTCATTAAGAATATACATTCAATATCAATAGCAATTACACTAATTTATAAAAATACAGTTTTATAAATACTGTATTCTGATGTTTTATTATTTGTTTTTTTTTGCAATTTAATTTCTTTAACAAAAACTTGCTGTACTCATGCAGCACAAAGTTAGCTTAATTTAAAGGACATCAAGTTAGCACCACAATTCTTAATAATCAGGAATTGTTAAATGCTTCAGGAAACTGTATACGCAAGAGAGGAATGGCCTGAAGCACATGTTATGTCATATTCATTTCATGAAGTCCCAAAAGCAATTCATTCAACAGGTCACTATCATGTACAGCAGATGCTCCTGTGTAGCATCTAGCAATACAAACCTGAATATTACATGAATAAAAATCACGTTCAATATTAGCAATAATACAATAATTTAAAAAGCATATTTTTCTTTCATATACTGTACTGGTAAGTTTTCATCAGTTTTACACATCTGAAAGTAATAAAATTCCCAATACCCCTGATATGTGGTTCAATTGTGCTAATGTCCATAAAAAAAGAAATTAAATAAATGGTTTTGCTATGCACAGGCTCTTTTTATTCACTATTTTTGTAATTTGAACACTTCCATTCTTGGATTTATTTGGTATTGTCTGATTCTAGGTTACCTTAGTCTAACATTGCTTATACAGTACTTCATGTACATTACAATTCTCTATATTGAGTTTGTTGGTTGTCATCCAAGAGTAGATTTTTTTAAGCTCATCATTTACTCTGTGTTTAAGTATATAAAGGAACTGGTGATCAAGCTCATGTTAGATAGAGATCAATTACTTTTTTTTGCAGGACTATACACACATACTGCAAATGGCTAATTATTTATATGATGAAATTAAGTGCTAACCCCCATAAGGGTGTAGATGGTTAAATGCCATGCAGTCATTTACATGAAGAAAAAGTTGGTAAAATTTTAACAGGTGATAATGAATAAATAAGATTACTGATTTCTTCCTAAGGTTTTGGCTGTTACCTTGGTTATGATCTTGGCACAAGTATTAAAGTACATTAAAGTCCTTCAGACTAACTATGGACTGTTAATGACTACATTAACTTACAGATCTCATAAATTTTCATTACACACCAAAGTTTAATAATTTTGCTATGATGTTAAGTAAAAAACAAAAAGACCCTAACTTCTTAAGAGAATCATGCATAAGCAAATGTGTAAGTTTAGATTTTTTTTTTTTTTTTGTAGTATTCAATAATGTATCAGACGGGGGTTATCCAACCTTGATGAAAAACTGCAAATGAGGTAAAAAAAAACAAATAATAAAGAGTTTTATAAATACACTGTTCACTTCAGAGCTGTATAGCCCTTGTGGCTTAGCGCTTCTTTTTGATTATAATAATAATGTTCACTTCAGATTTGTGTGAATTTGATTTTAGTTTAATTATTATTATTATTATTTTAATCATTTTGAGTGCTAAACCCATAGGATTATACAGCGCATGAGAGGGGGGGGGGTGAAGCTGGAAGGTATTCAGACTCAGTTCAGAGAACCAGAGCACAGATCCAGTTCCCTAGATCAAGAGCCCCTCACCAGCGTCAAGGAACCTCCCTTGAAGGGATTTTAGTTTATTGTAAAGCAAATCAAAATACAAAAAGAATGTTTTTGATGAAAAAGTTATTAGTGTAAAAGTTAAGACTTTGTTGATACTGCAATTTATATTATGAGGCAATGTGGATACACTGATTTGTATCAAATTTGCCTAAATCTTGGCTGATAATATGGTTGCAAATCAATGCTGCATATAAACAGTGATCTCCTGTTAGTTGAAAGACTCTCTCTATCAAAGGCACTGAAACAGGACTGTCGTGTCTCATTCACACATTCCTCAGTGATACAATTACAGATACAATACACATTTTTGGCTCACTCAAGATATTTGAAACTTCTCTATCACCATTTTGATCTTAATGAAAATGCTACTCCTTTCTTAATAAAAGCCATTAAATTATTGATTAATATTAAATGAAACCCAGAAAAGTTATGACTTCCAAAGGTTTATGTATATTCACAATAACATAGTTGTGTATAATTTAGAAATAAAATAAGAGCCAATGTTCTTGCTGTTGACCTCAAACTATCCATCACCTACTGAACTGCAATGTCTGTTTCTACACCACCAGTTTTTTTATCCCTTATTATTTATTACCTGTAAGAATAATTCTTATTATAATTATTACAATCAAAAAGAAGTGCTAAGCTGCAAGGGTTATACAGCGCAGCAGGGCAGGGGAGGATGCAGAGGAAATGGGTGGCAAGAGGGAGAGGGATGATTGTTAGGGTATGGAGTGCAGCGAGGCAGTAGATAGTGCAGGGGTAGAGAGTAGCAAGAGATTAAGGTAGAAAGGACAGAGGAAAGTGCTAGAGGCATCATCATCAGTTTGTGTAGTAAATCAGTCACTGTCAAAAAGTCAATGAGAGTCTGGATTAAAGGAGGGTCCATCAGCAAGAAGAGAAGGTAAGAAAGGGCAGCAGAGCGGAGACGACATTGGAGGTAAATTCTGCGTACTCGTTGAGAGTGTGGACAGTCCAACAGAATGTGGCTAACAGATACTGGAACTTGACAATTCTCACAGTGAGGAACAGGGTGCCTCTCCATGAGATACCCATGAGTAAGAAGTGTGTGGCCAATGCAAAGACAGGAGAGAGTAGTCTCTCAATCTCAACACTGATGACAAGAAGACAGCCAGAAACCTAGACGTACTTGGTTTAATAGAATGAAGTTTGTTATGGAGCAGATCAAACTAAGGTGGGTAGCAATTTCAGCAAAATAGTCTGTGAATGGAACACCTCTATATGAAACTGGGAGGTCATGCACTGCTGACTGCACAGCAGTGTCTGCCTTTTCATTGCCCTGTAAGTCAACACGACCAGGGACCCAACAAAAAACAATATCTTTGTGTGTGCTAGAGATATGGCATAGCCAAAGTTGGATACAAAGAACTTGGGGGTGAGGTGTATCAAATTTTTGTATAGCCTGTAAAGCACCGAGGGAGTCTGAAACGACCACAAATGGTGACACATGCATAGATGCTATACGGATAAGTGCTACAAGAATGGCATACAATTCATTCGTAAAAATGCTAACCGAGAATAATAAAAGTCCTCACACGACACTCTCCGCAAACAATGCTGCAAATCCGACACCGTCAGAAGACTTAGAACCATCAGTGTACACTGCGATGGCATGAGAATGAGAGCAGAAGTGGTCGAGAAAAAGAGAGTGGGAAGCCACTGTAGGGAGTTGGGCTTTCGCACATGGCAGTGGGAAAGAACAGACATGAACAGCTGGAACTTCCCAAGGGGACAGGGAAAAGTGAGATGCTACATGAACATAGAGAACCGAAGACAAGACAACTGAAGAGAAGACGAGCGAATGAAGGTGGAGAGAAAAAGGGCAGAGTAAGCAGGGGCGACAAACAAATAAAGAACGTCTACTAACATCAGTGACCATCCTATATGTACAGTATATGGAAGGATTGTGGAGGTCATGAGATTGAACATAATAGCAAAGGCAATGAGCATCACGGCGATCGGACAAAGATGGAATATTCGCTTCTGCATAGAGGCTCTCAATAGGGGATGAACAAAAGGCACCAAGGCACAGATGGAGACCTTGGTGATGAATGGGATCTAACTTACAGTTGTGGGAGAGGCTGCATAATAGATTTGGTAACCATAATCCAGCCTGGACAAGACTAGGGTGGAATGCAAACGGAGGAGAGTGCGACGATCTGCTCCCCACGAACGATGAGTGAGAACTTTAAGGAGATTTAGCCAACCATGGCAAGTTGTCTTTAAAGAAGAAATGTGTGGTCTCCACGTCAGCTGGCGATCAAATAGCAGACCCAGAAACTCGACCGTATCACATGCCAGAATACATGAACTGTGTAAGTACAATGGAGTATCTGGAATAAGAGACGTCTAGTGAAGGTAATGAACTGGATTTTCGTACTAGAAAATTTAAAGCCATGAGAAGTGGTCAAATGGGAGACTTGGTCTATCACAACCTGAAGAGAATCGACAGTCAGTGCCCGAGTAAGCTATAGCGAAGTCATCAACATAAGGTGATGACTAAATATACGAAGGAAGAATGGAAGAAAAAAAAAGAAAAGAAAAAGAGTAGGGCTGAGGGCACAACCTTGTGGAATTCCCTCAGCTTGTACAAAGTCCGAGGAAAGCAAGGCACCAATATGGACCCGAAAATGTCTATAGGACAAGAAAACAGCGATGAAGTTTGGTAGATTACCGAGCAGGCCTAAGGAGTGGGCTTGGGCTAAGATGTTATACCTCCAAGTGGTGTCATATGCCTTCTCTAGATCAAAAAAGACTGCTAGGACAAAGTGGTTGTTAGCAAAGGCATTTCGAATATACATGTATGTATCTAAGTAGAGCAAGGGGTCTACAGTAGAGCGGCCTTTGCAAAAGCCATATTAGAGAGGGGAAAGGCTATTGTGTGTCTCTAAGAACCACATCAGAAGTCTATTCACCAATCGTTCCATCACCTTGCAATGGTGATGGAACGATAGTGAGAGGTGTCAGGTCCCGAGGTGCCTGGTTTGCGAAACGGTAGTACAATAGCCGATTTCCAGTGTTGAGCGAGAACGCCTCGCATCAAAATTAGATTGAAAAGACATAAAAGAATGGGAAGGGCCGTAGAATGGAGATGTTGAAGCATACTGATGTGGATATCATCAGGTCCCGGTGCTGACGGCTGGCAAATGGAAAGCGTGGACTCCAGTTCTTGAAGAGTAAAAGGTACATTAAAAGGCTCCAACCCATCGGAGGAGAAATCTAAGGGCAAGTGCTCTTTGGTAAGTTTAGATGCAAGAAATGAGGGACAGAGGTGAATCCCTTGGGAGATACGGACAAGATAGTTCCCGACTGCTGTGGCAATTTCTAAGGGTTCCGCGACATCAACTCCAGCAATCCGCAAAACGGGAGTTGGGTCTGGAGTATACTTACCACACAATTTCCACACCTTTTTCCAACTCACGCACATAGGGGAAGACGAGTTAATGGTAGACACATACTCTCGCCAGCAAGTGCATTTAGCGTTGCGGAGGATGCTTGAAATCCAACAGATGCTCCGCAGTACGATTATATCAATAACTGCCCCACGCAACATATTTTAAACACACTGCACGGGCGCATGTAGGAGACCACCAAGGTACGCATGCCTGAGAATGCCTACCTGAGGTTTGGGGGATAGAACATGTCGCTGCAGCTAGGACCAAGGTCAAAAAGTGGTGTGCCAGTTCATCAATAGAGGATGAAAGGGAGTCCTCACAACAGATGGTAAGATGGGAGTACAAGTCCCAATCTGCTCGAGCAAATTGCCAAAGAGGGCTACGAAATGGTCGGGTATACATAGTAGAAGTAAGAAGGATGGGAAAGTGATCACTATCATGTAAATCTGGAAGAACAGACCACTCGAAATCAAGTGCAACGAGCGAGGAACAGATAGAAAGATCAATGCAAGAGAGACCAAGTACGAGAGTCAAAATGGGTAGGAGCACCTGTGTTTAACCCTTTGACTGTCGCGGCCGTATATATACGTTTGTGAGGTACCGTGTTTGACGTATATATACTCATAAATTCTAGCAGCTTCAAATCAGGCAGGAGAAAGCTAGTAGGCCCACATGTGAGAGAATGGGTCTGTGTGGTCAGTGTGCACCACATAAAAAAAATCCTGGAGCACACAGTGCATAATGAGAAAAAAAAACTCCGACCGTTTTTTTTAATTAAAATGCCGACTTTGTGGTCTATTTTCGTATAGTATTTGTGGTTATATTCTCGTTTTCATGGTCTCATTTGATAGAATGGAAACTATATTATAGAAATGGAGGTGATTTTGATTAATTTTACTATAAAAAGAACCTGGAAATGGAGCACAAAGTACAGGAAATGTTTGATTTTTGCCGATGTTCAAAAGTAAACAAATGATGTCATTGTTCAATAAATGTCCAAATAGCCATTCTAATACGCAGTCATGAATGGGTTGATGTAATTTTTACAATTATTACAGTATTGCAGTAGTCTGCATAACAGTAAATCTTCTATTTTTTGTTTGAATAAAATTTCAAAATAAAAAGCAAGAGTAATATCACAGGGACCTGGAGACATGACTGATGAACAAAGAAAATCTTATTTTAGAGCCAGGAATGTCTGCATTGTTCATTCTGGACCTTATTTTGAAATTGTCGTATTTTTTAATTTTCGTGAAATTGGCCAAATTGCAAATTTCTGACCATGTTATTGGGTAGTTGAAATCGGTAAATGGGCAGTTTCTTGTGCTCAATCGATAGAAAAAATAGAGTTCTGAAGAAATAGTTATGAGTTTGGTTGACTGGAATAACGGAATTAGCCGAAAATAGGGCTCAAAGTGGGCGAAATGGCGGATTTTTAAATATCGCCGAATTCGCTAACTTCGCGAGAGCGTAGTTCCGTCAGTTTTCCATCAAATTTCGTTTTTTTGGTGTCTTTACAATCGGGAAAAGATTTTCTATCATTTCATAAGAAAAAATAATTTTTTTTTTTTCGAATATTTTGCGACACCAGGAGCAACTTCAGGATTGGGCCCTTCGACAGTCAAAGGGTTAAAACATGAATAGGATGAGACGCGAGAAGAGTCTCCAATTGATCACCACGAGAATCGCAGTGGGACCCTCCCCACAGGTGATGGTAAGCGTTAAAATCACCCAACAACAATATGGGTGGTGGTAGAGATGATAAGGTATATCAATGCGTACACTAAGCGCGCTTTCACTAAATAATTCGTCAGCTAAAGGATCGGAAGAATGTATCAGCAAGTAGCCCGAAACAGAGCGAATGACAGCAGAATGAATTTTGGGCTCTTGCAACCCAACACACTGGGGACAACTGGGAGAGCAACAATTGGAATTTTCCTCGATTGCCCCTAAGGCTATGAGTATTCTATTATGTACAGAAATAAAAATGACAACAATAAGAAATGATAAAACCTATGGGCTTTTAGGATCAGCAAAGTTAACGTGTGGGGGCAACGGTTAGTGTAAGTAAGGAAGAATTTGAATATTGCGGAGGAATAGATTGTTGCATGGGTTGTGAAATAGAAGGGGTAGAAGGAGGCGCATTGGTGTCCATTGGGGGTGTTGTCTCTGCTATATAGCTGGAGATTGTGTCTAATGTCTCAGTTGATAAGGAAGCTGATGATGCCATGATGTCAGAGACAGGAGAGGCATTGCAAGTAAAGGTCGGAGTAACTATGGAGGCAACCAAAGAGGTCTGAGGAGGTCGGGGAGTATGAGCCTGGAGAGTTGCACTGGCTGGGGGAGAGGAGTCCTGCAGTCTAACAGGAGGGGGTGGAGGTTGGCAGGCAACTATGGAAGACCGGGGGTGGGGGGGGAAGAGGGAACTACACTAGGGGTAAGGTGAACCTTTGTGTGAGGGCTGGAAAGGGGGTGAGAACTAGTCTCTGAGGTAGAAGATAGATTCTGGACAGGAGATGGAAGTGAAGAAAGTGTAGGTATGTGAGGTCTAGTAGACTGAGAAGTAAGCGAGCGAGATGAAGAAGCAGAAGTAAAAAGTGGTGTGGAGGTAGAGTGTCAGAGGATAAAACTGCAAAAGCATTAGAAACTGGGGTGACCCCGGAAGACACAGACGCAGAGGGATTGGGAAGTGGGAGGACTGTCGAGGTTGGAGGTCTGCGAACTACTCAAGCACACAGGACATGAGGAAGTTTTCCTTGAAGGCAGAACTGAGAGACTGCCATAGTGTAAGTAAGGCCCTCGCGCTCTTTAAGGTAACGGATCTCTCGTTCATTATGAAAGACCTGGCACCAGCAGGAAAAGGAAGGATGAGCTTCCTTGCAATTGAGACAAGGAGGGGGGAAGGACTACAAGAGGTATTGGAATGATCTGCTGCACTGCAGATTGGGCATTCCACCGCAGATCTGCAGTGTTTAGCGGAGTGCCCAAAACGCCAGCAATTACGACACTGTTGGGGTGGGAACTACTTGACGGACCTCTAAACGATGGCCCACAATATAGACAGAGGACGGAAGTTCACGGCAGTTGAAGGTTAAACGAGCGATGTTACTAGCGAAGCGCCTCCACCCACGAGCGGTCAGGATGTATCTACCTACCTTAAGAATAGGGAGGGTTTCAAGGACTAATTGTCCTAAAATGTTATCGCCACAAGACAAAAAATCACTCTGTACAATGGTATGTGGTAAAACCACAGTACCACTGCAAGAATTACGAGTAGCGTGCTTACGAACGGTGACTGGTATGTTATCAATGGAAGTGATGTGGGAGAGAGCATGAGCTTGCTCTGAATTCCATACAGTTATGACACACACACCACTTTGAAGAGCGTGTAAGGATTTATTTTGGCTAATGTGCCCTTGGAGACATCATTTGTAAAGAAAAGAATTTTGTCCATTGCGCACTCGTTAGCCCGTTACGCAAAGGTAGCGAGTGTCGTGTAGGTTGTTTTTCAGTGATCATCGACGAACTGTCATCAGTGGGTTGTCTTGGACGTTTAGGAGTAGTACAGCAGGCGGGTTGACCCAAGGGAGGCAGGCGATCCAAAAATCATCGCACTGTATTCAGGGAAGCTGGACACATTGTGAGATGCATGCTAGAAGTAGCAACATGGACAGAAACGGGTTATGCTGCAGCACCTGAAGCAGGTGACGAAGTGTCACCGGCAGAAGGTACAAGGGTATGAGAAGATTCGAGAGAATGGTCCAATAACGAAGCCGGGTCAGAACAGGGTGTGGGATCAGAAAGGGGGTCTGGGAGGGGGAAGGGTTTCATTAGGTGAAGACTCCATAATAAAGGTGATTCTTCCATGATACCTTCTTTCTTATTTTTAGAAAAAAAGAAGGAAAGAAAAAAAAAAAAGAGGGTCAGCGGAGGGACAGTCACTAAGAGGTACAGAAGGGCGGGAAGTTCACCCCCTCAACCGAGAGAGCCTCGAGCCCAAGGGCAGTGAAGATGCAGCATGGAACCCGTGCCATACCCTACCCTTCACGCCAGTAAACCAGCGCTCCGGGATAGCAGCCTAACATCTACCGAGCCACCTCAGCAGACAAGAGACGTGGGTCGGAAACCTGCCACAAAGCATACCTCCTTCGGCTGCCACCTCCCAGAACCGACAGGCAGCTTGCAGAGATACACCCATTATCCGAAGGGAACCCCACTTACTTCTTGTAAATCCGGGAAGGGAGCAGGGCACCTTCAGACAAGGGGAGGACCCGAGACTACGAATGGGATGGGAAACGAGGGTGGGGAGAGGGGAGGAAAGGGGGAAAAAAGGGGGGGGGCATGGGGTGGGTGTGGTAGGGAAGAGAGGATTGGGGAGTAATTAGGTTCAGTCGGAGGAAGACGACCAAGAGGTCCAATTCCTCCAACCGACAGCCTCTTTACCTCAGCAAGGAGCCCCCCTCAAAGATGTAAGAGTAATTGAATGTTTTACCACAATAAAACAACTACAGAACTTATGTGTACTTTTAATTTACAGTAATGAAATATTCTCTTTCTTTTTACATAATTTTCATTGTTGTATATTATTTGAAAATAGAACAATTATTTGGTAAACATTTAAGTAGGCACTTACTTAAAATCTCTATGTACAACACAATTACTCTTTCATTTGCAATCTTCAGTACCTCACTAGGTCAATGAGTTTTTTATCATTCCAGGTATATTACTGTTCTTCACATTCAAATTTACTTCTTCTATACCTGTGAAAATTTGTGAGAAATTTTGAGAGCTCTTCAGCCTCAGCAGCCTGGCCTGAGGTCAAGCTTTGTGGTAAATGCCAGGTGTTGCTGTCCGTGGACTGCAGAATTAAAAAAATACATATATTCACTCTTTAACCCTTAAACGGTCCAAACAAATCGACGTTCAAATTCGTAGTGCTACAAAAGTAGATCTACTTTTTTTTACATATTTTCAAATATAACAAAAAAAAAAAAAAAAAAAATGTACATAAAAGTTTTTTTTACACGTTTTCAAATGTAAAACAAAAAAGATCTACATTTTTTTACATACTTTCAGATGTTGAAAAAACGTATAGTATATACGTTTGGACCATTTAAGGGTTAAAGCATACTTTTTTTTTTTTTTAATTTTTTTAAAACATTAATGTTTATTTCTCTTATCTTTTTCAGCTCTTTTCTTTATGTGCTTTTTCACCTTTATTTTTCTTTTTTCTGCTTGAGCATCTTTCACTGCTTTTTTTCGTTCTTTTTTTGATGATGGAGATTCTCCCCTTCGTCGTCCAGTTGTGATACGAGCACCTTTCTCCAAGTCTGCATCATCTCTAGATTCCTCTGAAAATTGATAGTGATGATCAATATGCTTACTGAAGCCCACATAATTTGCTGTTATTGGCTGGTTATCTGTGATATTATTCCTGGTCAATTCACTATTTTCTCAAGTTTACCTATTTCTGATTATTTATTTGTAGCTACTGGAGCAGAACTAAACTCTTAGTGTCCTCAGTATTTAGTCTATCAATTTTTTTTTAGGAGTTTTCAGAGGTTGCATCACTTAATACCTCCTCTAGGAGTGAGAAAACAATGTACTGAGATTTTTGCAGTCCTAAATTGTATAACAGTATACAGGAGGGCCCCGTTTATGTGGCAGGTTAGGTTCCAGGCTACCACCATAGAGAGAATCATTTTTTTTTTTACTTCTAATTGCATATAAATGTCTCATAACATTTTTACACTACCATATACAGTGGAACCTCAAAAATCGAACTTAATCCGTTCCAGGAGCTAGTTCTAAATTCGAAAAGTCTGAAATTCGAAGCAATATTTCCCATAAGAAATAATGGAAATACAATTAATCCGTTCCAGAAACCCAAAAATATTCACACAAAAAATACATTGTATAGAGATTAATTACAGTTTTACATACAACAAATACTATAGTTTTTAATTATGTATAGTAATACATATAAAATAACTTTTTTTTTTTTTTTTTTCAACAAGTCGGTCGTCTCCCACCGAGGCAGGGTGACCCAAAAAAGAAAGAAAATCCCCAAAAAGAAAATACTTTCATCATCATTCAACACTTTCACCACACTCACACATTATCACTGCTTTTGCAGAGGTGCTCAGAATACAAGTTTAGAAGCATATACGTATAAAGATACACAACATATCCCTCCAAACTGTCAATATCCCAAACCCCTCCTTTAAAGTGCAGGCATTGTACTTCCCATTTCCAGGACTCAAGTCCGACTATATGAAAATAACCAGTTTCCCTGAATCCCTTCACTAAATATTACCCTGCTCACACTCCAACAGATCGTCAGGTCCCAAGTATCATTCGTCTCCATTCACTCCTATCTAACACGCTCATGCACGCTTGCTGGAAGTCCAAGCCCCTCGCCCACAAAACCTCCTTTACCCCCTCTTTCCAACCCTTTCGAGGACGACCCCTACTCCTCTTTCCTTTCCCTATAGATTTATATGCTTTCCATGTCATTCTACTTTGATCCATTCTCTCTAAATGACCAAACCACCTCAACAACCCCTCTTCTGCCCTCTGACTAATGCTTTTATTAACTCCACACCTTCTCCTAATTTCCACACTCCGAATTTTCTGCATAATATTTACACCACACCCTTAGACAGGACATCTCCTCTGCCTCCAACCGTCTCCTTGCTGCTGCATTTACCACCCAAGCTTCACATCCATATAAGAGTGTTGGTACTACTATACTTTCATACATTCCCTTCTTTGCCTCCATAGATAACGTTTTTTGACTCCACATATACCTCAACGCACCACTCACCTTTTTTCCCTCATCAATTCTATGATTAACCTCATCCTTCATAAATCCATCCGCCGACACGTCAACTCCCAAGTATCTGAAAACATTCACTTCTTCCATACTCCTCCTCCCCAATTTGATATCCAATTTTTTTTTATCTAAATCATTTGATACCCTCATCACCTTACTCTTTTCTATGTTCACTTTCAACTTTCTACCTTTACACACATTCTCAAACTCATCCACTAACCTTTGCAATTTTTCTTTAGAATCTCCCATAAGCACAGTATCATCAGCAAAAAGTAACTGTGTCAATTCCCATTTTGAATTTGATTCCCCATAATTTAATCCCACCCCTCTCCCGAACACCCTAGCATTTACTTCTTTTACAACCCCATCTATAAATATATTAAACAACCATGGTGACATTACACATCCCTGTCTAAGACCTACTTTTACCGGGAAGTATTCTCCCTCTCTTCTACACACCCTAACCTGAGCCTCACTATCCTCATAAAAGCTCTTTACAGCATTTAGTAACTTACCACCTATTCCATATACTTGCAACATGCCACATGCTCCTCTGTCCACTCTATCATATGCCTTTTCCAAATCCATAAATGCAATAAAAACTTCCCTACCTTTATCTAAATACTGTTCACATATATGCTTCAATGTAAACACTTGATCTAAACATCTCCTACCCACTCTGAAGCCTCCTTGCTCATCCGCAATTCTACATTCTGTCTTACCTCTAATTCTTTCAATTATAACTCTACTGTATACTTTTCCTGGTATACTCAGTAAACTTATTCCTCTATAATTTTTACAATCTCTTTTGTCCCCTTTCCCTTTATATAAAGGGACTATACATGCTCTCCGCCAATCCCTAGGTACCTTCCCCTCTTTCATACATTTATTAAACAAAAGTACCAACCACTCCAACACTATATCCCCCCCTGCTTTTAACATTTCTGTCATGATCCCATCAGTTCCAGCTGCTTTACCCCCTTTCATTCTACGTAATGCCTCACTTACCTCCACCACACTTACATTCTGCTCTTCTTCACTCCTAAAAGATGGTATACCTCCCTGGCCAATGCATGAAATTACCACCTCCCTTTCTTCCTCAACATTTAAAAGTTCCTCAAAATATTCTCGCCATCTACCTAATACCTCCCTCTCCCCATCTACTAACTCCCCTACTCTGTTTTTAACTGACAAATCCATACTTTCCCTAGGCTTTCTTAACTTGTTTAACTCACTCCAAAATTTTTTCTTATTTTCATTAAAATTTCTTGACAGTGCCTCTCCCACTCTTTCATCTGCTCTCCTTTTGCACTCTCTCACCACTCTCTTCACCTTTCTTTTACTCTCCATATACTCTGCTCTTCTTATAACACTTCTGCTTTGTAAAAACCTCTCGTAAGCTACCTTTTTCTCTTTTATCACACCCTTTACTTCATCATTCCACCAATCACTCCTCTTTCCTCCTATAACCACAAACTTCTGCCCCACATTCTAATACTGCATTTTTAAAACTATTCCAACCCTCTTCAACCCCCCCACTACTCATCTTTGCACTAGCCCACCTTTCTGCCAATAGTCGCTTATATCTTGCCCGAACTTCCTCCTCCCTTAGTTTATACACTTTCACCTCCCTCTTACTTGTTGTTGCCACCTTCCTCTTTTCCCATCTACCTCTTACTCTAACTGTAGCTACAACTAAATAATGATCCGATATATCAGTTGCCCCTCTATAAACATGTACATCCTGGAGCCTACCCATCAACCTTTTATCCACCAATACATAATCTAACAAACTACTTTCATTACGTGCTACATCATACCTTGTATATTTATTTATCCTCTTTTTCATAAAATATGTATTACTTATTACCAAATTTCTTTCTACACATAGCTCAATTAAAGGCTCCCCATTTACATTTACCCCTGGCACCCCAAATTTACCTACTACTCCCTCCATAACATTTTTACCCACTTTAGCATTGAAATCCCCAACCACCATTACTCTCACACTTGATTCAAAACTCCCCACGCATTCACTCAACATTTCCCAGAATCTCTCTCTCTCCTCTACACTTCTCTCTTCTCCAGGTGCATACACGCTTACTATAACCCACTTTTCACATCCAATCTTTATTTTACTCCACATAATCCTTGAATTTATACATTTGTAGTCCCTCTTTTCCTGCCATAGCTTATCCTTCAACATTATTGCTACTCCTTCTTTAGCTCTAACTCTATTTGAACCCCTGACCTAATCCCATTTATTCCTCTCCATTGAAACTCTCCCACCCCCTTCAGCTTTGTTTCACTTAAAGCCAGGACATCCAGTTTCTTCTCATTCATAACATCCACAATCATCTCTTTCTTATCATTTGCACAACATCCACGCACATTCAGACTTCCCACTTTGACAATTTTCTTCTTCTTATTCTTTTTAGTAATCTTTACAGGAAAAGGGGTTACCAGCCCTTTGTTCCCGGCATTTTAGTTGGCTTTTACAACATGCATGGCTTACGGAGGAAAGATTCTTATTCCACTTCCCCATGGATATAAAAGGAAAAGTAATAAGACCAAGAACTATTAAGATAAAATCATGTATGTGTAGTGTGACCTAAGTGTAAGTAGAAGTAGCAAGACGTACCTGTAATCTTGCATACTTATGAGACAGACAAAAGACATCACCAATCCTACCATCATGTAAAACAATTACAGGCTTTCGTTTTACACTCACTTGGCAGGATGGTAGTACCTCCCTGGGTGGTTGCTGTCTACCAACCTACTACCTATAACATTTTTACTTACCTTTATTGAAGATTGGTGATGGCATCTGGAAGATAGGGAGGAGGAGAGAGGGAGTTGGGGTTAGTGTTTGGAAGGAGAATCCATGAGGACTTCAGGTAAAGCCCTCTCTGGGGTTACTTCCCTTCTCTGTCTTTCAATGCCACTAGGACCAGCTTGAGAGTCACTGGACCCCTGTTTCACAAAATAACTGTCCACAGTCCTCTGTTTCTGGCGCCTCTTTAACATTTCCCTAAAATGGGACATGGTTCATCACTGAACTTGTTGCAAAGATGGCTTGTTTCAGCTTGCTCAGGGTGGTACTTCTGCACAAACATTTGGACATCATTCCACTTGGCACAAATCTCCTTAATCTTTGAAGAAGGCACCTCATCCACTCCCTATATTAACAGCTTTCGCAACATCAGCTTCCTTGATTTGTTCTTTCTTTGACAGGATAGAAGCGATGGTCGACTTGTTTTTCCCATACATCCTGGCAAGCTCAACAAGTCTCACACCACTCTCATACTTCTGTATTATTTCCTTCTTCACATCTATGGTATTTCTTACTTTCTTTACCACAGGGGTACCACTAGCAAGTTTCTTTGGGCCCATGGCAGCTTATTTCACAGTCCCACAAGCACTAAACACAACGAAATAATCGTAAAATGCGTGAATGAGAGCGCAGGTTAGTGTTCACTCAAGCATAAACAAAGCTAGACAGCTCACGGTGCCTGCGCGGGGACGCGGACAAAGCGGGCGGCAGACAGGTCCCGTACCCGGCGGTCCAAAAATAGGGGCACGTTCGATAATAGGGGCGTGTTCGATAATAGGGACACAGTTTGTCCGAAAAAATGGTCCTATTTTTTGAAACGTTCGATGTGAGATACGTTCGATTTTTGAGGTTTCACTGTATTTTGTTATCAATAGACCTAGGCATAAAAAAAAAAAATAAGTAAAATGTACATACACTATACTCACTACTTACCTTAATATATTTGTAGTCTTAGAGTGAGAGGTGAACGGTATGTATTTATTGTAGGGAGTCAGGAGTGGTAGCCCACCTGGCTACACCTCACAATTATGTTTGCTTTACTATGATTGTACATATTTTGTTTATGTGATATGTAGTATATTTATTATATGATTTTGAAAAAAATGTCATAGATGAATTAATGAAAATGTCTATAACGTAATATATGACACTTAAAGCAAACGGTATTAAGACCTGTCCACTTTCTGTTCATACATGACGCTACAAGTGAAGGCACACAAAAGGAATATTTTTGTACAGTTACCCCAGGAATACTACACAGTTTCTCTAGTGATGGATGAGGAAAACATAATTCTTGCCATCACTCCTACATGCCGCCTGGCTACACCTCATATTTATGTCAGTTTGTTCTACTATGGTTGTATTATGTTGATATATGTAGCGTGTTTCTTATATAATTTTGAAAAATAATATCATAGATGGATTATTGGAAATGTCTATACTGATGTAATACACATGTATATGACATTTAAAGTGTAACAGAGCGATTATTATTATTATTATGCTTACTGGGTCTTCAACACTAGTGATACATTCTTAGTGATTTTAATGTGTACCTGCATGCCAGCACAGAGTGTAAGTTTATTTAGGTACAGGTACATACAACCTAGGTAGTAGGTTGGTAGACAGCAACCGCCCAGGGAGGTACTACCATCCTGCCAAGTGAGTGTAAAACAGAAGCCTGTAATTGTTTTACATGATGGTAAGATTGTTTATGTCTTTTTTCTGTCTCATAAACATGGAAGATTTCAGGTATGTCTTGTTATTTCTACTTACACTTAGGTTACACTACACTTGCATGTACAAGCATATATATATATACACACATACACACACCCCTCAGGGTTTTCTTCTATTTTCTTACTAGTTCTTGTTCTTATTTCCTATTACCTCCATGGGGGAAGTGGAATAGAATTCTTCCTCCATAAGCCATGTGTGTCGTAAGAGGCGAGTAACATGCTGGGAGCAAGAGGCTAGTAACCCCTTCTCCTGTATACATTATTGTGGGATATGGCCAGTGTGTTGAAAAAAAAAATATAGTACAGTGGACCCCCGCATAACGATTACCTCCGAATGCGACCAATTATGTAAGTGTATTTATGTAAGTGCGTTTGTACGTGTATGTTTGGGGGTCTGAAATGGACTAATCTACTTCACAATATTTCTTATGGGAACAAATTCGGTCAGTACTGGCACCTGAACATACTTCTGGAGTGAAAAAATATCGTTAACCGGGGGTCCACTGTATATATAAAATACGCAATAACTTTAAAGCACTTAAAATTTTTGAAAGTTTCCAGACATAACTGAGAGAGACAGAGCTCATGGAGGATGTAAACAGAATGGTGCACAGACACTGTAATAGCAAATCAGGGAGCCATATAAACAAATTTTTGGTCGTAATTTGAAATGTCTATATTAACTAATCACCGTAAAGCAGGGCCTACCTGTATCGCAATAACATGCACAAAATACAATACAGCATATTAACAAAAAAGGCACAATACAGTGACTGGTAACGTCGTCGTCAGCTCCTCTCTTCTATGTGCGTGTTATTTTTGTACAGCATATTAATTTCAATAAGTACACAAAATTTATATTTACTGTACACATTTTACTTATTTAACATGGAATTTTATAAAATAAATTCACTCCAGTACAGTTCAGATTTTTTTAATACATAAAATTCAGACAACAGGAGTTGTGGTTTGTTTTATACAATGAGGTTGAGTTAGGTATTAACCAGGCATAATCATGAGCTCTTGTAAAAAAAAAAAAAAGGTGCACTTTGAAAATCTGAGTATTATAGTCATCACAGGTGCAAACACACTCCAGCATGCTAAAAAAAAAAAAAAAAAACTTTCATGATGATATCAGTAAATCACACCCTTGTCCATCCATTTGTTTTACTTTACACACTGCCATTCTACAATGCATTTCTTGCACTGTGGCAATCCCTAAGTATCCTGCAAGTACTTCTATAGACTAAAAGATAATCATATGATGAAACTTAAAATGATATTTACACTACAAACAAAACTAGAAATTATACAAAATTCTTTTCAGAAAAAGAGAACAAATAAGTACAGTGGACCCCCGGTTCACGATATTAATCCGTTCCTGAGAGCTTATCGTAAACCAAAATTATCGGAAAGCAAATCAATTTTCCCCATAAGAAATAATGGAAATCAAATTAATCCGTGCAAGACATCCAAAAGTATGAAAAAAAAAACTTTTACCACAAGAAATATTAAGTTTAATGCAATAGAATAATTACAATAACAACAATAACAATAGAATAACAACAATAGAATAATTGACACTTACCTTTAATGAAGATCTGGTGATGATTGATGGGATGGGAGGAGGGGTGTGTTAAACCTATTGTTTAGAAGGGGAATCCCCCTCCATTAGGACTTGAGGTAGCTTTTCCTCCTGAGTAATGTAGGTCCTGCTTGGCAATTTCTTCCAAAACAGGACTGTTTTGTCACAATTAAACACTTGCTCAGGTTTCAATCCTTCAGCCTCTATGTACCCCTTGAATTCATGCACATATTTTTCAGCCACTTTGTGGTCTGAACTGGCAGCCTCACCATGCCTAATCACACTATGTATGCCACTAAGATTCTTAAATCTTTCAAACCAACCTTTGCTGGCCTTAAATTCACTCACATCACCACTAGTTGCAGGCAATTTCTTTACCAAATTGTCATGCAACTTCCTAGCCTTTTCACAAATGATCACTTGAGAGATGCTATCTCCTGCTATCTGTTTTTCATTTATCCACACCAATAACAGTCTCTCAACATTTTCTAACACTTGAGGTCGCTGTTTCCTAATCACAGTTGCACCTTTTGCAAGAACAGCTTCCTTGAATGCCGTTTTCCTGCTCACTATAGTAGAGATGGTTGATTGGGGTTTACTATACAACCTGACCAGCTCCGATACACGCAATCCACTTTCATACTTTGCAATTATCTCTTTCTTCATTTCAATAGTCATTAGCACCCTTGGTCTCGAAGGGTTGGCACTAGAAGCTTTCTTGGGGCCCATGGTGACTTATTTTGCAGAAACAAGCACCAAAACAGTGATAATATGGATAATATGGAATGTACCGAATGTATCCTTAGATGCGCACACACTGGCTGGCTTGTAAACACTGGACATGTCTCGTACGAATTGTATCGCATACTGGGTTTTGTAATGGGAACCGAGGCAAATTTTTGGCGATAAAATGCATCGGTTACCGGATTTATCAGATACCGATAGCATCGCGAACCGGGGGTCCACTGTATAGTAGAGTCCTACTTTACGGCATTTCGCCTTCTGGCGTTCTGCTAATACGGACATTTTAAATTATGACCAAAACTCTCTATTTGACTCCCCCACCTGACTTTCTAATACAGTCACCGTGGCCCACCCGGTTTGTTTACATTTTCCGTGAGCTCCATGAGCAATGCGTTTCTCCATTATGTCTGGAAACTTTCCAAAATTTCAAGTGTTTTAGTTATTTCATGTTTTATATATACAGTGGACCCCCGAGTTTTGTGATTAATCCATTCCAGAGAGCCTGCCGAAAGTCAAAATCGCTGAATGGCGAAACCATTTTCCCCATAAGAAATAATGGAAATAAAATTAATCCGTTCCAGACACCCACAAATATTAAAATAAAATATTTTTTTTCAAATTAAATAAAGATTTACATACTGAAAACAATGAGAAATCAAGTACATGCATATAAAAAATAATAATAACATTACACTTAACTTTACTGAAGACTTCTGGGTGGATGGAAGATGGGAGGAGGGGATAGGAGGAAGGTGTACACTATTGTTTGGAAGGAGAATCTCCTTCCATTAGGACTTCAGGTATGAAGTCCTTAACTGGGGTTACTTCCCTTCTTTGTTTTTTAAAGACACTGGCACTGGGAACAACTTGAGAGTCACTGGAACCTTGTCGCACAAAATATGTACCTGTCCAGAGAGCTCTGGTTCTGGCGTTTCTTTAAGATTTGTCTGAAGTGGGACACAACACTGTCATTGTACATGTTGCCAATATGGCCTGCAACAGCTTTGTTAGGGTGAAGTTCATCCATAAATGTTTGCACTTCAGTCCACTTTGCACAAATGTCCTTAATCTGTTTTTTGGTAATCCACACCAACAATAACTTCTCCACTTCTTTGAGGATTTGTGATCTCCTTTTTGTCAGCATATCTACCCCTTTTGCAACAACAGCACACTTTATTTCCTTTCCTTTCACCACGATCAAAGTGATGGTTGAATGGGGCTTGCCATACATCCTGGCAAGCTCTGTAACACGCACTCCACTCTCATATTTTTCAATGATTTCCTTCTTGAATTCGATTGTGTTCCTCACTTTCTTTACCAAAGGGCTTGCACTAGCTTTCCTTGGGCCCATGGTGACTTATTTAGCAGTTGCAATCACAAAAAAACAATGGATTATTACGTATGAACCCGCGGGGTGATGGTCACGTGTTGGTAAACAATGGCACACTGAGCGTGAATGGCATGGGAGACTGGCTTTGTGTGCGTGCTGACGGGCAGATGGGTACTGGACGGTCACCGAATTACGAGTCTAATCGCAAACCACGAGGCCAAATTTTGCCGAAAAAACTTGCCGAAAGCCAGATTTCACGAAAGTCGATGCCGTCGAAACTCGAGGGTCCACTGTACTCTGATAAATACATATACTTATGTGTACCTGTACCTAAATAAACTTACACACTGTGCTGGCATGCAGGTACACATTAAAATCACTAAGAGTGTCTTATTAGTCCTGAGGATGCCATATTAATGATGATGATGATAATACCCAATAATAAATCACTCTGAGGCACATCAAATGTCGTATATTATGTTAATATAAACATTTTCATTAACCCGTCTATGATATTTTTTCAAAATTATGTAACAAACATGCTATGTAACATATAAACATGATAAATACACCTCACAGTAGAATAAATTAACAAATACGAGATGTTACGTGTATGAACCAAAACCAGACGTGTTTGTCTGCTCGTTTACATTCTCTGTGTCTCTTTCCTCTCTCATTTACTCATTCTATCTTGTTCATTCATTTTATCTCATTTACTCACCTTTCACCCTACATTAAGACTACAAATATTTTAAGGTAAGTAATGAGTGTACTGTATATGCATTTTATCGCTCTATTGCGCTTTAAATGTCATAGTACAGTAAGGCCCCGCTTTACAGCATTTTGCTTTACAGTGTTCCACTAATACGGTCATTTAAAATTATGACCAAAACTCTCTATATGGCTCCCTTCACCTGACTTTCATTATAATATGGTCACTGCACCTCACCCGGTTTGTTTATATTCTCCGTGAGCTCCGTAAGCACTACATCTCTTCATTATGTCTGGAAACTCCAAAATATCAAGTGTTTTTAAAAGTTATTTCATATTTTATATATCTTTCTTTCAACACACCGGCTTTATCCCACCAAGGCAGGGTGGCCCAAAAAGAAAAATGAAAGTTTCTCTTTTCAAATTTAGTAATTTATACGGGAGAAGGGGTTACTAGCCCCTTGCTATTTTATATATACTCTAATAATTATACTTATGTATACCTGTACCTAAATAGGCTTCATAATGGCAAAAGGTTCCAAACAGACAGATCATGCTGTACCGAGGTAAGCCTACCTAGAGACTTCTGCTCTGGCCACCTTTAGAGGATAGTTCTCAGAGGAACAAGGCACAAGGATGGATACTGTAGTTTGAACAATTCACAACTAACCCACAATTCAGGGAAAAACTTTCAAAACATTTTAGTCCATCCTGGACAATAATGAAGAAGCAAGTGAATCTGATGACCATCTAAGACTGACCATGACACTGTCAAAACTTTCTTCTCTGAATTCTGGGTTAGTTTTAAACAAGTCAGAGAATAAAGGCAGATCGAGTAACAACCTATACCTAAGACTATAATAAAAAAACAAGACTCACCTTATAACAGACAATACTTAAGTACCCAATGAAACAAAATAGAACACTTACCTTCAATTTCTTCTCCCTCAGAATCTGATGCTTCTTTTGGCAGTAGATCAGATAGTACTTCTACTCCTGTAAGATCCTTATTGAACCCTAAGACATTACGATAGGGAATGTCCTTAACTGTTTTTTCGCCTAATTTTAGCTGCTCAAAATCACGCTCAAAGTCAATGACCTGTAAGTTCATAGTTTAAACTGTAATGCATTGATAACCATACATACTACAATAAAACACTGGAATGTAACCTATTCTGCTAATCTCTCATATCCCTCTGCATGTAACAATCCTAATTTAAATATAATTCAAGCCCTCCAAGTAAGGAAGGGGGAGATTATGGAGTGCCTTGATGCTGGGGAAGGGATCCTGATCTGAGGAACTACAGCTATCCTCCCTTTCCTCAGATTGAATTTGCTTACCTCCCATTTTTCAGACATTGTATGATACTTAATAATAATAATATTCCATGGGAAGTGGAAAAGAATTCTTCCTCCATAAGCCACATGTGTCATAAGAGGCGACTAACATGCAAGGAGCAAGGGGCTAGTAACCCCATCTCCTGTATCCCTGTCTCGGTGGGATACAGCCATTAAAAAATAAAATAAATAATACATGTGTTATTTGTGCAAGCTAAAGTACACCACATAACTTGTACTCTTATTCCCTTTCAAATACAGTACTATTCCTGAGGTGACACCCTTGCAACCTGCTGCTAACACTGCAAGGTTCTCTCACTGACACAACCTGACCACCAAATTGGTTCTCATATTCATCAGCTTAGATATAATTTAGATCAAATTAGACCCTCTTCATACTGTTACATTCACTATAGTGTGGAATTGCATTCTGATATTTCAGTTCTATTATTCCATATCTGTATTTGATCTTTTTTATTTTTTATTATCACACTGGCCGATTCCCACCATAATCTAACTTCCAATTTATGTAAGATTTCTTACTGAAGCTTAATAAACACTCTCCAAACTGTTTTTATCCAAATGAAAGATAAAAGTCTCTCACTGACCTGGTCTAGAGTTTTGGGAATGAAAACATTCTTAAACACCTCCTCGTCAACTTTTTCCTGATCAGTCATTTGTCCAACTGGTCGAGAAGAAGCCAGGCTCTTCATTTTTTCTAGGTATTCATCACGGTTTTGGAAGGTAACTGTCTGATCCACAATAAAGGTGAATAATTCTTGAACCGTCATGGTTGGGACTCCTTTTTTGCGGAAATATTCTAAGGGAATAAATATGGTAATGTATGAATTTACAAAGAACACTTTTTAATAATATACCACTATTTATCTCTACATTTTATGATATTTGTATTCTATAAATGGAATAGTTGCTGCATATGTATTACATCTCCAAAAAATACTGTGGGAGAAAATATCTTTAATGAATGAATTACTTAAAGATGAATCATTATACAGGGCTTAAATAAACATAACAGTATTTTGCTCAATAATAACCCACATGGAGACAAACTCAGGATATTAATTGATCTGGATATTTTGACCCCCTTCTGAGATCCTCTTCAACAGAAAAGGATCCCAGAAAGGGGGGGTCAAAATCTTTACTTTTCTTTTCAACTTGCTGGCCATCTCCCAATGAGGCAGGGTGACCAAAAAAAAAAAAAAAAAAAAAAAAAACTTTCACCATCATTCACACCTAATCACTGTCTTTGGAAAGGCATGCAGATATGACAGTTCAGATGTCCGTCCAAACAGCAAATATCCCAAACCCCTCCTTTAAAGTGTAGACTCTGTACTCCCCACCTCCAGGACTCAAGTCCAGCTAACTGGTTTCCTTTATGAAATATTAGCCTGCTCACACTCAAACAGCTCGTCAAGTCCCAAAAACCATTTGTCTCATCTCACTCCTATCTAGCATGCTCACACATGCCTGCTGTCTGTCCAAGCCCCTTGCACACAAAAGTTCTTTTACCACTTCCCTCCATCCTTTTCAAGGATGACCCCTACCCCTCCTTCCTTCCACTACAGATTTATATACCCTCCAAGTCATCCTATTTTGCTCCATCCTCTCTAAATGACTAAACCACCTAAAAAAACCCTCCTCAGCCCTCAAAATAATATTTTTAGTAACTCCACACCTCCTAATTTCCACACTACGAATTTTCTGCATAATATTTACACCACACATTGCCCTTAGCCTGACATCTTCACTCCTATCAGTCTCCTCCTTGCTGCAACATTTTCAACCCATGCTTCACATCCATATAAAAGTGTTGGTACCACTATACTCTCATACACGCCCTTCTTTGCCTCCATGGATAATGTTCTTTGTCTCCAGAGATACCTCAATACACCACCCACCTTTTTTCCTTCATCAATTCTATGGTTTACCCCGTCCTTTGTAAACCCACCCAACAACAAGTCTACTCCCAAATATCTGTACTTGTTCACTTCTGATATCCAGTTTTTCTTTATCTAAACTGTTTGATACCCTCATCACCTCACATTTATCTATGTTCACTTTCAACTTTCTTCCTTTACACACCCTCCCAAATTCATCCATTAACCTTTGCAACTTCTCTTCAGAATCTCCCAAAAGCACAGAATAATCAGCAAAAAAAGTAACTGTGTTAACTCCCATTTTGTATTTGAATCTGCATAATTTAATCCTGCCCCTCTCTTCAACAACCTAGCATTTACTTCTTTTACAACCTCACCTAGAAATCTGTCAAACAACCACAGTGACATTACGCATCCCTCTCCATGATGTACTTTTACTGGAAAATAATCTCCCTCTCTCCTACACACCCTAACCTGAGCCTCACTATCCTCATAAAAACTCTTTACAGCATTTAGTAACTCACTACCTATTCCATACACTTGCAACCTCTGCCACACTACTCCTCTGTCCACCCTATCATGCCTTTTCTAATTCCATAAAAGCAACAAAAACTTCCCTACCTTTATCTAAATATTGTTCACTTATATGCTTTAATGTAAACACTTGGTATACACATCCCCTACCCATTCTAAAGCCTCCTTGTTCATCTGCCGTCCTACTCTCCGTCTTACCTTTAATTCTTTCAGTAATAACCCACCATACACTGTACCTGGTATACTCAATAGGCTTATTCCCCTATAATTTTTACAATCTCTTTTGTCCCTCTTCCCTTTATATAAAAGTACTATGCAATGTCTCTGCCAGTCCCTGGGTACCTTCTTTGTTTTCATACATTTATTGAACAAAAGTACCAATAACTCCAAAACTATATCTTCACCTGCTTTTTACATTTCTGTGATGATCCCATCAGTTCCAGCTGCTTTACCCCCTTCCATTCTACCCAATGACTCATGCACCTTCCCCACACTCACATCCGGCTCTTCTTCACTCCTAAAAGATGTTATACCTCCCTGCCCAATGGATGAAATCATTCCCTTCCTCTCTTCATCAACATTTAACAGTCTCTCAAAATATTCCTGCCATCTTCCCAATACCTCCAACTCCCCATCTACTAATTTCCCTATTCTGTTTTTAACTGTCAAGTCCATTTGTTCCCTAGGTCTTCTTAACCTATTTATCTCACTTTTTCTTATTCTCTGCAAGATTTGCTGAGAGCACCTCATCTACTCTATCATTTGCTCTCCTTTTGCACTCCATTACCACTCTCTTCACCTCTCTTTTGCTCTCCATATACTCCACCCTTCTTATATCACTTCTGCTTTGTAAAATCCTCTCATAAGCAAATGTTTTCTCCCTTATCACACCCTTTACCTCATCATTCCACCAATCACTCCTCTTCGCTCCTGCACCCACCCTCCTATATCCACAAATTTTTGCCCCACTTTCTATCGCTGCATTTTTAAAACTATCCCACCCTCTCTTCAACCCCCACACTACCTATACTCTTACTAGCCCACCTTTTTCCCAATAGTTGCTTACATCTCACCCTAACTTCCTCCTCCCTTAGTTGTTAAACTTTCACCTCTCTTACTTGCTGCTGACATTTTCCTTTTGCCCCATCTACCTCTTACTTGAGCTGCAGTCACAACTAAATAATGATCTGAATTTGTCTCTATGTGGGTTATTACTGAGCACTGACAAGTGCTAATTACACTTTAAATTATTCATATAGTGCTGTATTCCTAATGTCCTAATTTTGTCTCCTCTATCTACATAATAATGATTATGTATCCTCATTACATAATTCCTTAACCCTTTGTGTTTTCACTCTTTGTTGAATGTCTAGCCATTGTTAGTGGCCCATAGGCCAACACAAACACCACAACCTGGCTGATTAGGAATTCTGAGCAAGCAGTGGTCCAGTTTCCTCTAAAATGTATGGTTTCCAAAATGTGAGGCAAAGATCTTTTTATTACTGGTATTGCAAATTTTTAAAGTATGTACCAAAAAACTGTATACAGTATGCATTACAGTCTTAAATATCTCAAGATTAGTTCATCAGTCTTTCAAAAATTCATACTTTTTAAAAATTTGGACAAAAACAAACAAACCTGTAACGTTCGTGCAATCCTTTCGTAAGAAATCCAATGAATGGGGATGATCTGGGGTCACAGACTGGGATACATCAATAATAAATGGCCGACCCTGGTGATAACTAGGGAGTAAAATGCATTAACGCACAAAAGAAATCAGGAAGAAACAAAGTGCCTATTCACTTAAATTTCATATTCAAAAGCAAAATACTAAATAATGATGACCCAAGAAATTTTTTTACTACACTCTGTCTCTTGGGATCCTTCAACAGTACAAAATTAAAAAAAAAGAAAACTGAAAAAATGCAAGCATAAGCTCCAGACATGAAAGGGGATGATAGAAGTACAGTACAGTACAGTAGGGCCCCGCCTTACAGCGTTCCGCTACTATGGCAATTTGAAATTATGACCAAAACTCGCTATACAGCAACCCGTCTTTCTTATACGGCGCACCACATGAGCACATCTCTCTATTATGTCTGGAAACTTTCCAAAATTTTAAGCGTTTTAAACTTATTGCATATTTTATGTTTTTTTTTTCTTTTTTTTAACAAGTAAGCCGTCTCCCACCGAGGCAGGGTGACCCAAAAAGAAAGAAAATCCCCAAAAAGAAAATACTTTCATCATCATTCAACACTTTCACCTCACTCATACATAAACAGTTTTTGCAGAGGTGCCCAGATACAATAACTTAGAAGCATATATAAAGACATATAACATATCCCTCCAAACTGCCAATATCCCAAATCCCTCCTTTAAAGTGCAGGCATTGTATTTCTCATTTTCAAATCTGGCTATATAAAAATAACCAATTTCCTTGATTCCCTTCACTGAATATTACCCTGCTCATACTCCAACAGCTTGTCAGGTCCCAAAAACCATTTGTCTCCATTCACTCCTATCTAACACGCTCACGCATGCAAGCTGTAAGTCCAAGCCCTTTGCCCACAAAACAACCTTTACCCCCTCCCTCCAACCTTTTCGAGGACGACCCCCTACCCCGCCTTCCTTTCCCTACAGATTTATACGCTCTCCATGTCATTCTACTTTGATCCATTTTCTCTAAATGACCAAACCACCTCAACAACTCTTCTTCAGCCCTCTGACTAATACAGTGGATCCCCGGTTAACGATATTTTTTCATTCCAGAAGTATGTTCAGGTGCCAGTACTGACCGAATTTGTTCCCATAAGGAATATTGTGAAGTAGATTAGTCCATTTCAGACCCCCAAACATACACGTACAAACGCACTAACATAAATACACTTACATAACTGGTCGCATTGGGAGGTGATCGTTATGCGGGGGTCCACTGTACTTTTATTAACTCCACAACTTCTCCTAATTTCCACACTCCGAATTCTCTGCATAATATTTACACCACACATTCCCCTTAGATTTTATACATACAGCGGTACCTTGGGATATGAACTTAATTTGTTCAAGAAGGCTGTTCGAGTGCCGATACTGAACGAATTTGTTCCCATAAGAAAAAATGTAAATTAGATTAATCCGTTTCAGACCCCCAAAAATACATTTACATAAGCACTTACATAATTGTTCGAGTTTTCAGCTGTTTGTATCCCAAGGTACCACTGTACTCTGATATCTATATACTTATGTGTACCTGTACCTAAATGTATATTTAGGTACAGGTACACTGTGTGGTGTGCAGGTACACATTAATATCACTAAGAGTCTCTCTACTCTTGATGCCACATTAATAATAATAATCTCTTGGGCACATTAACCCTTTCAGGGTTTCCGAGGTACTAGTATGTCTTATGTGCCAAGGTTTTTGACGTACTAGTACGCATAAATTCTAGTGCCTTCAAATCTCGCGGGAAAAGGCTGGTAGGCCTAGATGTGAGAGAATGGGTATGTGTGGTCAGGTATGCGTGGTAGAAAAAAATCTGGGACCCAGTGGCGCATTGTGGGAACGCCATTTTAGTAGACCTTGCTCACCATGCCTCGCAGTAAGAAGCTCCTCACTCCTCGGCGAATTGAGACACTTTTGTTCCCCAGTGACAGTTCTAATACAGATGGAAGTGCCAGTGAAGATGAGTTTCAAGGTTTTGGTGAGGTTGTGACTGAAACTAATGACCATAATACCGGTAATAGTGAGGAAAACCCAAACGACCCTCAGCCTTCCACCTCTGCTGCTGGGCCGTCTTGTTCACGTTCAGTTGTACCAGAATCGAAGAGGAAACTCCTATTTTCCCAAATCCCAGACTCAGATGTGAGCATTGGTGATGATAGTGATAGTGAATATGAACTACAAGCTCTTGAAAACAGTTCCAGTAGTGATAGTGAAGTGGAATATTCTCCAGTGAAACGTCAGTATATACGATGATATATGTGCTCTGGTAATGTGCCATATGCTATTCCAAGGGGAAGGAGTACATCTCGGAGTACATCCCATGACTGTACAATAGGAACAGACAGTGAAAATGAAGATGATAGTGTTGCAATTGGGTGACCCAAAAAGAAAGAAAATCCCAAAAAAGAAAATACTTTCATCATTATTCAACACTTTCACCTCACTCACTCATAATCACTGTTTTTGCAGAGGTGCTCAGAACGCAACAGTTCAGAAGCATATACGTACATATAAAGATACACAACATATCCCTCCAAACTCCTAATATCCCGAACCCCTCCTTTAGAGTGCAGGCATTGTACTTCCCATTTCCAAGGCTCAAGTCCGGCTATACAAAAATACCCGGTTTCCCTGAATCCCTTCACTAAATATTACCCTGCTCACACTCCAACAGATCGTCAGGTCCCAAATACCATTCATCTCCATTCACTCCTATCGAACACGCTCATGCATGCCTGCTGGAAGTCCAAGCCCCTCGCCCACAAAACCCCCCTTCCATTAATCCATTTATGATATTTTTTAATAAACATGCTACATAACATATAAACAAGATAAATAAACCACACAGTAGAATAAATTAACAGATATGAGATGTGATAGCCAGGTGACTTGCAGGAGGGATGGCAAGAATAACATTTTCTCTAGTCCAACATCAGAGAAAATGTGTACACTATACAGTGGAACCTCAAATACTGAACTTTCTTCGGTCCAGAAGGCTGTTCGAATGCCTTTACCAAATGAATTTATTCCCATCAGGAATAATGTAAACTAGATTAGTCCATTTCAGACCCTCAAAAATACACTTATAAAAGCACTTACAAAAATACACTTACATAATTGGTCGTGTTGGGAGCAGTTCGATTTTTGAGGTTCCACTGTATTATTACTGGGGGTGACTTTTAGGAGGGACGGCAAGAATAATGTTTTCTCTAGTCCAACACCCGAGAAAATGTGTACACTGTAATATTACTGGGGGTAACTAGAAAATTTTACTTTCGTATGCCTTCACTCAGAGCGTCATTTCTTCTAAAAATAGTGTTTCATGAGAATGGGTGTGTTCCTCTTTATTTATTCTACTGTATCAATGTGGAGACAACTTGTATGCAATGTCAAGTGTTTGTATTATGGTACAAGATTCACAGACATGGGAATGAATGTGTATCAACCAAAAGCAGATGCATCTGTTTGTTTACATTATGTGTGGGTGGGGTTGTGTCAGGTGGGGTGAGGTGGACTGCCCTGGCTGGCTACCATACTTCCCACACCTGACTTCCTGCAAATAAATACAACTCGCCTCTCACCCAACATTAAGACTACAAATATTTTAAGGTAAGTAATGGGTGTACTGTGTGTGTATTTTACTTTTTATTGTGTTTTTTAATGCCTAGTTCTCTTACTAATTTAAGTTAGTGTAAAGTTGTTGTCTGGCATTTATAGGTAGAAAATAATGGCATTCCACTAAGGCAATTTCCCCTTTAAGGAGGTGGCCTGGAACCTAACTTGCTGGATAAATGAGGCCCTACATTACTATGATAACATATAATACCCAATAGTTCATCCCCAAATAAAACAAACTTCTATGTTTTAACTAAATCCATATGTAAGAAGAATATATGAATATACAGCAACAAATTCCTAGGTAGTAGGTTGGTAGACAGCAACCGCCCAGGGAGGTACTACCGTCCTGCCAAGTGAGTGTAAAACGAAAGCCTGTAATTGTTTTACATGATGGTAGGATTGCTGGTGTCCTTTTTTCTGTCTCATGAACATGCAAGTTTTCAGGTACGTCTTGCTACTTCTACTTACACTTAGGTCCCACTACACATACATGTACAAGCACATATATACACACCCCTCTGGGTTTTCTTCTATTTTCTTTCTAGTCCTTATTCTTGTTTATTTCCTCTTATCTCCATGGGACAGCAACAAATTCTTAAATTTAATCTATTAAAATAAAAAAGCAATTCACTGACTGGACAAAAGTCACCATCACAGAAAATGTGTGTAACCTTAATGCCTAATACAGTGGAACCTCGGTTTTCATATGTCCTAGTTTGTATGTAAAACTGTAGTTTTCTTTCATTCTTTCAACGCACCAGCCGTATACTACCGAGGCGGGGTGGCCCAAAAGGAAAAACAAAAGTTTTGCCTTTTAAATTTAGTAATATATACAGGAGAAGGGGTTACTAGCCCCTTGCTCCCGGCATTTTAGTTGTCTCTTACAACACGCATTGCTTACGGAGGAAGAATTCTGTTCCACTTCCCCATGGAGATAAGAGGAAATAGACAAGAACAAGAACTAGAAAGAAAATAGAAGAAAACCCAAAGGGGTATGTATATATATGCTTGTACATACATGTGTAGTGTGACCTAAGTGTAAGTAGAAGTAGCAAGATGTACCTGAAATCTTGCATGTGTATGAGACAGAAAAAAAAGACACCAGCAATCCTACCATCGTGTAAAACAATTACAAGCTTCCGTTTTACACTCACTTGGCAGGACGGTAGTACCTCCCTGGGCGGTTGCTGTCTACCAACCTACTACCTAGGAAAACTGCAGTTATTCTCTATAAAATGTATTGTTTGTTAATATTTCCCGTAAGAAATAATGTAAACTCAATTACTCTGTTCCAGACACCCAAAAATATGAACAAAAAGTACATTTCAAAAGAATAACTATAGTTTTACATGCAAACTAGGGCATATGAAACCCAAGGTTCCATTGTACTCAACATCTGACTGTTTAGCAGCCATACAGGCATGCAGTTTACAATGAACAATAATGACATATCAAAAGATTTAAATGAGTCCTAGATGTGGGAAAGGCAGTGTCTGCACTCTGAAGAAGGGATAGACATGTTATAGTTAGAGGATAATCTGAATTGTAATGTCAGCACACTTCTGGAAAACCAGCAACTGAGTGAATGATGGTGAATATATTTTCTTTTTAGGGCCACCCTGCATTGGCAGGAGATGGCCAAAGAGGCAACAAATATATATAAAATATGAAAGCACAGCCAAGGTCAAATAATGACAAACAAAAACAATACATAGTAAAATTCTTACATTAAACGATTAGTTAGAAACTTACAGGAGATTGAATTCACTAAGATCAGCATGAACCAGACGACATTCACGGTACATGATCCACATTTGAATCACCAGGTCATAATACAATTCTCGAGCCTTAGATTCGGAAATCTCAGCATCCTATGCAACATAAAACACAAAACACATAAATATAAAGTTTACATGATAAATTTAAAGCGATAAATATTGGTTTTAATATTTATTAGAAAATGTACAGGATTTATATTATTAAAAACAATACTCAGAAATAGCAATCCCCTAAATAAGCATTGCTAGATGCCAATATGAATAGTTTTTCAATTTTTTTTTTTTTTTAAACAAGTCGGCCGTCTCCCACTGAGGCAGGGTGACCCCAAAAAGAAAGAAAATCCTCAAAAAGAAAATACTTTCATCATCATTCAACATTTTCACCTCACTCACACATAATCACTGTTTTTGCAGAGGTGCTCATAACACAACAGTTTAGAAGCATATACGTATAAAGATACACAACATATCCCTCCAAACTGCCAATATCCCAAACTTCAGTCATAATATAGTATAGTACTCCACTATACTCCTTTGAACACCAATTTCCAATATTTTATCTCTACCATACTGTACTTTGAGCCTACAATGCTACAACAGTAGGCCCAATATAAATGTGTTAAGTTTTCTTTTTTGTCATGGGACATCAAACTAAATGATGTACTGTATAGTACAGGTACTATACTTTAAAATGAAAGCTTCTGTTCATTACAAATATTGAAAATAAAGGCATACAAAAGCCTCAAGACTAACACAATTCACACACACAAAGCAATAATACCACATATGCTCAATGTAACACAAATATCTACCTTCAACCTAGGAGACGCCATCGAATCTGTTCCCAAAAACTCCATAACAAGCACGTGGGAGCGCAGAACCACAGGACGTGGAACAGGGAGGCCACAGTTATACATACGAAACAAATTGCTCGTCTCTTTCTCTGCCCATGTGCGGACCATTTTTCTAGGGTTGTGCTTTCCGTACCCATGACGAAATCTGATGAGAGAAAGTACTGTATTACTAACCTTTAAACTGTCCAAACATAGATCTACATTTGCTCATGTAGCGCTCCAAACATAGATCTACATTTTTTTACATGAGAAAGCAGGTAAAATCGAACGTAGATCTACGTTCAGAGCGCTACGAGAGTGAACATAGATTTACATTTGGACAGTTTAAGGGCTAAAGATTGAATAATATGTATTTTTAGGATACAAATGATACTGTCTAGTTAACCTAAAAGGAAATTTCTATTGTGAAACTTCTAGTGTAAATAATAACAAAAATATTTAAATGGAAAAGCAGTTATTAAATTATTTTTTGTGTTACTTACCATATGAAATGTAAAGACGACTAAAATATTCAGTATGACCTTATATACTATTCAGTATGACCTTATATACTATTCAGTATGACCTTATATACTATTCAGTATGACCTTATATGCTATTCAGTATGACCTTATATACTATTCTGACATTTTAAAGTAATGTTGTTTCTGCACAGTACAGTTTTGTGAAAAAATAAGAACAGGAACACATTAATTCAGATAATGTCTTGTTCCTTACAGATTTCATAAATGCTCTGCAAGAATTAAAAATGTTATAATAAAAGTCTGCTCCCAAGCTGACATTTTTCAAAATAGTGCCAGCAACTGTGTAAAATGAATATAAGTACAGTATAAGTTTGCAAGATTTCCCTGTTACTCTTTATGTTCATACAATAGAAATAACAGATCAGCAATTTTGCCCAAGTATAAAACATCTAATAAGTTTCCATTTCACCTTCACCATACACATCAATGCATTTACACAAATTGAGTCATTATTATATTATAATAATAAGGCTCAAGAATACAAACTGTAAGAGACTAAGGGAAAGCAAATTTACTGAATTATTGCTAATCTACCTGTGATCTCCAGAAACATATCTATCACGATCCTTGAAAGTGAGGATGGATGTCTTGTATATTTTGACAGCATAATCTTGGTTATCACTGCCCAAAGCATGGTAAACATTTGCTTCTTTGCCAGTAGAAATGCATCCATTTATCTGTAAGTACACCCTTGTTAACCATGCAGGAAAGTGTTAAAAGTACTGAAAACACAACATTTGACCACAGAATTAAAAATAAACATTATCAATATGAGTCACACTTGATGCTGTGGAGATTAGTTATTGTATTTCATAATTACCTTGAAAGATTGAGGCACAAAGCTTTACAAAAATATTTCTGGCTTACCTCAGTGATGGTTCCCTTGTTGAGAAATTTGAAAAGAATCATCCGAGTTCTTGGATCTAACACCTGTTCCACTGTTGCCCTCTCTGATTTATCACGCACTCTTTGTCTGAAAATGTATATGGCATATCAACCTGTCTTCTGAGCATTTAAGTAGATTCTTCATATACAGTTTGTAGCACATTTCTAAGTTAAGTTAGGTTGTCTTCCATCCATAAAAAATAACAAATTTAACATACCACAATGGAAAAACTAGAAATATAAGGTAAAAGGCAGTAAAAAACAATGAGTGTGAAATAGACAGAAAATAGGCATCCACTGTACATGGCCTGAACAAATCATCACCACAGTCATAATTCAATTATTCAAAGCACCTTTAATGGTCACCCACTTGACTGTTTTTACAACAGTGGCAAGACTGTTCATAAGGCTTAGTGTCATAAACAATGATCAGTGAAAAATGATGAACCACTTAGTCAAAAATTTAACACAGGTTAGATATCAGCATATTTCAATCTCAGTCAGAGACCTTTATCTGCTGAAATTGGTCTTCCCGAGTCTAATATATTCAGAACTTTTTTACACATTAATTTATTTGTCTAAGTGGTATCTAACTTTTAATTTTTTTTGTGTAAGTTACAAACACAAGATTATCTTTATTATATATTTTGTTTTCAATGAACCGGCCATATCCCACCAAGACAGGGTGACCTAAAAAAGAAAAACCAAGATAAATTAGGGTTTTAACATTTGCCATTTAGACCTCAGCACCAGGCCAAGGACAGTCCATCACTCAAACATCATATTCCAAAACAGTACAATAATGAGTAAAGAGTAGTAGGAATGCATTTAATTACAAGATATAGCAAGATCTCTTATAGATAAAAGGGTTGTGTAATTAATTTTTTTTAAATATGCACACATACTCATGAGGACTAATTTATAATTATGGGTCAATATTACCTTTCATTATCAGCCCGCCTCTGTGTCTCTACCATGCGGTTTGTCACATTACCACCAAAACCTGTAAGACCTTCAAACTTCTCAAGGCAAATCTTTCCTGCATATTTCTTGAATAATTTTTCTGATGGTTGAAATTTTTCAATCTGAAAAGTAAACAATACCAACCTCAGTCTCATAAGTTTGAAGTTAGAGAGAATATTTATATAAATCACTAAATGATAACCTTCTGCCCTCATCTACCAACTCCCGCCTACCACCACCCACCATCACCACCATTCCCATACACCAACACTCGCTCCCTCACTCAACCACCAACATCCTTCTCCTCACCTATCCATCAACAACACTTCCCTTCCACTCTTTGCAATACTTGATAATGAAAATCTTTGTTTCATGCAAACATACACAGAAGTTACAATGGTTGTGTTTACAGTTCTTTTGGTAACAGTTTTGATACAATCATGATATAACTGTATGAAATTGTACTTGCACATTCAAAAGAAAGGCAACTGTTATGCAAAAAAATTTGGGCACACTACCCTAAAATTTATATACTAGAATTTAATTTTAGACATTGTGTGAAAGTAAAGTGAGTACAGTAATTCAATCTAATCATAAGGTAACCGAGGTTCAAAAAATTGGTAGCAAGAGTTGGCTAGCTGATAAGAATTTTAAGTTGAATATGATGAGAAGGTCGTATATAACGTACTGGACAACTACAAATAGCTTATATTAAATTTATATCGGATCACTGACGTAAATTTTATGGAGTGATAGAATCATAGTGATGCCAATAATGTCTACTTAAGTATTTACAATCAATCACAGGCAGGCCCTGCTTTACAGAGCTTCACTTTATGGCATTTCGCATTACAGCGCTTCGCTAATGCAGCAGTTTTTAATTATATCCATTCTTCATTTATTCAGACCAACTACAATAAATATATTCACCACTCACTAAAAGCTAATGACAAAATATTTTATGGTAAGTAATGTATAGTGCATGTGCATATTTTAGGCCTAGCTCACTTAATATATGACACTGCAAACATGTTATCAGGGTTTTATATGCACTTGAAAGTGAAAAAAGGCTATGATTCACTTTAAGCAGTAACCCAAAACTTAACCTGCCATATAAGCAGGGCCTGCCTGTAAGTGATATAACATTTTAAGTAAGATCTAATAGGTACTTTTTAACAATGTTACTGAAGCTGATGGCAGGTTGGGAACTCTTGGCATTTTCAAGGAGTATCATATTTTGGGGGCCGTTTTTCATGGAATTTCTAAACAGATTAGGCTGTACACATAGTATTTTACTGTAAACCCTCAATATAAGAGACCTTTAAAATAATGGGCAAAAATCTACTATGTAAATTATACTTCTAATGCCTTCAATATCAATGTTTATTTCAATATAATTGTAAACTGTGTGTTTTTTTTTTGTTTTTTTTAACAAGTCGGCTGTCTCCCACCGAGGCAGGGTGACCCAAAAAGAAAGAAAATCCCCAAAAAGAAAATACTTTCATCATCATTCAACACTTTCACTTCACTCACACATAATCATTGTTTTTGAAGAGGTGCTCAGAACACAACAGTTTAGAAGCAAATACGTATAAAAATGCACAACATATCCCTCCAAACTGCCAATATTCCAAACCCCTCCTTTAGAGTGCAGGCATTGTACTTCCCATTTCCAGGACTCAAGTCCGGCTATATAAAAATAACCGGTTTCCCTGAATCCCTTCACTATATATTACCCTGATTACACTCCAACAGATCGTCAGGTCCCAAATACCATTCGTCTCCATTCACTCCTATCGAACACACTCACGCACGCTTGCTGGAAGTCCAAGCCCCTTGCCCAAAAACCTCCCTTACCCCTTCCTTCCAACCTTTTCGAGGACGACCCCTACCCCGCCTTCCTTCCCCTACAGATTTATACGCTCTCCATGTCATTCTACTTTGATCCATTCTCTCTAAATGACCAAACCACCTCAACAACCCCTTTTCAGCCCTCTGACTAATACTTTTATTACTCCACACCTTCTCCTAATTTCCACACTCCAAATTTTCTGCATAATATTTACACCACATATTGCCCTTAGACAGGACATCTCCACTGCCTCCAACTGCCTCCTCGCTACTGCATTCACAACCCAAGCTTCACACCCATATAAGAGTGTTGGTACTACTATACTTTCATACATTCCCTTCTTTGCCTCCATAGATAACGTTTTTTGTCTCTACATATACCTCAATGCACCACTCACCTTTTTTCCCTCATCAATTCTATGATTAACCTCATCCTTCATAAATCCATCCGCCGACACGTCAACTCCCAAGTATCTGAAAACATTCACTTCTTCCATACTCCTCCTCCCCAATTTGATATCCAATTTTTCTTTATCTAAATCATTTGATACCCTCATCACCTTACTCTTTTCTATGTTCACTTTCAACTTTCTACCTTTACACACTCCCAAACTCGTCCACTAACCTTTGCAATTTTTCTTTAGAATCTCCCATAAGCACAGTATTATCAGCAAAAAGCAACTGTGTTAATTCCCATTTTGTATTTGATTCCCCATAATTTAATCCCACCCTTCTCCCGAACACCATAGCATTTACTTCTTTTACAACCCCATCTATAAATAGTATATTAAACAACCATGGTGACATTACACATCCCTGTCTAAGACCTACTTTTACCGGGAAGTAGTCTCCCTCTCTTCTACACACCCTAACCTGAGCCTCACTATCCTCATAAAAACTCTTTACAAGCATATATATACACACCCCTCTGGGTTTTCTTCTATTTTCTTTCTAGTTCTTGTTCTTTCTTATTTCCTCTTCTCTCCATGGGGAAGTGGAACAGAATTTTTCCTCCATAAGCCATGCATGTTGTAATAGGTGACTAAAATGCCGGGAGCAAGGGGCTAGTAACCCCTTCTCCTGTATAAATTACTAAATTTAAAAAGAGAAACTTTCGTTTTTCTTTTTGGGCCACCCTGCCTTGGTGGGATACGGCCGGTTTGCTGAAAGAAAGAAATATACACACGCATACAGAGTGGTCCCTTGAGTTGCAACATTAATCCATTCCAGAAGACATATTGCATCTCTAGTTCCTTAGATGAAGAGCTCTTCAGCAGATCAAGGCACCCCCCCCCATCCCCTCAATCTACCTGTTGCTGCTCTTGCAACATTGCATAGCTCCTGATGATGCATGGATAAGTGTGAAAGAGCTTGAGCTGAAGATTTCCATCCTCCTGTGGCTGGTTTTCATGGTAAGGAAGAACCAACATATTCTTAGTTGAATATGATTGTTTGTCCTTTTTGAACTGTAAAATGTATGAATAACAATTTTAAACCCTGTAATTAGTTTGGTACACTGACCTTTTGCGACTGATTACTTGAGTGGTTGGGTCCAATTTGGTTATTCTGATGATACTGCTTTGTTAGATCTGTGGAAGGTTTCAGCTTAATAAGGAATTTGTAAACTTCACTTTTGTAGTAAACTTAAAATGATTCATATACAAATCTTGTGTATCTAAAAATTATCATATGAACTTTAACCTAAAGAATAAAAATTCACAGTATCATGGCTGTAACAATTCATCAATAACCCACACTTAGGAAAGGAACCTTATGACAATGTTATGGGCCATCCTGAATCATTATTAAGTCACAGCTAGGGTGAAAAAGTGGAGACCTTTTCTAATTTCCTCTCCTTAGTTGTGATTTGTATTGAACTAATGAATAAACAAATGTTTCAAAACTTAAGTAAAACCATCTATTATTCAAGATGTCACTGTACTGAACTAATGATTTAAAAATTTATAAAGAGCTTTTTCCTAAAATTAAAACTAATTATGTACCTGGAAATTGTGAGAAGTAGACAGCTTCCATGTACCATTCACAAAAGAATAAGCTTAATGAATAGCAAAAAAAGTAATACTCCACTGATAAAACCTCACATACTTTGTGAAACAGAGTATGGCAAATTAGACGAGAAATATATTTTCATAAAAGATTTAGGTAAAAATGTGTACTAGTAAATATTATTGAATCAAAATAAATATTAAGAGATAACTTGGAAGGAACGATATTCACAGGAACAAAATTAAAACTAAACTTTTGTATAAATTTCATGGTTCTGCATGTACAGTAATTCCAATCTCCATTATAATACTATACCTTTGCTATATTCATCAATACAGTATGCATCATCATCATAATCAGAATCTCCATAGTCATAGTCATCGAATATATCTTCGTATTCTGAGGAAGCATTCTTAATTTGTTGCTGTTGTTGAGAGTTATCTCCCTCATCCTCATCCCAGTTCTCCTCTACAGTTTTTACCATGGGCAGCGAGCGGCATGGCTGACGTGAACTCTCACTGAAATAGTCAAATCAATGTTTTATTTAACAAAATTAAGAAGAGTACAGCCGTAGTGTGCAGCTACCCTAGGATGTGAATAACATATATTAAATAGATACTATGCCAGCCCAGCACACAACACAGCACCTCTACAGATCCTGGAAACATAATGGCAATTATTATTTTTATTATTATATTTGGGTGGAGGTACTAAACTCATAGACATCACACAGGAAGTTTATTATTATAATTAGGGGGAAAACACAAAACCTGTATGGGTTATACAGCACCTGGGGAATGAGATGCAATGAGACTCAAGTCATAGGAGAGAACAAATGGTTAAAAAAAAAAACTCACTAAAATCAAAGAAATTTCTTCTGAGGAACCAAAGATTTCGAATAGTAGTAGTAGTAGTAGTAGTAGTAGCTGTGACAGTTAAGGAGCACTCTTGACTGCATAGATCCCTCAGTGCTCACAGCCAAAAAGAATATACAATAAGTTTATTTAGGTACTGGTACACAGTCATATAAATTTAGGTGATTATAATATCATACATAGTAATATATGTGTAAATTACCTAGGATAACCCAATTATTAATATTATAAGCATTAAACCCCTTTAGGGTCATAAAGCACTGCAGGATAACCCAATAAAGTAAGACAGTGACTTATTTCCATTGGGGTCCCTGTAATATCTTATTATTTAAAGCCTTGCTAAAAGATGCAACAGAAATCAATCAAACTGGGAATAACATCATAAAAATATGGATAAAATTAAAAAACAATAAAAGCAATGAACAGTCGACAAAATAAATACAATCATACTAAGTTTAAACAGACACTCTTTTAAAAGTTCCCCAACGTCCATACAGGCACCCTGGGAATACTAAAACCCTGATGAGTGTGGAAAGGACTAAGCGGCATATCACAAGCAATCCAAGAGGGGTGGTGGAACACCTGTACACAGGTGGCTATGGGTGAGGTGTGTGTGCCTGATCTTCAATCAACAGAGAAACTCCTCACAGAGACAATTTCTGTTTAAGGAGTTGGGACAAACACCCTTATCCTGCCATACCATGTATAACATATTCCCAGTCTGCAGGGCCCACTGGGCCTGCCACTTCCCAAGTACATATCTGTGAATATGGCACATGAAGTCGCTGTATGGCAAAAGTCTTCTGTAGAGTGGGCTGTCCATGGCAGCCTCTGTCTCTGCATCCGGACGTTCATTTCCCAGAACACCAACTTAGCCGGGCACCACAGAATGGCACATCCTTGTAGACAAAATACACAGTAAATGGAGAAGTAAGGCAGCTAACAGGACAATAGTGAGAACTGCATGAAGCTCCACAGTGAAGACAGTGGGCTCTCCCAGTCCCTGGACTCATTATGTAGATCTGTAATCTTTTGACTACCGTCTACAGGATGGGTATGGGGTGCATAATAAAGATATTAAACTAAACTCTTGGTAAGTGAGCACAGAAAGATCCTTGAAGCACGAACCAAGTCATCCTCCAAGACATTGGTGAAGATCATTACGGTGCTCGACACTGAGTTAAAAGGTTTACATTCACTGCCAACAAAGATGCACCTCAGATACCAAGGTAGCAAGGACAGAAGCCAACCTTTCTGGTCATGTCCCTATATAAAGAGTTCTTCACTGGTATCAAGGTAACTTTTTTAAAGATGCATGCTAATTACATGACCTACTTTAGTACTTACGAATCTTCGTCAGCGTCACTAAACTGTCCCTCGTGGTACTCCAGCTCCATTATTAAAATACTATTACTTCATTATCTTATAAAACTCAAAATTCTCAACATAATATCTTCGGCTCTATTTACCAAACTCCGTCTCTCTCAAACAGTCATTGTCGAAGTTAAAGAGTTAAATTAAAATAATGCCTTCCTTAAAATTGTCTTCAGAAAATGTGCAAATTTGCCAGTTTCTCTTCTTGTTGGGGATTGTTAAGGGCCACTGACAACTTCTCTGTACAAGAACATTAAACAAAGTAGTAGATCTTATTTCTATAAAGAATGTATTTACAGTCGATACAAAAAAATAAGATATTATTGACATACTTTGTAGAAAGTACCTGGTTATACAGAGCACATCTACTTGTAGCATATAACTACATACAGGAAGGTTTTGCAACATTAGGGGTTTTAGTTACATAACAAACTTTAACCTTTGTGAAGGTTGTTGGTGTTGGTCGAATACAAATACAGATATTAATCTAAATTTCACTATTTACAGCACAATAAAATGAAGGCCCAAGGAATGTACAACTTCTTAGGCAAATTGTACTTAAAATTAATTCAGTAAATTCAAAATAAAAATCGTGTGTATGCTGGGAGGCAGTTGAACACTCTTGGGCCCCTGACACTGCCGAGCCTTTTGCTTTCTTAGGGAGTGATTTTCGTGTGCAAATTTGCTACTAATCCCTCTAGGATTTTTCAAGTGCATAATCATGTATCTCTCCCGCCTGTGTCCCAGGGAATAGAAGTCGAGGAACTTCAACCGTTCCCAGTAATTGATAAATAATTGATAAATAATTGATAAATGACATGCCCATGCACTCTGCCCCAGGGCCAGACTCATGGAACTCTGTGTTCATCAAGAACTGCAAGAAGCCCCTATCACGAGCCTTTTCCATCCTATGGAGAGGGAGCATGGACACGGGGGTCGTCCCACAGTTACTAAAAACAACAGACATAGCCCCACTCCACAAAGGGGGCAGTAAAGCAACAGCAAAGAACTACAGACCAATAGCACTAATATCCCATATCATAAAAATCTTTGAAAGGGTCCTAAGAAGCAAGATCACCACCCATCTAGAAACCCATCAGTTACACAACCCAGGGCAACATGGGTTTAGAACAGGTCGCTCCTGTCTGTCTCAACTACTGGATCACTACGACAAGGTCCTAAATGCACTAGAAGACAAAAAGAATGCAGATGTAATATATACAGACTTTGCAAAAGCCTTCGACAAGTGTGACCATGGCGTAATAGCGCACAAAATGCGCGCTAAAGGAATAACAGGAAAAGTCGGTCGATGGATCTATAATTTCCTCACTAACAGAACACAGAGAGTAGTCGTCAACAGAGTAAAGTCCGAGGCAGCTACGGTGAAAAGCTCTGTTCCACAAGGCACAGTACTAGCTCCCATCTTGTTCCTCATCCTCATATCCGACATAGACAAGGATGTCAGCCACAGCACCGTGTCTTCCTTTGCAGATGACACCCGAATCTGCATGACAGTGTCTTCCATTGCAGACACTGCAAGGCTCCAGGCGGACATCAACCAAATCTTTCAGTGGGCTGCAGAAAACAATATGAAGTTCAACGATGAGAAATTTCAATTACTCAGATATGGTAAACATGAGGAAATTAAATCTTCATCAGAGTACAAAACAAATTCTGGCCACGAAATAGAGCGAAACACCAACGTCAAAGACCTGGGAGTGATTATGTCGGAGGATCTCACCTTCAAGGACCATAACATTGTATCAATCGCATCTGCTAGAAAAATGACAGGATGGATAATGAGAACCTTCAAAACTAGGGAGGCCAAGCCCATGATGACACTCTTCAGGTCACTTGTTCTATCTAGGCTGGAATATTGCTGCACTCTAACAGCACCTTTCAAGGCAGGTGAAATTGCCGACCTAGAAAATGTACAGAGAACTTTCACGGCGCGCATAACGGAGATAAAACACCTCAATTACTGGGAGCGCTTGAGGTTCCTAAACCTGTATTCCCTGGAATGCAGGCGGGAGAGATACATGATTATATACACCTGGAAAATCCTAGAGGGACTAGTACCGAACTTGCACACGAAAATCACTCACTACGAAAGCAAAAGACTTGGCAGACGATGCACCATCCCCCCAATGAAAAGCAGGGGTGTCACTAGCACGTTAAGAGACCATACAATAAGTGTCAGGGGCCCGAGACTGTTCAACTGCCTCCCAGCACACATAAGGGGGATTACCAACAGACCCCTGGCAGTCTTCAAGCTGGCACTGGACAAGCACCTAAAGTCAGTTCCTGATCAGCCGGGCTGTGGCTCGTACGTTGGTTTGCGTGCAGCCAGCAGCAACAGCCTGGTTGATCAGGCGCTGATCCACCAGGAGGCCTGGTCACAGACCGGGCCGCGGGGGCGTTGACCCCCGAAACTCTCTCCAGGTAAACTCCAGGTATAAAGATTACAATGTTGAATTTACAGAATTTGGTTGTTGTGTGGTTTACATGTAGTTAAATAATGATTACAGAGTGTACCACTAGAACGCCTAGCATGGCTAGGCATTTCGGGCAGACTTAGTTTAATTCTTTATTTTAAAATATTACAAATTATGAGGTAAGTTGGTATTATGGCTAAGTGACTAAATACTAGTTTGTGAGTTTAGCAATGTGAATGCTTTTGTTTTGGCACAGTACATAGTTTCAGTATTGGAGTATCATAGGATTCATTATTTTAAGATTGAGATTAATATTTCTGTTTATGGTCAAATGGGTGAGTGAGTGTAAGTGTGAACCACCAGGTGGTATTCGTGTAGTTAGTTGATGGGGTTTATCAGGGAGATAAGATGTTTTCTAATGGTAGTTTTGAAGGTGATGAATGTGTCTCCAGTTCTAGAGTTCTCAGGTAGGGTGTTCCAGATTTTAGGGCCTTTGACATACATTGAATTTTTGTAAAGGTTTAGTCGGACACGAGGAATGTCGTAGAGATGTTTGTGTCTGGTGTTATGCCTGTGGGTTCTGTCACAACTATCAAGAAAGCGTTTTAGGTCAAGGTTGATATTGGAGTTTAAGGTCTTGTAGATGTAGATAGCACAGTAGTAAGTGTGGATGTACTGAACAGGGAGTAAGTTTAGATCTATGAAGAGTGGGGGGGTGTGTTGCCAGGGATGGGATTTAGTGAATATTCTTACTGCAGCTTTTTGTTGGGTTATTATTGGCTTTAGGTGTGTTGCTGCAGTTGATCCCCAAGCACAAATAGCATAGGTGAGGTATGGATAAATAAGTGAGTGGTATTACCTGGAGTTTACCTGGAGAGAGTTCCGGGGGTCAACGCCCCCGCGGCCGGGTCTGTGACCAGGCCTCCTGGTGGATCAGAGCCTGATCAACCAGGCTGTTGCTGCTGGCTGCACGCAAACCAAGGTACGAGCCACAGCCCGGCTGGTCAGGAACCGACTTTAGGTGCTTGTCCAGTGCCAGCTTGAAGACTCACAGGGGTCTGTTGGTAATCCCCCTTATGTATGCTGGGAGGCAGTTGAACAGTCTCAGGCCCCTGACACTTATTATATGGTCTCTTAACGTGCTAGTGACACCCCTGCTTTTCATTGGGGGGATGTTGCATCGTCTGCCAAGTTTTTTGCTTTCGTAGTGAGTGATTTTCGTGTGCAAGTTCGGTACTAGTCCCTCTAGGATTTTCCAGGTGTATATAATCATGTATCTCTCCCGCCTGCGTTCCAGGGAATACAGGTTCAGGAACCTCAAGCGCTCCCAGTAATTGAGGTGTTTTATCTCCGTTATGCGCGCCGTAAAGGTTCTCTGTACATTTTCTAGGTCAGCAATTTCACCTGCCTTGAAAGGTGCTGTTAGTGTGCAGCAATATTCCAGCCTAGATAGAACAAGTGACCTGAAGAGTGTCATCATGGGCTTGGCCTCCCTAGCTTTGAAGGTTCATATTATCCATCCTGTCATTTTTCTAGCAGATGCGATTGATACAATGTTATGGTCATTGAAGGTGAGATCCTCCGACATGATCACTCCCAGGTCTTTGACGTTGGTATTTCGCTCTATTTTGTGGCCAGAATTTGTTTTGTACTCTGATGAAGATTTAATTTCCTCGTGTTTACCATATCTGAGTAATTGAAATTTCTCGTCGTTGAACTTCATATTGTTTTCTGCAGCCCACTGAAAGATTCGGTTGATGTCCGCCTGGAGCCTTGCAGTGTCTGCAATGGAAGACACTGTCATGCAGATTCGGGTGTCATCTGCAAAGGAAGACACGGTGCTGTGGCTGACATCCTTGTCTATGTCGGATATGAGGATGAGGAACAAGATGGGAGCGAGTACTGTGCCTTGTGGAACAGAGCTTTTCACCGTAGCTGCCTCGGACTTCACTCTGTTGACGTCTACTCTGTGTTCTGTTAGTGAGGAAATTATAGATCCATCGACCGACTTTTCCTGTTATCCCTTTAGCACGCATTTTGTGCGCTATTACGCCATGGTCACACTTGTCGAAGGCTTTTGCAAAGTCTGTATATATTACATCTGCATTCTTTTTATCTTCTAGTGCATTTAGGACCTTGTTGTAGTGATCCAATAGTTGAGACAGACAGGAGCGACCTGTTCTAAACCCATGTTGCGCTGGGTTGTGTAACTGATGGGTTTCTAGATGGGTGGTGATCTTGCTTCTTAGGACCCTTTCAAAGATTTTTATGATATGGGATGTTAGTGCTATCGGTCTGTAGTTCTTTGCTGTTGCTTTACTGCCTCCTTTGTGGAGTGGGGCTATGTCTGTTGTTTTTAGTAACTGTGGGACGACCCCCGTGTCCATGCTCCCTCTCCATAGGATGGAAAAGGCTTGTGATAGGGGCTTCTTGCAGTTCTTGATGAACACAGAGTTCCATGAGTCTGGCCCTGGGGCAGAGTGCATGGGCATGTCATTTATCGCCTGTTCGAAGTCATTTGGCGTCAGGATAACATCAGATAGGCTTGTGTTAATCAAATTTTGTGGCTCTCTCATAAAAAATTCATTTTGATCTTCGACTCTCAGTCTGGTTAGCGGCTTGCTAAAAACTGAGTCATATTGGGACTTGAGTAGCTCACTCATTTCCTTGCTGTCATCTGTGTAGGACCCATCTTGTTTAAGTAGGGGCCCAATACTGGACGTTGTTCTCGATTTTGATTTGGCATAGAAGAAGAAATACTTTGGGTTTCTTTCGATTTCATTTATGGCTTTTAGTTCTTCCCGCGATTCCTGACTCCTAAAGGATTCTTTTAGCTTAAGTTCGATGCTTGCTATTTCTCTGACCAGTGTCTCCCTACGCATTTCAGATATATTGACCTCTTTTAGCCGCTCTGTTATTCTTTTCCGTCGCCTGTAAAGGGAGACGGAAAAGAATAACAGAGCGGCTAAAAGAGGTCAATATATCTGAAATGCGTAGGGAGACACTGGTCAGAAGGCATTTTGCGGCACGTAGTATCAAATTCAAATTCAAATTCAAATTCAAATTCAAAGTTTATTCTCTATAAAGATTACAATGTTGAATTTACAGAATTTGGTTGTTGTGTGGTTTACATGTAGTTAAATAATGATTACAGAGTGTACCACTAGAACGCCTAGCATGGCTAGGCATTTCGGGCAGACTTAGTTTAATTCTTTATTTTAAAATATTACAAATTATGAGGTAAGTTGGTATTATGGCTAAGTGACTAAATACTAGTTTGTGAGTTTAGCAATGTGAATGCTTTTGTTTTGGCACAGTACATAATTTCAGTATTGGAGTATCATAGGATTCATTATTTTAAGATTGAGATTAATATTTCTGTTTATGGTCAAATGGGTGAGTGAAAGTGTGAACCACCAGGTGGTATTCGTGTGGTTAGTTGATGGGGTGTATCAGGGAGATAAGATGTTTTCTAATGGTAGTTTTGAAGGTGATGAATGTGTCTGCAGTTCTAGAGTTCTCAGGTAGGATGTTCCAGATTTTAGGGCCTTTGACATACATTGAATTTTTGTAAAGGTTTAGTCGGACACGGGGAATGTCGTAGAGATGTTTGTGTCTGGTGTTATGCCTGTGGGTTCTGTCACAACTATCAAGAAAGCGTTTTAGGTCAAGGTTGATATTGGAGTTTAAGGTCCTGTAGATGTAGATTGCACAGTAGTAAGTGTGGATGTACTGAACAGGGAGTAAATTTAGATCTATGAAGAGTGGGGGGGTGTATCTTGGAGAGGATCCCAACCGTTTTGGATACTTTTTTGGTTATGTGTTGGATATGGGTGCTGAAATTCAGGTTGTTGTCAAGGTATAGGCCTAGGAATTTGCCCTCATTATGTCTGGTAATTAGAGTGTTGTCGATCTTAATGTTAATTTGTGCATCTCCTGCTCTGCTACCAAACATAATATAGTAGGTTTTGTCAGTGTTAAGCGTAAGTTTATTGGCTGTCATCCAAGTCGATATTTTGATCAGCTCCTCGTTAACAATGGTGTTGAGGGTGGCAAGATTAGGGTGAGAGATGACATAAGTCGTGTCGTCAGCAAAGAGAATGGGTTTCAGGTGTTGGGATACGTTTGGAAGATCATTGATGTATATGAGGAGGAGCAGGGGACCAAGGACACTTCCCTGCGGAACTCCAGTATCAAGTGGCCGTGTTGTTGATGCTGTGTCTTTAATGGTAACATACTGATACCTATTAGTAAGGTAAGATTTGAAATAAGCAAGCGCATGGCCTCTTATACCGTAATGGTCAAGTTTGTGGAGTAGGATGTCGTGGTCTACTGTGTCAAAAGCTTTTCTTGGTCAATAAAAATTCCTAGTGGATATTCCTTATTTTCCAATGCTGTGTAAAGCAGATCTAGCATTTTTATGATTGCATCATTAGTGCTTTTATTTTTCCTAAATCCAAATTGGCAGGGGTTGAGTATGTTTTGTGCTGTTATAAATGAATATAGTCTCCTGTGCACGAGTTTCTCAAAGATTTTGGATAGCAATGGTAAGTTTGATATTGGCCTATAGTTGTTTAAGTCTGTAGGGTCACCACCTTTATGTATTGGTGTAACCCTTGCCATCTTGAGTAGTTTCGGGAAGGTGCTAGTTTCTAGTGACTTGTTAAAAAGTAATGAAATAGCATGCGAAAGGATATGGGCCGCTCGCTTGTACAGTAATGGTGGGACATTAGACAGATTCCCTGAGTTGTTTTTAAATGACTTTATAATCTCGGTGACTTCCGAGGGCTCAGTTGGTGCAAGATAGAAGGAATTTGGGAAATTCCCATCTAGGTAGTCCCCGGCATGGGCATTAGTATGTGGGATTTTATTGGCGAGATTAGATCCTATGGTTGAGAAGAAGTCGTTTATCTTGTTAGCTGTGTCAGTGGGATGTAATGGTGTTTCATTAGGTTTAGTTAGGACAATATTCTTGTTTTTTTTTCAGTTTGTGAGTCTCTAGAATCTGAGAGAGTGTTTTCCAGGTCTTTTTTTATACTTATGTTTGCCGTGAAGGTTCTCTACATTTTTCTAGGCCAGCAATTTCACCTGCCATGAAAGGTGCTGTTAGTGTGCAGCAATATTCCAACATAGAACAAGCGACCTGAAAAGTCATCAGAGGATTGGCATCCCTAGTTTTGAAGGTTCTCATTATCTATCCTGTAGTGTAGTGTGGTGACAATTTGTATATACATTTAGTTTTAATTAAGATGAAGATTTTATTTTTAAATGATTCACTATTTAATTAAAGTTGTATCAACAACGGCTACGTGACAATATTGTAGCCTTTATTTTATTTTTATTTTTTCCGGTTACAGACAGGGCCGCGGGGGCGTTGACCCCCGGAACTCTCTCCAGGTAAACTCCAGGTAACTGAGGATGAGGCCATCCAGTCTACCACAGCCAAATCTGAGACCGAACCTCTGCAAAGTGTGGAAGAGCCCAACTTCCCTGCAAAGGATGCTGGTGATACCAGAATGCCATCACTCACACCAGTTGTGGAGGAGCTAGCCATCCCTGCTAGCACATATGGAACTGTACATCTGCACTACCTATACATACGCCTACACCTGAATATGGGGATAAGCATGTCAGTTTTCCCAATACACACATCTACAACAGTCAGACGAACACCACACTTGTAACCCCTCTGAAAGCTGGAGATGAGTCAGATGTGCAGGACCTACCTACAATGAGTGATGAGGCAGTCTTGCCACAGGCACCATCAGAGAACAGTAACGTAACCATGGTACCTGTTAAGGTGATAGGTGTTAAGGAAAGAACTACCTCAGAAGTGCCATCCACTGGAGAGGCATTGGATTCGCCTGACCTTCCTCAAATTATAACAAACTTGCAGGAAAAAACTGAGCAACTTGAACAGATATTGACGAGTTTAATAAATATATGTAGTCAGGATGATGCTCTTGAGTATGTTGATCATGTAAAAAGTGGAACAATCTCTGTTCATTTTCAAGCAATTTGTATGAAAGAAGCCCATAACTCATGGCTTCAAGACTTGCCTTGGAACTGTCTGCCAAGATGCCGAAAAATGCTTAAAGTAAAAGGTTCTGAAGATAAACACGTACAAATTATGCTATTTGCTTTTAAGTGTCTGCACACTGTAGGCAAACCATAATAGTCTTACCATCTTATGAGCAAGGATTGTAATAACTCATTATAATGAATACATTACAAATCTTTTCGTGGAACATTGCTTCCATCAGGAAGCGGTTGCCTGACTTACATCATATTAGTGCAACCAAGAATATTGATGTTATCTGTTTGCAGGAATGTAGACTGAAAGATGGAGCACCTCCACCAAAGTTGCATGGATATGCAGCTTATAACTTAAGGTCAACCAACTGTTGTGTGATGTATGTCAGAAAGAACTTGCCACATTCACTCCTTGCCCTGCAGAGTCGAGTAAACATGCAATATCATGGTGTCAAAGTATATGCAGGCGATTTTTCCCTAAACATTTTAATCTCTATGCCCCAGCCAACCAGCTTCGACCTGATGCCTTACCAGATCGCATTAATAGTGAACCTACCCTCGTTCTTGGAGACTTTAATGCCAGGCATAAGAATATTGGTAGGTCTATAACAAACACCATTGGAACTAAACTAGTGAAATTGCTAAATGAGCATGATAATGTTCGAATTGTGGGCACTAATGAGCCTACTCACATATATGGTGGCATACTAGATCTGTGTCTTGGATTTAATACATCATATACGATGCATGACTCTGTCATAGTTGATGATCTTCTATCTGATCACTTCCCTAGACTCACAACTTTCAATCTTGATCACATCTCCAGTAATCAAGGAGCTAAATACAAAAGGAGGAAAGTTATTCTCAACCCAGAGCACGGAGACAACTTTATTAACCAACTGGATCAATGGTATAGGAATTACGAGCCCATTGGCACACAAAAATTAAATGATGATTTAGTTGCCACTATTGAGACTGTCCTCACAGATCAAGTAGGCAGGAGAAGGAAACATAGGACCTCCACTATAAATAACAATAAAAACCAATGTAAATACTATAATGATCCAGAGTTACGCAATCTAACACATGCAGCTAGGAGGATTGGTAAAGCATACCGTGAATGTAGAACCCCAGACCTGCTCAGAACGTTCCAAGCTGCACTAACAAATGCAAGGAATAGAAAGCAAGAACTTAGGCAACAGGAATGGGAACAATTTGTTAGTAGATTAAATAGGTCCACCCCTTTAAGTTTGGCTTGGAAAGGTATAAATAAAATAACCAGGAAAAAGACTGGCAATGTTGCTCATCCCTTTCCTCTTGAAAAAGCAAATAACCTCATAAATAACTGGTCCAAAACATCCAGGCATGAAAGCCTTCCATCTCATATTAGAAAAAAATTAGAGAGTACCTCTGAAGAAATGTTGAAACTGATTAATTTTATGAGCCAAAATATTGATGAGAGTGATTGCCTCTTCACCGAGTATGAATTAGATAATTCATTAACTAAAGGTTGATCAACTGCTCCTGGAGAGGATGGTATAACCTATATTAGACCTAAGTGCAATTACAAGTGAGAGTCTTGTTCTATTTTTAATTTGTATTTTTATATTACTAGTTTATACCTAGTTGTACTTTAGTTCATTCCAGCACAACACATAGACAACATCAACTTCATTATGTGTAGTAGTGACTATACTCTATATGACCAAATTACTCTAGCTATATACTTATCCAAACTTCCCACCACTACAGATATCAGTACTAGAACTCAACACACAACTCAGGATATAAATAACCATAATTTAAACCTAGAAGATGATTGATCACGTTGACCCTGATCTAAACCTCCATAATCTGACACCCAATCAAAACCTATTGGAAAGTAACTGCCTTTATTACACAGCATCACAAGCCACCACTATCCTAAACAATGCTAAAAGTCTATCAGTACTTAACTACAACATCAGGTCCTTAAGCAAACACTATGATGACCTCCTGGCACTCCTTGAATCACTAAAGACACCCTTCTCCTGCATTATTCTTACTGAGACCTGGCTTAAGCAGGACACAATAGATATCTACCCTCTACCAGGATACACAGCAATTCATAACTGCAGGACCAAACCAAGTTGGGGGTGGTACTGCAATCTATTACTCTAACCAGTTATCTTGTATTAGCACCACTTGCTTTAGTGATGAATATGGGGAATACATTTTTGCTAATTTTACTGTAAAAAACCTTAAGACACCTATAACAATCGGTGCCATTTACCGGATACCTCACACAAACATCCCAAATTTCAGTGAGAAATTAAAGTCACTAATAACAAACAGACAAATGAATAAGCACCACCTTCTCTTAGCTGGAGACTTCAACATCAACCTTGGCTTACTAGATGATCAGCCTGTAACTGATTTCATCAACAATATGAACAACACACTTCTCATACCAACAATAACTAAACCAACCAGGCTCACTGAGACAAGTGCAACCATAATAGACCACATGTGGACCAATATACTAGCCCCCCTTAAATCAGGGATAATCACAGATAGCACTACAGACCACTACCCTACCTTCCTCCTGACAAACATTAGTAAACCACCACTTGAATACAACAAAGTCTCATTTAGACTCCATGACGAGGCCTCAATAAGGAAGTTCACAGCTGACCTAGAGATTGTTGACTGGCCTACAGAATTCTCCAAGGCCAATGGTATTGCTGACTGGACAGACATTTTTCTTAACAAATTACTTAGACTATACAACAAACATTGTCCTATAAAAACGAAACAGATCACAAACAAACGGCTTGGTTGCCCATGGCTAACCAGCACCATTCTGAAATCCATTGACAAGAAACACCAATATGAAAAGCAATATAGACAGAGCTTAATACACAAAGATATTCTTAAACACTATTCATCAGTTCTCACCAAAGTAATAAAGAAAGCCAAACAACTATACTACTCCAGTAGATTCACAGACACTAGAGGAGATATAAAAAAGACCTGGAAAACACTCTCTCAGATTCTAGGGACCCACAAACTGAAAAAAAACCAAGAATATTGTCCTAACTAAACCTAATGAAACACCACTACATCCCACTGACACAGCTAACAAGATAAACGACTTCTTCTCAACCATAGGATCTAATCTCACCAATAAAATCCCACATACCAATGCCCATGCCGGGGACTACCTAGATGGGAATTTCCCAAATTCCTTCTATCTTGCACCAACTGAGCCCTCGGAAGTCACCGAGATTTTAAAGTCACTTAAAAATAACTCAGGGAATCTGTCTCATGTCCCACCATTACTGTACAAGCGAGTGGCCCATATCCTTTCGCATGCTATTTCATTACTTTTTAACAAGTCACTAGAAACTAGCACCTTCCCGAAACTACTCAAGATGGCAAGGGTTACACCAATACATAAAGGTGGTGACCCTACAGACTTAAACAACTATAGGCCAATATCAAACTTACCATTGCTATCCAAAATCTTTGAAAAACTCGTGCACAGGAGACTATATTCATTTATAACAGCACAAAACATACTCAACCCCTGCCAATTTGGATTCAGGAAAAATAAAAGCACTAATGATGCAATCATAAAAATGCTAGATCTGCTTTACACAGCATTGGAAAATAAGGAATATCCACTAGGAATTTTTATTGACCTAAGAAAAGCTTTTGACACAGTAGACCACGACATCCTACTCCACAAACTTGACCATTACAGTATAAGAGGCCATGCGCTTGCTTATTTCAAATCTTACCTTACTAATAGGTATCAGTACGTCACCATAAAAGACACAGCATCAACAACACGGCCACTTGATACTGGAGTTCCGCTGGGAAGTGTCCTTGGTCCCCTGCTCTTCCTCATATACATCAATGATCTTCCAAACGTATCCCAACACCTGAAACCCATTCTCTTTGCTGACGACACGACTTATGTCATCTCTCACCCTAATCTTGCCACCCTCAACACCATTGTTAACGAGGAGCTGATCAAAATATCGACTTGGATGACAGCCAATAAACTTACGCTTAACACTGACAAAACCTACTATATTATGTTTGGTAGCAGAGCAGGAGATGCACAAATTAACATTAAGATCGACAACACTCTAATTACCAGACATAATGAGGGCAAATTCCTAGGCCCATACCTTGACAACAACCTGAATTTCAGCACCGTATCCAACACATAACCAAAAAAGTATCCAAAACGGTTGGGATCCTCTCCAAGATACGATACTACGTGCCGCAAAATGCCCTTCTCACACTATACCACTCACTTATTTATCCATACCTCACCTATGCTATTTGTGCTTGGGGATCAACTGCAGCAACACACCTAAAGCCAATAATAACCCAACAAAAAGCTGCAATAAGAATAATCACTAAATCCCATCCCAGGCAACACCCCCCCCCACTCTTCATAGATCTAAACTTACTCCCTGTTCAGTACATCCACACTTACTACTGTGCAATCTACATCTACAGGACCTTAAACTCCAATATCAACCTTGACCTAAAATGCTTTCTTGATAGTTGTGACACACATTGGATTTGTGGAAAATTGCATTTATCTGAATGTAACTCATTATATACATAACAGAAAATGATAACAAAGATAATTATTATTTATCAGAGTTACATAGACAAGTAGGAATTTGGGACACTTAGGTCGCAAAAATGTCTCCCTTCGATACCTACCACTGTCATATCCACAAGTTGCTCTGGACCTATTAATTAAATGAAATATACATACACCAGGAATACTGGTAAATATATAAATTTGTGGACTGTATATTAAAAATAATAAATGGTTATATATATACACAATTACATAACAGAAGGAAAATATATCTAAATATCACTCACCAATTTGGCTGGATATTAAGTTGTATCATACTCAGAAAAACCTCACTAACTAAATTTATGAAAACACTGGCCAGAATTATACACAAATCTAGAGAGCTTATCTGAGGTTCCTGGAGCTGTCTTGTCCAGTCGTCTGATATCTCAAGTTATGCAGGAACGCATGTCCACCAATTTCGCCTCCTATTTGAGAGGTGTCAGCCCAATTTTATCCTCTAGAGCACGATAATTCCTTCCCATTACACTAACGTTGTATCCAACTCAAAACCAAGATGGCGAGTCCCATCTGCACAGACGCAGGCTTTCCGTTTTCTATGACATAAATATTATTAAATACAGTATGGCTGTGGAAAATACTGTATATATTTTCTAGAAATTCAGTATTTATATGTAAATAGATGGCTATACTGTATTTAATAATATTCGTCATAGAAAACGGAGAGTCTGCGTCTGCGCAGAAGGAGACTCGCCATCTTGGTTTTGAATTTTGTACAAACGTTGGTGTAATGGGAAGAATTTTTCGTGCTCTAGAGGTTAAAATTGTGTTGACACCTCTCAAATAGGAGGCGAAATTGGTGGATGTGCATTCTGGCATAACTTGAGATATCAGACGACTGGACAAGACAGCTCCAGAAACCTCAGATAAGCTCTCTAGATTTGTGTGTAATTCTGGCCAGCATTATTTTCATAGATTTAGTTAGAGTGAGGTTTTCTGAGTATGATACACATTAATCTCCAGTCAAATTGGTGAGTGATATTAAGATATATTTTCCTTCTGTTATGTAATTGAGGAAATTAAATCTTCATCAGAGTACAAAACAAATTCTGGCCACAAAATAGAGCGAAACACCAACGTCAAAGACCTGGGAGTGATTATGTCGGAGGATCTCACCTTCAAGGACCATAACATTGTATCAATCGCATCTGCTAGAAAAATGACAGGATGGATAATGAGAACCTTCAAAACTAGGGAGGCCAAGCCCATGATGACACTCTTCAGGTCACTTGTTCTATCTAGGCTGGAATATTGCTGCACACTAACAGCACCTTTCAAGGCAGGTGAAATTGCCGACCTAGAAAATGTACAGAGAACTTTCACGGCGCGCATAACGGAGATAAAACACCTCAATTACTGGGAGCGCTTGAGGTTCCTAAACCTGTATTCCCTGGAACGCAGGAGGGAGAGATACATGATTATATACACCTGGAAAATCCTAGAGGGACTAGTACCGAACTTGCACACGAAAATCACTCACTACGAAAGCAAAAGACTTGGCAGACGATGCACCATCCCCCCAATGAAAAGCAGGGGTGTCACTAGCACGTTAAGAGACCATACAATAAGTGTCAGGGGCCCGAGACTGTTCAACTGCCTCCCAGCACACATAAGGGGGATTACCAACAGACCCCTGTGAGTCTTCAAGCTGGCACTGGACAAACACCTAAAGTCAGTTCCTGATCAGCCGGGCTGTGGCTCGTACGTTGGTTTGCGTGCAGCCAGCAGCAACAGCCTGGTTGATCAGGCTCTGATCCACCAGGAGGCCTGGTCACAGACCGGGCCGCGGGGGCGTTGACCCCCGGAACTCTCTCCAGGTAAACTCCAGGTACAGTCCACAAATTTATATATTTACCAGTATTCCTCATATAACAATGGTTATAAATGACCATAATTTTTAAAGGGGTGGACCGGTAAGCCAGCGGAAGGCCTCGGTCAGATGACCAAAAGCTCCAAAGGCGGGTCATCATCTGACTAAGACCCGCGTCAGGAAACATTTGTCCTGTTTCCTGACGAACCTTACCTAACCTAACCTAACCAGTATTCCTGGTGTATGTATATTTCATTTAATTAATAGGTCCAGAGCAACTTGTGGTTATGACAGTGGTAGGTATCGAAGGGGGACATTTTTTGCGACCTAGGTGTCCCAAATTCCTACTTGGCTATGTAATATTGATAAATAATAATTATCTTTCTTGTCATTTACTGTTATGTACATAATTAGTTACATTCAGATAAATGTAATTTTCCACAATGGCCATCTATATACATACAAATACTGTATTTCTGGAAAATATATACAGTATTTTCCACAGGATTACTCCTTCATGATAAAGTTGATATGTTAGCCAAGAAGAGTACCCAGAAGGAGAATGTAGAATATAACTTTGGTATAACTGTGTCTAGCATTAGGAATAATATTAGGAGAGAAGTAAATAATGAAAATGATTGTTATAGGGATGTAGTTAGAAGCCTGAGTAGATCTATAACCCACTATGATAACATGAACATAGATAAGTATATTTATGGAGCAACTTGCAATGTGAACAGACTGATGTTGTAGTGGTCAGGCTTAGGCTTGGTTACAAGTACTTCTGGCAGTTTGGGAGACACACACATGATGATCAAACTAAATGTAAATTATGTGATCAGGCATATGGTCACTCTCTTGAACACTATGTGCTTAATTGTCCACTTATTGAGGAATACAGAGACAGACAGTATAATAACCTGTGACATGTCAAGATATCTTATTAATGAAAATAAGATACCAGATATACTAAGCAGATTTCCTAAATTTGCTTGTAACAGATAAGTGAACTATAGATATGTAGATATAAATCCATATGTATTCCTGTTAACCCTTTGGGGCCTAGTTCCTAGGCCTTTTGTGTATCCATATGCTCTGGCGCTACCGTCCACAGTATGGATATGGGGTGCACAATAAACTAGCCATTTCGGTGGCAAAATCTATCTCTATTGACTTCTTAGCACTTGACTGGTGAATATAATTAAGTGAAATGATGTTAACTTGCTTTGATGGTGTTAAAGAAATAGCACCTGTACATAAAATAATGACTGTGCACAGGAAAGGCAAAAGAGTCATCTGAAAGCAAGTAAATGAACACTCGTAAGTGAAAATATTAGATAGCAGCTGCAAGAGTTTAGCAGTTGCCATAATTCTGATTGTAAATGCAATTAAGTTTTCATTTAGATTTTATACGTAATTTATTTTTTATAATGATTTCACACAGTGAATTATATAGAATTTAACCTAGGATAACTAGCAAAGTCAAACAAGGTTTTTTACTTCCACCAGGCCTCTTGCGGTATAGTACAGTAGTTTTGTTTTGGCATAAATATGTGTAAATCACAGAACGGGTGGGACTAAAACTGCTGAAACTTAATGTGATTCCTAACAGCAAGATACTTTGTCAAACAACTCTTGAAATCTGTTTGTTCCACTTCTCATCCTCTTGCATTTTTAGTTTCCGCATTTTTTCTTCTCCCATATATGTGAGGCACAGGATGGGTATGGGGTGCATAATAAACATATTAAACTAACTAACCATATATTGTATCATAATTTTTTCAGACCAAGCTGTTTATTCAAGAATTTTACACAGTATTATCCTTGTTTTTAACTCCCTATATCCTCGTCTGCAGAAACAATCTTCAGTCAACTTGTATATCATTATATTGTGTAATTCCATTAACTAGTACCAATCAGTGTTTGATAACGTGACATTTGTATTTTTTTTTCATTTTAAACTATGAATTATCTTCTAACTTGTATCTATTTTTTTAAGTTCCTATTAATATCATGTATTAGACCCTTAAAACAATTACAACGAAGGTTTTAAGACGAGATGAAGTTTTGTCTGGAATGTAAGTTTTATGGTGAAGTGTTGCAACTAGACCAACCAGGGAGAGTTTAGTGGGAATGATGACTGTGTATGACGGTCCTCCCGTGGACCTTCACATTATTCTATGTTCTTAATGTACAGTAATTTTGCAATAGAGTCTTGTTGCAGCAGCGAGATTGAGATCTTTACTTCCAAAGCAACAAACAATAAGTGGCATGGAATATAAGTCTACTTAATTAATTGCTAGTGTTTACGCAAAACATTTCTGGCATACTAAGAGTGTTTTAAAACTTGGTACTCAAAATTACTTAACAATGCATCGTTAAGATTAAAGTGTTTGAACGCTAAGTTTAATACAATGTATTGATATGAAGAGTCAGTAATGTAAACTGTCACGGAGAGACAGTAATGTACACTATCATGGAGACAGTAATGTACACTGTCATGGAGAAACAGTAATGTACACAGTCATGGAGAAACAGTAATGTACACAGTCATGGAGAGACAGTAATGTACAGTCATGGAGAGACAGTAATGTACACAGTCATGGAGAGACAGTAATGAACACTGTCATGGAGAAACAGTAATGTACACAGTCATGGAGAAACAGTAATGTACACAGTCATGGAGAAACAGTAATGTACACAGTCATGGAGAAACAGTAATGTACACAGTCATGGAGAAACAGTAATGTACAGAGTCATGGAGAAACAGTAATGTACACAGTCATGGAGAAACAGTAATGTACACTGTCATGGAGAAACAGTAATGTACACTGTCATGGAGAAACAGTAATGTACACAGTCATGGAGAAACAGTAATGTACACAGTCATGGAGAAACAGTAATGTACACAGTCATGGAGAAACAGTAATGTACACAGTCATGGAGAAACAGTAATGTACACTGTCATGGAGAAACAGTAATGTACACAGTCATGGAGAGAGTAATGTACAGTCATGGAGAGACAGTAATGTACACAGTCATGGAGAGACAGTAATGTAGTCATGGAGAGACAGTAATGTACAGTCATGGAGAGACAGTAATGTACACTGTCATGGAGAGACAGTAATGTACACTGTCATGGAGAAACAGTACTGTACACTGTCATGGAGAAACAGTAATGTACACAGTCATGGAGAGACAGTAATGTACACAGTCATGGAGAGACAGTAATGTACACTGTCATGGAGAAACAGTACTGTACACAGTCATGGAGAAAGTAATGTAAACTGTCATGGAGAGACAGTAATGTTCACTGTCATGGAGAGACGGGAATATGAACTGTTAAGGAAAGACAGTAATGTAGACTGTTATGGAGAGACAGCAATGCAAACTGTTATGGAGAGAAAGCAGTGCAAACTGTCATGGACAGACAACAATGCAAACTGTCATGGAGAGACAGCAGTGCAAACTGTCATGGAGAGACAGCAGTGCAAACTGTCATGGAGAGACAGCAGTGCAAACTGTCATGAAGAGACAGCAGTGCAAACTGTCATGGAGAGACAGAAGTGCAAACTGTCATGGAAAGACAGCAGTGCAAACTGTCATGGAGAGACAGCAGTGCAAACTGTCATGGAGAGAAAGCAGTGCAAACTGTTATGGACAGATAGCAATGCAAACTGTCATGGAGAGACAGCAGTGCAAACTGTCATGGAGAGAAAGCAGTGCAAACTGTTATGGACAGATAGCAATGCAAACTGTCATGGAGAGACAGCAGTGCAAACTGTCATGGAGAGAAAGCAGTGCAAACTGTCATGGACAGACAGCAATGCAAACTGTCATGGAGAGACAGCAGTGCAAACTGTCATGGAGAGACAGCAGTGCAAACTGTCTTGGAGAGACAGCAGTGCAAACTGTCATGGAGAGACAGTAGTACAAACTGTCATTGAGAGACAGCAGTACAAACTGTCAGGGAGAGACAGTAGTGCAAATTGTCATGGAGAGACAGTAGTGTGGAAAATACTGTATATATTTTCCAGAAATTCAATATTTATATGTAAATAGATGACCATACTGTATTTACCTGGAGTTTACCTGGAGAGAGTTTCGGGGGTCAACGCCCCCGCGGCCCGGTCTGTGACCAGGCCTCCTGGTGGATCAGCGCCTGATCAACCAGGCTGTTGCTGCTGGCTGCACGCAAACCAACGTACGAGCCACAGCCCGGCTGATCAGGAACTGACTTTAGGTGCTTGTCCAGTGCCAGCTTGAAGACTGCCAGGGGTCTGTTGGTAATCCCCCTTATGTGTGCTGGGAGGCAGTTGAACAATCTCGGGCCCCTGACACTTATTGTATGGTCTCTTAACGTGCTAGTGACACCCCTGCTTTTCATTGGGGGGATGGTGCATCGTCTGCCAAGTCTTTTGCTTTCGTAGTGAGTGATTTTCGTGTGCAAGTTCGGTACTAGTCCCTCTAGGATTTTCCAGGTGTATATAATCATGTATCTCTCCCTCCTGCGTTCCAGGGAATACAGGTTTAGAAACCTCAAGCGCTCCCAGTAATTGAGGTGTTTTATCTCCGTTATGCGCGCCGTGAAAGTTCTCTGTACATTTTCTAGGTCGGCAATTTCACCTGCCTTGAAAGGTGCTGTTAGAGTGCAGCAATATTCCAGCCTAGATAGAACAAGTGACCTGAAGAGTGTCATCATGGGCTTGGCCTCCCTAGTTTTGAAGGTTCTCATTATCCATCCTGTCATTTTTCTAGCAGATGCGATTGATACAATGTTATGGTCCTTGAAGGTGAGATCCTCCGACATAATCACTCCCAGGTCTTTGACGTTGGTGTTTCGCTCTATTTTTAATAATATTTATGTCATAGAAAACGGAAAGCCTGTGTCTGCGCAGAGGGGACTCGCCATCTTGGTTTTGAATTTGTATTAGAAACGGTGAATGGGGAAGAATTTTTCGTGCTCTAGAGGTTAAAATTGTGCTGACACCTCTCAAATAGGAGGCGAAATTGGTGGATATGCATTCCTGCACAACTTGAGATATCAGACGACTGGACAAGACAGCTCCAGGAACCTCAGATAAGCTCTCTAGATCTGTGTGTAATTCTGGGCAGCATTATTTTCATAGATTTAGTTAGAGTGAGGTTTTCTGAGTATGATACACATTAATCTCCAGTCAAATTGGTGAGTGATATTAAGATATTTTCCTTCTGTTAATTGTGTATATATATAACCATTTATTATTTTTAATATACAGTCCACAAAATTTATATATTTACCAGTATTCCTGGTTATACATATTTCATTGGTAATTAATAGGTCCAGAGCAACTTGTGGTTATGACAGTGGTAGGTATCGAAGGGGGACATTTTTTGCGACCTAGGTGTCCCAAATTCCTACTTGTCTATGTAACATTGATAAATAATAATTATCTTTGTTATCATTTACTGTTATGTACATAATTAGTTACATTCAGATAAATGCAATTTTCCACAAGTAGACTCATGGAGTGACAGTAAACTGTCATGGATAGACAGTAATGTATAGTGACTGCCCTTTTTGGTTATAATAAAAACTGAGCTGAAATATAGTGGTGAGAATAATACATGAACCTGGATGTTAATTAGGTTACATGTATTTTTAGATAATAACAATCAAGGAAGAATACAGAGGTGCACTGGACAATAATTTACTATATTTTTTTATAATTAAAGCTTATGTATTAATATAAATTATAATTTATACTAATATAATTTGTAATGTATTAGAAATAGTTTGACTTCATGGGGTGGGGGGATTATTCTTGGTTAAATCTACAAAATACACCATATATGTGTGTGCTATTAGCATGTGTTAAGTAAGTTTATCTAGGCACAGGTACATTATTATTATTATAATCAAGGGGGAAGCGCTAAACCCGGAGGATTATACAGCGCCCGGGGATGGGGTGATGTGGAAGGCATTCAGGCTTAATTCGGGGAACTGGAGCACAGATCCAATTCCCTAAATCAAGAGCCCCTCACCAACATCAAGGAACCTTCCTTGAGGGGAGGCACAGGTACAAATAAATACAATCATACTTAGTGTAAATTAACCATACCCCCGGCCGGGATTGAACCCGTGGTCATAGAGTCTCAAAACTCCAGCCCGTTTGTTTGCAATCGTGTCATTACGATTTCTTGAGTCGAGTAGTGTAAATTACCTAGGTTAACCCAAAGAAAGTAAGCCAAAATGACTTAGTCCCGTTGGTGGTCCTTGTGTTACACCAAGAGCACTCACTGTACGGAATATCTAAATAAAAAGTTTGTGAGTTATTAAGTTTTATATATTTTATTTATGTTTGAATATGGCGGGTGGTTGTAGGCTGGGAGTGTTGTGAGCAGCAGGAACAGCAGCAGCAGCAGCAGCACACAACAGCAGGAGCAGTAGTGGCAGCAGCGTCACATGTCACACACTACCACCGCCATGACCAACACGCTCAACGATATACTAAACAAGCTTCTTGTGCCTGACAATGCCGTCATACAGGAGGTAAGTGTGCTGGGGCAGCCCTAGAGAGTTGCTGGGGTGGTGTAGGCAGTACCAGGCAGAGGTGACAAGGCTCTGAAGGGGAAGATGAAGCACAGGGTTGAAGGAGGGAGGTGCGGCCACCGGGGCGGTGTGTTGTCTGGCTGCTTGACGTGGTGATGATGGTGCCTCCACCACGTGTGGACATGCCCACGTGTGATGCTTCTCCCGGCGCTTATGTGGGATGGGAGACGAGGAGCAAACACCATGTGGGGATAAATGGGTGATGAGGTGTGAACACCCTTCGAGTTGTACTAGAGGCTTGCCGGAGTTGGCAGCATATTGTGGGTGCGGACGGTGGACCTGTGTGGGATGGACTACTGGATGAGGTGTTGCATGGGTGGTGGGGTGTGGCTGAGATGGCTATAATGTGATTGCATTGGGTGCGGCTGAATAGGATGGAATGTGGTTACATGGGGTGTGGCTCAGCTGGGTGGAATGTGGCTGCATGGGGTGTGGCTCAGCTGGGTGGAATGTGGCTGCATGGGATGTGGCTGCATGGGGTGTGGCTGCATGGGGTGTGACAGCTGGATGGGGGTGAGTGGGACTGGGTAAGTCAATTAATTTAGGTACGATTACACACATTTAAGTGATTACAATTATCATACATAATAATGTGTAAATTACCTAGGATAACCCCCCCCCCCCCCAAAAAAAAAGTGTGAATGGTTTACACTGAGGTCTTTGAAATACCTTTTAAGCAGCCTAGTAATAAGATAGAAACTATTTATGATTATAACCATAAAAAATTAAAACCAAGAAGCTCAGCCGTATCAGAATGTTAGAATCAACAAGGTACAATAGGAATAAAGTGAACTTGGTAGTTTACATAGAGAAAATCAGCTTAATATAATAAGTGCACAAATGTTAACTAAACAAGAAATCACTTTCCTCCCTTTCTGTAGCTTAATTAGGAACCTTTTAGTTCTTTTCCAGAAGTGGCTCATGCTAAGACTGCCCTTCACCTGTTCAGGCAATTGGTTCTGCTCATTGATTGCTGTATAATGAAAGGCGTTCAAGGTCTGACCACCTACTGTAGATACTACAAAATTATGTTCACTTCCCTATACTGGTTTGGTTTCTAATCTTGACAAAATTAACAGTGAGGTATTCTAGGCACTGCTTGTGAGCAATTTTATAGACATTAATTAACTTCACTTGCTTTACTATGTCTTCAACATTCAGATTACCCAGTTGTAATTCATCCTGGCCTATATGCTTTCTTGGACCAAGGTCCAGGATGAATCTTGCCATTTTGTTCTGTGTGATTTTGTAGTCATAAAGTTTTTTTTTTTAAACAGAGCACCATGAAGAATAAGAAGTCTACATGACATTATATGAGAGCTAGGCATAGGGTCCTACAAGCCTTAGTAGGTAGACACTATGCCTGTCTATAGAGGAACTTTTTATTTATTTATTTATTTATTTAGTAATTTAAGCATACATACAGAGGTACAAAAAATACAGGTAAAAGCAGCATGCCAAAGCCACTTATATGCATAGCATTACGGGCTGGCTTAAAATTAACTTAAGATTAACTAAGCAATGATGAAATCAGTGATAAAACATTATTGTAAACAGATAACTATAAAGCACAAATGAGTATTACAAAGACAGGTCATATGGTTGCATGCATTGCTGTACATTCAGTTGAATGGAGTATTCTGTTAGGTAGTGTATTTAAAAAAAAATAACAAAGTTAGATTGGGTTCTAGGTTTAACATTTGTGTGATATAATTGTGAGTAACATATAGGATATACAATTTATAAGGTTCAGTTATTCAGTATTTATTTGGTTTTGAGTGAGTAAGTGATCTTTGAGAAGAGACTTGAATTTATAAACAGGTAGTGTTTCTTTTATATTTACAGGTAATGAATTCCAGATTTTAGGGCCTTTTATGTGCATTGAGTTTTTGCATAGCGTGAGATGGACACGAGGAACATCAAAGAGTGATCTGTGCCTTGTGTTATGGTCATGTGTTCTGTTGAGGTTGGCAAGATGTTTGAGGGGAGGGTTAATATCAGAGTTAAGTGTTCTATGTATGTAATAGGTGCAATAATAAGTATGGATGTTTTGTATGGTGAGTAGGTTGAGTGTTTTGAATATTGGTGGAGTGTGCTGCCTGTAGTGAGAATTTGTTATCATTCTAACTGCAGCCTTTTGTTGGGTAATTAGTGGTCTGAGATGGTTAATTGTTGTTGAGCCCCATGCACAAATTCTATAGGTGAGATAGGGGTAAATAAGAGAGTGATAAAGGGCCAGGAGGGCTGACTGTGGAACATAGTACCGTATCTTCGATAGTATGCCTACAGTCTTGGAAATTTTCTTAGAAATTTGTTGTATATGTGTATGAAATTTGAGTCTATTATCAAGGTGGATTCCTAAGAATTTTCCCTCTGTTAGCTTTGTGATAGGTGATCTGTTTATCGTTATGTTAAGAGGTACATCTGTAGCTCTGTTACCAAACTGAATGAAGTAGGTTTTGTCAATGTTTAGTGTAAGTTTGTTAGTCCTCATCCAGGTAGATATTTTCTGTAATTCGGTGTTTACAGTATTGGCTAGCGTGACTGGGCTCGGGTGAGAGAAGACGTATGTAGTGTCATCTGCAAAAAGTGTGGGTTTGAGTAATTGCGAAGCATTTGGTAGGTCATTTATGTATAGGAGAAAGAGAAGAGGGCCAAGGACACTTCCCTGTGGGACACCAACTGTAATTGGTTGAGCGGAAGAGCTTGCCCCATTTGCATACACATATTGGCTTCTGTTGCTGAGGTATGACTTGAGGTAGTTGAGGGAGTGCCCTCTAATACCATAGTGTGACAATTTTACGTGGAGGAAGTCATGGTCAACTGTATCAAAAGCTTTACGTAAGTCATTGAAGATCCCCAGTGGGACTTCTTTTTTCTCTATTGCAGTGTATATATGTTCTAGCATGTGTATAATAGCATCATTAGTATTTTTATTAGGCCTGAATCCAAATTGGCAGGGGTTGAGAATGTTTTGGGAGATGAGGTAGTAGATTCGTTTATGAATTAATTTTTCGAAGATTTTTGAGAGAGGGTGTAAATTGGATATTGGCCTATAGTTATTCAACTCTGTTTGGTCTCCTCCTTTGTGGATCGGGGTGACCCTTGCTATTTTGAGAGCTGTAGGGAAGGTGGAGGATTCAATGGATTTGTTAAAGAGTGTTGCAATGATTGGTGATAGTACTTGTGACACTTTTTTGTATATAAAGGGTGGTAAGGTATTTAAATCTCCTGCCTTGTTTTTTAGTGTGTTGATAATAAGGGAGACTTCGTATGGGTTAGTCGGAGCTAGGAACAGTGTGTTCGGGTAGTTGCCAGTGAGTAGTCATTTGGTGGGGTATCTGAGCTTGGGATTTTATTGGCAAGGTTTTGTCCTATAGTGGAGAAGAAATCATTGAGTCTGTTTGCTGTTTCTGTTGGTGGGAGTTGGGGTTCATCTGATTTAGCTAATTTTGTTTCGCTATTTCGTGATATCTTTTTTGTTCCCAGAATTTCTGATAGGGTCTTCCAGGTCTTTTTTATATCACCTCGTAAGTTGGATAATCTGTTCTCATAATACAGTTTTTTTGCCCTTCTTATCAGGCTGGTTAGGATTGACGAGTAACATTTTGTTTGGTCTCTGGTTATGTGACCCATTCTGTACTGTTTTTCATATTGGTGTTTTGTATTTATGGATTTGAGAATGCTGGGTGTTAGCCAGGGACTGTTCAGTCTCTTAGCTGTCATCTGTTTAGTTTTTTTAGGGCAGTGCTTGTTATAGAGGTATTGGGTCTTTTTTAGAAAATTATTAAAACATTCGTCAATATCTGTATAGATTTCTAGCTCAGTGTGCCAGTCAATGTTTGTTACTGCTGTTGTGAAGTTATTAATGGCTGCCTCATTGTGAAGTCTGAAGGTGACTTTAGTAGTGTCTTGGGGTATTTTACCAAGAGTTGTTATGAGGAAAGTAGGGTAGTGGTCTGTGGTATTATCTGTAATTATGCCTGATTTTAACCCTTTCAGGGTCCAAGGCCAAAATCTGAAGTCACGCACCAGTGTCCAAGAATTTAAAAAAAAAAAAATTGTTATTTTTTCTTATGAAATCGTAGAGAATCTTTTTGTGAAGGTAATAAAACAAAAAGTACGAAATTTGGTGGAAAATTGACGAAATTATGCTCTCGTGAATTTTGATGTGTCAGCGATATTTACGAATCGGCGATTTTGCCGACTTTGACTCCCATTTTAGGCCAATTACATTATTCCAATCAACCAAATTCTTAGCTATTTCACTAGTATTACTTCTATTCTATCGATTGAGCACAAGAAATCGCCAAGTCAATTGTTTCAACTACAAAATAAAGTGATCGGAAATTGTTAATTTGGCCAATTTAACACAAAGTTCAAAATATTCCACTTTCAAAATAGGCTCCAGAATAAACAATGTAGGTATTCCTGGCACTAAACTAACATTTCCTCTGTTCATTAGTTACATTTTGAGGCTTTACAAATAAATTCCATTTTGATTTTTTATTCACATAATGAATTTTTATTCACACCAAAAAATAGAAGATTTACTGTTATGCAATACTGTAATAATTGTATAAATATCATCACCATATTTGCGAATGTATATTAGACCCACCAGCTGACGTGTATTAGATGTGTGAGGTCGTTTGTTTACTCTTGAATATCGGCAAAAATTTAACATTTCCGCTACTTTGAGCTCAGTTTCAAGCCATTTCCAGTGCTAAAACCAATCAAAATCATCTCTATTTCTGTAATATGTCTTCCATTCTATCAAATGAGACCAAGAAATCGCAAATACAACTATAAAAAACATACGAAAAAACACTGCAAAGTCACTGTTTTAATCGAAAAATCATGATTTCAGTTTTTTTCCTCTCATTATACACAGTGTGCTGCAGGATCTGTTTTATGTGGTGCACACATACCACATAGATGTATTCTCTCATATCTAGGCCCAAATGTACCACTCACAGTTTATCAGAGTGAGCTGAGCTCATGGCGTAGATCTACGGTTTGGACACTCGCCGTAAAGCCGTAGATCTACGGGACGGACCCTGAAAGGGTTAAAGGGGATATGGTGTTGGTCCAGATGTGGTCAAGTAGGGAAACACCAGTCTCCGTAACTCTTGTAGGTTTTGTTACTGTTGGTAGCAACATGCAGTTACTCATTGTGTTTGTGAATTCAGTAACGTGTGGGTCCTGGTCTTGCAGGAGATTTATATTGAAGTCACCTGAGAGTAGTAAGTGATCTTTGTTCATGCGTGCATCAGTTATCATACTTCCTAGGTTTTGACTAAATTGGCTAATGTTTGATTGTGGAACTCTGTAGATGTTTATCACTGTGAGAGGTTTTTGTAGGTATTTGGATTTGAATTTAGCTATTATATATTCCCCATGTTCATCCCTTGTGCAAGTATTAGTGATACATTCTAGTTGGTCTGAGTAGTATATAGCTGTGCCACCCCCTTGTTGGTCTGGCCTACAGTTGTGTATGGCTGTGTAACCAGGAATGGCATAGACATTTGTAGTATCAGGCTTTAGCCAGGTTTCAGTTAGTGTAATGATGGACATATTGGGATGCAAGGAATTTAGTAATGCTAGGAGGTCATCGTAATGCTTGCTTAAAGATCTGATATTGTAGTTAAAGATAGTTATGTTGTTGTTGTTGGCTCTGAGAAGTGCCTTTGATTGTTCTGCTGTGTAGTAGTTACAGTAACTGTTTGAATCATTTAAGTCATTAAATAAGAGGTTGGTATCAGGATCAATGCTTGTAATCGTAAGATTTGTAGTGAATCTATAGTTAGAATTAAGTATAAAACAAAGTAAATATTCTAAAGCTAAAAAAAATAGCACCTGAATTATTTAACAAATGTAAAAATAATGAGCTAAGGTAGTTTTTTAATGTTAAAATAAAGGAGACAATATAAAAGGATGACAAGAAACAGATGATTGCTGATGTTATGAATGAAAAGAAGTTGGATGTCCTGGCCCTAAGCGAAACAAAGCTGAAGGGGGTAGGAGAGTTTCAGTGGGGGGAAATAAATGGGATTAAATCTGGAGTATCTGAGAGAGTTAGAGCAAAGGAAGGGGTAGCAGTAATGTTAAATGATCAGTTATGGAAGGAGAAAAGAGAATATGAATGTGTAAATTCAAGAATTATGTGGATTAAAGTAAAGGTTGGATGCGAGAAGTGGGTCATAATAAGCGTGTATGCACCTGGAGAAGAGAGGAATGCAGAGGAGAGAGAGAGATTTTGGGAGATGTTAAGTGAATGTATAGGAGCCTTTGAACCAAGTGAGAGAGTAATTGTGGTAGGGGACTTGAATGCTAAAGTAGGAGAAACTTTTAGAGAGGGTGTGGTAGGTAAGTTTGGGGTGCCAGGTGTAAATGATAATGGGAGCCCTTTGATTGAACTTTGTATAGAAAGGGGTTTAGTTATAGGTAATACATATTTTAAGAAAAAGAGGATAAATAAGTATACACGATATGATGTAGGGCGAAATGACAGTAGTTTGTTGGATTATGTATTGGTAGATAAAAGACTGTTGAGTAGACTTCAGGATGTACATGTTTATAGAGGGGCCACAGATATATCAGATCACTTTCTAGTTGTAGCTACACTGAGAGTAAAAGGTAGATGGGATACAAGGAGAATAGAAGCATCAGGGAAGAGAGAGGTGAAGGTTTATAAACTAAAAGAGGAGGCAGTTAGGGTAAGATATAAACAGCTATTGGAGGATAGATGGGCTAATGAGAGCATAGGCAATGGGGTCGAAGAGGTATGGGGTAGGTTTAAAAATGTAGTGTTAGAGTGTTCAGCAGAAGTTTGTGGTTACAGGAAAGTGGGTGCAGGAGGGAAGAGGAGCGATTGGTGGAATGATGATGTAAAGAGAGTAGTAAGGGAGAAAAAGTTAGCATATGAGAAGTTTTTACAAAGTAGAAGTGATGCAAGGAGGGAAGAGTATATGGAGAAAAAGAGAGAAGTTAAGAGAGTGGTGAAGCAATGTAAAAAGAGAGCAAATGAGAGAGTGGGTGAGATGTTATCAACAAATTTTGTTGAAAATAAGAAAAAGTTTTGGAGTGAGATTAACAAGTTAAGAAAGCCTAGAGAACAAATGGATTTGTCAGTTAAAAATAGGAGAGGAGAGTTATTAAATGGAGAGTTAGAGGTATTGGGAAGATGGAAGGAATATTTTGAGGAATTGTTAAATGTTGATGAAGATAGGGAAGCTGTGATTTCGTGTATAGGGCAAGGAGGAATAACATCTTGTAGGAGTGAGGAAGAGCCAGTTGTGAGTGTGGGGGAAGTTCGTGAGGCAGTAGGTAAAATGAAAGGGGGTAAGGCAGCCGGGATTGATGGGATAAAGATAGAAATGTTAAAAGCAGGTGGGGATATAGTTTTGGAGTGGTTGGTGCAATTATTTAATAAATGTATGGAAGAAGGTAAGGTACCTAGGGATTGGCAGAGAGCATGCATAGTTCCTTTGTATAAAGGCAAAGGGGATAAAAGAGAGTGCAAAAATTATAGGGGGATAAGTCTGTTGAGTGTACCTGGTAAAGTGTATGGTAGAGTTATAATTGAAAGAATTAAGAGTAAGACGGAGAATAGGATAGCAGATGAACAAGGAGGCTTTAGGAAAGGTAGGGGGTGTGTGGACCAGGTGTTTACAGTGAAACATATAAGTGAACAGTATTTAGATAAGGCTAAAGAGGTCTTTGTGGCATTTATGGATTTGGAAAAGGCGTATGACAGGGTGGATAGGGGGGCAATGTGGCAGATGTTGCAAGTGTATGGTGTAGGAGGTAGGTTACTGAAAGCAGTGAAGAGTTTTTACGAGGATAGTGAGGCTCAAGTTAGAGTATGTAGGAAAGAGGGAAATTTTTTCCCAGTAAAAGTAGGCCTTAGACAAGGATGTGTGATGTCACCGTGGTTGTTTAATATATTTATAGATGGGGTTGTAAGAGAAGTAAATGCGAGGGTCTTGGCAAGAGGCGTGGAGTTAAAAGATAAAGAATCACACACAAAGTGGGAGTTGTCACAGCTGCTCTTTGCTGATGACACTGTGCTCTTGGGAGATTCTGAAGAGAAGTTGCAGAGATTGGTGGATGAATTTGGTAGGGTGTGCAAAAGAAGAAAATTAAAGGTGAATACAGGAAAGAGTAAGGTTATGAGGATAACAAAAAGATTAGGTGATGAAAGATTGAATATCAGATTGGAGGGAGAGAGTATGGAGGAGGTGAACGTATTCAGATATTTGGGAGTGGACGTGTCAGCAGATGGGTCTATGAAAGATGAGGTGAATCATAGAATTGATGAGGGAAAAAGAGTGAGTGGTGCACTTAGGAGTCTGTGGAGACAAAGAACTTTGTCCTTGGAGGCAAAGAGGGGAATGTATGAGAGTATAGTTTTACCAACGCTCTTATATGGGTGTGAAGCGTGGGTGATGAATGTTGCAGCGAGGAGAAGGCTGGAGGCAGTGGAGATGTCATGTCTGAGGGCAATGTGTGGTGTGAATATAATGCAGAGAATTCGTAGTTTGGAAGTTAGGAGGAGGTGCGGGATTACCAAAACTGTTGTCCAGAGGGCTGAGGAAGGGTTGTTGAGGTGGTTCGGACATGTAGAGAGAATGGAGCGAAACAGAATGACTTCAAGAGTGTATCAGTCTGTAGTGGAAGGAAGGCGGGGTAGGGGTCGGCCTAGGAAGGGTTGGAGGGAGGGGGTAAAGGAGGTTTTGTGTGCGAGGGGCTTGGACTTCCAGCAGGCATGCGTGAGCGTGTTTGATAGGAGTGAATGGAGACAAATGGTTTTTAATACTTGACGTGCTGTTGGAGTGTGAGCAAAGTAACATTTATGAAGGGATTCAGGGAAACCGGCAGGCCGGACTTGAGTCCTGGAGATGGGAAGTACAGTGCCTGCACTCTGAAGGAGGGGTGTTAATGTTGCAGTTTAAAAACTGTAGTGTAAAGCACCCTTCTGGCAAGACAGTGATGGAGTGAATGATGGTGAAAGTTTTTCTTTTTCGGGCCACCCTGCCTTGGTGGGAATCGGCCGGTGTGATAATAAAAAATAAAAAATATAAAAGGGACTAAAATAATCTGTGGTGAACAAATAAAGTGATGATCAAATAATGGAGCTTGGGAATATGATAGTAGGTAGTACTTTAAAGGTAATTCTTTAAAGTTAGAATTATAATGTAAAATTATAATATAAAAGGGACTAATATAAGTTGTGGTGAACAATAAAGTGGTAATCAAATAATTGCACTAAGGTCTAATATAATGACTTTTGTGGAGTCTATGTTTTGAGCTAGAATGAGCTATAGTACAACTAGATTTAATCTAATAATATAACAATACAAATTAAAAATAGCACTAGTCTCTCACTAGTAATTGCAATATGGTATAATATAATGAATTTGGTATTGACTATAGTACAACTGAGTTTAATCTAATAATATAAAAAAGGCACAAGACTCTCAATTGTAATTGCACTAAGGTGTTATATAAGTTGTTTACAAGAATTAGAGTATAACTAGATTTAAATTGACAAGATAAAATATACAAGTTAAGGTAGCAAAAGAATAAAAAAAGTAGAAAAAAAAAATATATGAGGTAGTTGGTACTAGTTAGCAAAAGATAGTTAAGGGCCTTGAACAATAATATAATTGAAATATACACTAATTGCACACACAATATAGTCACTAAGATATGAAAACAATCTTAGAGTAGGAATTATAATATAAACTTATAATATAAAAATACAAATTGAAATGGTACTTGCAATTGCACTAGAGTCTGGTATAGGTTGTTGACAAGATCAGGAGTATAACTAGATTTAAATTGTCAAAATATAATTCACAATTAAAGTACCAAAAGAATAATAGTAAAAAATAACAAGGGTAATGTCTTGGTTATAATATGATAGTAAGATGGTAGACAGGTACACAGGTACAAAGGATAATATAAAGGTTGGAGTTGAATATACAAACTTGAAAATTTGGCATTTGCATTTTTTTTTATTATGCTCATTATCAGTTTTCTTGACATACTTGGGTCAAAGGATTGGGTGGGGTGTAGCTGGGTTAATATAAAGTTTAGGGGTTAGAGTTAATAAGCAAGTCTATTTAGTTACATGTTGTATGCATAAGTACAATTATCATGCCCAGTGACATGTGCATATTACCTAGTATAATCCCCCCCCCCCTGAAAAAAAAGTCAGTGACTTATTTCTGTTGTGGTCTTGTAATATCTTCTTATTGATTTTGTAAACTCAAATATTATTAAGTGGGTTATGCAGTGGAGATTTAAACTTTGGGCCAATGGGAAGAAATAATTTTTTTTTGCACAAGGATGAGATGGCAAAAATGATCCCACCTCTAGTTACCTCCAGAGCATTAAAAAATTTAACATTTTTGTTGTGTATATTTTGTGTGATTCGTAAATCTTGATAGTACCTGCTCTACAGCACTAATAATGGTTTACTTCAAACTAGCAAATTGATTCTTAAATTTTTATAGAAGAGTAGAGTTAATATAATAAAGTTTACACCTTAATGGCAAAATTCAGCACAACATTTTGCCAATTCTCACATCATTCAGACTTGATATGCTATCTATTTTTTCAGTCTCCTTGTTGCCAGATGTATCTAGGCTTTTCTAATTTGCTTATTTGTGGTTAAATGCAGGTAGTATGTAGTTTTATAGGTTTGTGTAACCTATCCTAATCTAACCTAACATGTGTAACCTATCTTAACCTTGCAACAAGAAAATTTGCCTTTGTAAATATGCAATATGAATTTAAGATAGTGATGCAAGGAAATCAAGGTAATAAAATATACTTGGAGGGCATTCCGAGGGTCAATGCCCCCATGACCTGGTCCATGACCAGGCCTCATGGTGGATCAGCGGCTGGTCAGGTATTGACTTTAGGTGTCTGTCCACTTCCCTCTTGAAAACAGCTAGGGGTCTATTGGTAATATTCCTTAAGTATACTGTGAGGCAGTTGAACAGTCTGGAGCCACTGACACTGTGTTGTCTCTTAGCGTACTCATGGTGCCCCTGCTTTTCATTTGGGGGGATGTTGCACTACCTGCTGAGTCTTTTATTTTCGTAGGGAGTGATTTCGTTGTGTAGATTTGGGACTAGTCCCTCTAGGATTTTCCAAGTATATATTATCATGTCTTTCTAGCCTGCATTCATGGATCACAATCAAGGGCCTTCAATTATTCCCAGTAATTTAGGAGCTTTATGGTACTGATATGTGCAATAGAAGTTCCCTATACTATATTCTCCAGATCTGTAATTTTGCCTGCCTTGAAAGGGGCCATTAGTGTACAGCAGTATTGCAGCCTAGAGAGAAAGAGCGATTTGAAGAGAATCAAAATTTGCGTGTCACTCCTAGTTTTGAATGTTCTCATTATCTATCCTATCATTTTCCTAGCAGATGTGGTAGATACACTGTGATCTTTGAAAGTGAGTTTCTCTAACATTACTACTTCTAGGTCCTTCACCTTAGTTTTTTCACTCTATTGTATGATTGGAATTTGTTTTATTCTCTGAGACAGTTTTTATTTCCTCAAGTTTTCCATAGCCGAGTAATTAAAATTTATTTTCATTGAACTTCATATTTTATGATGCCAATTTAAAAACTTAGTTTATGTCTGCTTGGAGGTTTGCAGTGTCTTTGATGAATGTCACTGTCATGCAAATTCTGGTATCGTCAGCAAAGGAGGACGCAATGCTGTGGCTTACATCTGTCTGTCAGATATGAGGAAAAGGATGGGAGGAGAGTACAGTACCTTGTGGAACAGAGGTTTTTACTGTAGCCTCCTCTGACTTTACTCTGTTTACTATTCCCCTGTGTGTTCTATTTATTAGGAAGTTAGACCCTTCTACCAACTTTTCTTATTATTCCTTTATCATGCATTTTGTGTGCTATTACACTTATGATCACACTTGTCAAAGGCTTTCACAAAGTCTCTCTCTCTGTATGTACTACATCTGCACTTGTTCTCCAGTGCATCCAGGACCATGTCATAGTGATATAGTAGCTGTGAGAGGCAAGAGCAACCTGCTTTAAACCTATGCTGCACTGGGTTGTGCAGTTGACTGGTATCCAAGCAGTTGACAATCTTGCTTCTTTGAACCCTTTCAAAGATTTTTTATGATGTGGAACATTAGTGTAGTCAATCTAATTCTTTACACTTGCTTTACTGCCACCCTTGTGGAGTGGGGCTATATCTGTTGTTTTTAGTGACTATAGAGTGACTCTCCCGTGTCCATTCTCCTCCATAAAATAGTTAATGCATGTGATAAAATGCCTAAATTACTGGGAACGGTTTAAGTTTCTCGTCTTGTACTCCCTGGAAAACGGGCGGGAGAGATACACGAGTACGTATATACACTTGGAAAATCCTAGAGGGATTAATGCCAAATTTGCAAGTGAAAATCACTCCCTATGAAACAAAAAGATTCAGCAGGCAATGCAACATCCTTCCAATGAAAGCAGGGGTGCCACTAGCATGATAAAGAGATAACACAATAAGTGTCAGGGGCCCAAGACTGTACAACTGCCTCTCAGCATACATAAGGGGGATTGCCAATAGACCCCTGACTAACTTCAAGAAGGCTCTGGACAGGCACCTAAAGTCAGTATCTGATCAGCCAGGCTGTGGTTCGTACATTGGTTTACATGCAGCCAACAGTAACAGCCTGGTTGATCAGGCCCTGATCTACCATGAGGCCTGGTCACAGACCAGGCCGCTGGGGCATTGACCCCCGAAACCCTCTCCAGGTCCAGGTTTGACCAGCGTGAAAGGGGTTTCTTGCAGTTCTTGATGAACATGGAGTTCCAAGAGCCTGGGCCTGGGGCAGAGTGCATGGGCAGATCATTTATTGCTTTTTCAAAGTCCTATGTTGTTGGGAGTACGTATATGAGAAATTCTTGAACTGACCAAATTTTGAGTCTTGGTCATAAAAAATTAATTTTGATTGTCGACCCTTAGTCTGATTAACGGCTTACTAAACACCGAGTCATTTTGGGACTTCAGTGTCTCACTCATTTCTTTGCTATCATCAGTGTAAGTCCCATTTCATTTAAGCAGGGGCCTAATACTGAAAGTGGTCTTTGCCTCAGATTTGGCATAAGAAAACACAACTTGAGATAGGTTGCACCATACCATGAGCATCAGTTAGTGTGGAGGGTGAGGGGGGGGGGGGGTTCAGTGGGTTCCCTTCACTGCAGGCTGTTTTGACTTGTTCTTGGTGTCTTCATGAATCAGCAAGTGTGTGTATGGCCAAGGGATGTAAACAAATAAGCAATTGGGCAAAGTGTGGTTTATATCTTGTTACCTGTGGTTGCTTCTGGGGGTTACCTCCATGACCAGGGTTCCTGGTTGCTGTCATGATCAGTCAGGCTGTTGGTGCTTACCACCCATAATCAGACATGTACCAGAGCCTGGCTGATCAGGAACTGATTTTAGGAATTTGTTGTATTCTCTTTTGAAGGTAACTAGGGGGCCTGTTGTTAACCCCTTCAGGGTCCAAGGCCAAAATCTGAAGTGGTGCCCCAGTGTCCAAGAATTTTCCAAAAAAAAAATTTGTTATTTTTCTTATGAAATGGTAGAGAATCTTTTTGTGAAGGTAATAAAACAAAAAGTATGAAATTTGATGGAAAATTGACGAAATTATGCTCTTGCGAATTTTGATGTGTCAGCGATATTTACGAATCGGCGATTTTGCCGACTTCGACTCCCATTTTAGGCCAATTACATCATTCCAATCGACCAAATTCTTAGCTATTTCACTAGTATTACTTCTATTCTATCGATTGAGCACAAGAAATCGCTAAGTCAACTGTTTCAACTACAAAATAAAGTGATCGGAAATTGGTAATTTTGCCAATTTAACACAAAGTTCAAAATATTCCAATTTCAAAATAGCGTCCAGAATAAACAATGTAGGCATTCCTGGCACTAAACTAACATTTCCTCGGTTCATTAGTTACGTTTTGAGGCTTTACAAATAAATCCCATTTTGATTTTTTATTCACATAATGAATTTTTATTCACACCAAAAAATAGAAGATTTACTGTTATGCAATATTGTAATAATTGTATAAATATCATCACCATATTTGTGAATGTATATTAGATCCACCAGCTGGCGTGTATTAGACGTGTGAGGTCGTTTGTTTACTCTTGAACATCTGCAAAAATTTAACATTTCTGCTACTTTGAGCTCAGTTTCAAGCCATTTTCATTTCTAAAATCAATCAAAATCATCTCTATTTCTGTAATATGTCTTCCATTCTATCAAATGAGACCAAGAAATTGCAAATACAACTATAAAAAACATACGAAAAACACTGCAAAGTTGCTGTTTTAATCGAAAATCGTGGTTTCAGTTTTTTTTCTCTCATTATACACAGTGTGCTGCAGGATTTGTTTTATGTGGTGCACACATACCACATAGATGTATTCTCTCATATCTAGGCCCAAGTGTACCACTCACAGTTTATCAGAGTGAGCTGAGCTCATGACGTAGATCTACGGTTTGGACCCTGAGCGTAAAGCCGTAGATCTACGGGACGGACCCTGAAAGGGTTAATTACCCTTGTACATGAAGGGAGGGTGGTGAAGTTGACTCTTTGTATTAGTGGCTTGCAGAACCCTCTGTAAAAAAAAAAAAAATTTTTTTTTTATTTTTTGAAATATTTCTATACTGTATGTTGTTACTTGGCATGCACTAATCTGCAAATTACAAGAATATTAATTTAGATACAAATTCAAATTTTATTTCTTTGCGAAGGTTACATTGTGTGATTTACATTTTATAAAGTTTTCTTAAGTACAAAGAAAGCCACTAACATGCTGCTGAACCCTAATCTCTGTCTGTATGACTAATATTATGTCTAGGTCCTGGTCAGAACTCTGCAGTTCAGTATTTCTATTTTTAAAATATGTACAAGCAAGTTGTGTATCCTCTTACAAAAATAGTTATTACTTCAGTTATTATTTTGGGACATAGCAAGAATACTGTAATACATTCATACTCGACATTATTTTGGCACGAGGAGCACATTAACTGTATTGAGTCATGTAGTGTGTCTGGCCAATCACAGCTAACCTAAATAAAGATGTATCAAACATAAACAGAAGTGCCATTCCCATACCAACTGCTGACTTGTTAAAATATTTTGTTAGCTTTTAAGTAGGGTTAGACTGGGTTTCCTTGGGTTACATTTCTTATTATTTCCACAAAATATACCAGTATAAGTATCCATGGCATAACCCACCAATTATTTTAAGCACTAAGTTGTTTATCATGTACCAGTATGCCATAGCAATCAAAGTCCATTATGTACCAGTACGCATAATTCATGATGCCCTCAAATTTGACGAGTGGCAAATTTTGGCCTAGACATGGGACAGTGGGTGTGTTTGATTGGTGGGTATTTCTGGAGGATGTTCCAGGGGTCAATGCCCCTGCAGCCTGGTCCATGACCGGTATAAAAAATCCTTCCCCAGGCAGTGCATGGTGGGAGCAGCTAACCTCAGACCCTATGGGCATTTTTTTTTGTTTTGCAGTTTCTTATTGCCAATGTATATAGAATGCAATATATAAATAGAATGCAAGACACTAATTTAGAGAAGATTTTACTATGGGTAGTTCAGAAGTGGCCTGAACTAGGCCTCAAATAGGTGGAAATGATCAATTTTGGGCATTTATTGGGATGGCTTAAACCATGACCAAGCAATCTGCTATGGTTTATATGCCAAGAAGTAGAAAAATCTTTCTCTTGTGATGGATTCAAAGTGGTCATGTGTTACATAGGTGTCTAGGAATATGATTATTGAATAGCAGTGAGGGTGCTTTAGTGGCTGGAATGCTTAGTGTTTTCTTTTAGACTCTGCTTTTAAACTGTAATTTGTTGAAAATACATGTACATGTAGTGTAAAATTGGCCAGATTATGCTTGGTGCTTAAGAGGGTCTTTCTGATGGTGGTTGAATGGGTACCTTCTTGCAATGAATGATTAGTACATAGGCATACTAGAAAAATAGCTGGGAATTTGGGTTGGTTTGAGCACTGGAATTTAGCTAAAATGGGTCTCAAAGATGGTGAAATTATCACATAAAGTTCTCCTCTACCTTCAACTTCTCACATTTGTAATTCCATGAGTATCAAGCTGTATCAAATTTTTCATTTTTTTTTTTTTGTCATTACATTTGGTAAAAGACTCTACCATTTTAGAAGGGGGCATGAATGGTGTGGATAGCTTAAGGAATAAGAAATTGATAAACTTACTTACTATAACAGGCACTAGGACCTAAACTCTCATTGCATCTGTCTACAGTAGCATCTTTTTTGCCTTCCAGTGAAATTTAAATTTGACTAGTTTGTCATATGAAAAGGAGGTTATTATTGCAGTAGGATTTAGTTTTCATGTAATGCACAGTAGTACTGTATTATGTACTGCTTCTGTCTATGGAAGTGTTAATTGGAGCCTTTTTTTGTGGGTGTGGCCATGTTAACTCTTGCAATTTATAGAAATCTTAAGTGTGTAAAACTTAAGGTGTGAGGTGGTTACATGTGAGGAAACTTTCTTTTTATTATGGATATGTTTCAGTCCAGGATCTTATTCACTCCAAATATGAGTGGATAAAGTCCAAGGACTGAACATATTCATAATGAAATGCAAGTGTTTGCTTCTCTTTAACCCTTTCAGGGTCCGTCCCGTAGATCTACGGCTTTACGGTGAGTGTCCAAACCGTAGATCTACACCATGAGCTCAGCTCACTCTGATAAACTGTGAGTGGTACATTTGGGCCTAGATATGAGAGAATACATCTATGTGGTATGTGTGCACCACATAAAACAGATCCTGCAGCACACTGTGTATAATGAGAGAAAAAACTGAAATCATGATTTTTCGATTAAAACAGCGACTTTGCAGTGTTTTTTCATATGTTTTTTATAGTTGTATTTGCGATTTCTTGGTCTCATTTGATAGAATGGAAGACATATTACAGAAATAGAGATGATTTTGATTGGTTTTTGCACTGGAAATGGCTTGAAACTGAGCTCAAAGTAGCGGAAATGTTAAATTTTTGCCGATATTCAAGAGTAAACAAACGACCTCACACAT